>NC_064931.1:15630099-15933129 GCF_023897955.1 Schistocerca gregaria
AGTAACGAGACATTGGCTACCTTAAGAGAATCATAGTTACTAGTCCCAATTGCTCACCCAGCCCAGCATTTTTTCTTACTGCGTCCAGTCTGCCAGAAGCGATATGTCACTAGTTGTGTATCATAAAGGAGTGATCGTTACTCCTCCCAGGGGTTATTCGAGATATCTTAATCGAAACCCTAGTAACGAGGCGTTGGCTACCTTAAGAGAGTCGTAGTTACTCGTCCCAATTGCTCACCCAGTCCAACATTTTTTCTTACTGCGTCGTCTGCCAGAAGCGATATGTCACTATTTGTGTATCATAAGAGAGTGGTCGCTACTCCACCCAGGGGTTATTCGAGATATCTTAATGGAAACCCTAGTAACGAGGCATTGGCTACCTTAAGAGAGTCATAGTTACTCGTCCCAATTGCTCACCCAGTCTGCCATTTTTTCTTACTGTGGCCAGTCTGCCAGAAGCGATATGTCACAAGTTGTGTATCATAAAAGAGTCATCGTTTCTCCTCCCAGGGGTTATTCGAGATATCTTAATCAAAACCCTAGTAACGAGGCATTGGCTACCTTAGGAGAGTCATAGTTACTCGTCCCAATTGCTCACCCAGTCTGCCATTTTTTCTTACTGTGGCCAGTCTGCCAGAAGCGATATGTCACTAGTTGTGTATCATAAAAGAGTCATCGTTACTCCTCCCAGGGGTTATTCGAGATATCTTCATCGAAACCCTAGTAACGAGGCATTGGTTACCCTAAGAGAGTCATAGTTACTCGTCACAATTGCTCACAAAGTCTGCCATTTTTTCTTACTGCGGCCAGTCTGCCAGAAGCGACATGTCACTAGTTGTGTATCATAAAAGAGTCATCATTTCTCTTCCCAGGGGTTATTCGAGATATCTTAATCGAAACCCTAGTAACGAGACATTGGCTGCCTTAGGAGAGTCATAGTTACTCATCCCAATTGCTCAAACAGTCTGCCATTTTTTCTTACTGTGGCCAGTCTGCCAGAAGCGATATGTCACTAGTTGTGTATCATAAAAGAGTCATCGTTACTCCTCCCAGGGGTTATTCGAGATATCTTAATGGAAACCCTAGTAACGAGGCATTGGCTACCTTAAGAGAGTCATAGTTACTCGTCCCAATTGCACACACAGTCCAACATTTTTTCTTACTGTGGCCAGTCTGCCAGAACCGATATGTCACTAGTTGTGTATCATAAAAGAGTGATCGTTGCTCTTCCCAGGGGTTATTCGAGATATCTTAATCGAAACCCTAGTAACGAGACATTGGCTACATTAAGAGAGTCATAGGTACTCGTCCCAATTGCTCACCCAGTCTGCCATTTTTTCTTACTGTGGGCAGTCTGCCAGAAGCGATATGTCACTGGTTGTGTATCATAAAAGAGTCATCGTTACTCCTCCCAGGGGTTATTCGAGATATCTTAATGGAAACCCTAGTAACGAGGCATTGGCTACCTTAAGAGAGTCATAGATACTCGTCCCAATTGCTCACCCAGTCCAACATTTTTTCTTACTGCGACCAGTCTGCCAGAAGCGATATGTCACTAATTGTGTATCATAAAAGAGTGATCGTTACTCCTCCCAGGGGTTATTCGATATATTTTAATCGAAACCCTAGTAACGAGGCATTGGCTACCTTAAGAGAGTCATAGTTAGTCGTCCCAATTGCTCACACAATAAAACGTTTTTTCTTACTGCGGCCAGTCTGCCAGAAGCGATATGTCACTAGTTGTGTATCATAAAAGAGTCATCGTTACTCCTCCCAGGCGTTATTGGAGATATCATAATGGAAACCCTAGTAACGAGGCATTGGCTACCTTAAGAGAGTCATAGTTACTCGTTGCAATTGCTCAGCCAGTCTGCCATTTTTTCTTACTGTGGCCAGTCTGCCAGAAGCGATATGTCACTAGTTGTGTATCATAAAAGAGTCATCGTTACTCCTCCCAGGCGTTATTCGAGATATCATAATGGAAACCCTAGTAACGAGGCATTGGCTACCTTAAGAGAGTCATAGTTACTCGTCCCAATTGCGAACCCAGTCCAACATTTTTTCTTACTGCGACCAGTCTGCCAGAAGTGATATGTCACAAGTTGTGTATCATAAAGGAGTGATCGTTACCCCTCCTCGGGGTTATTCGAGATATCTTAATCGAAACCCTAGTAACGAGGCATTGGCTACCTGAAGAGAGTCATAGTTACTCGTCCCAATAGCTCACCCAGTCCAACATTTTTTCTTACTGCAGCCAGTCTGCCAGAAGCGATATGTCACTAGTTGTGTATCATAAAAGAGTGATCGTTTCTCCTCCCAGGGGTTATTCGAGATATCTTCATCGAAACCATTTGTAACGAGACATTGGCTACCTTAAGAGAGTCATAGTTACTCGTCCCAATTGCTCACTCAGTCCAACATTTTTTCTTACTGCGACCAGTCTGCCAGAAGCGATATGTCACTAGTTGTGTATCATAAAGGAGTGATCGTTACTCCTCCCAGGGGTTATTCGAGATATCTTAATCGAAATCCTAGTAACGAGGCATTGGCTAACTTAAGAGAGTCATAGTTACTCGTCCCAATTGCGCACCCAGTCCAACATTTTTTCTTACTGCGACCAGTCTGCCAGAAGTGATATGTCACTAGTTGTGTATCATAAAGGAGTGATCGATACTCCTCCCCGGGGTTATTCGAGATATCTTAATCGAGAACCCTAGTAACGAGGCATTGGCTACCTTAAGAGAGTCACAGTTACTCGTCCCAATAGCTCACCCAGTCCAACATTTTTTCTTACTGCAGCCAGTCTGCCAGAAGCGATATGTCACTAGTTGTGTATCATAAAAGAGTGATCGTTTCTCCTCCCAGGGGTTATTCGAGATATCTTAATCGATACCCTAGTAACGAGACATTGGCTACATTAAGAGAGTGATAGTTACTCGTCCCAATTGCTCACCCAGTCTGCCATTTTTTCTTACTGTGGCCAGTCTGCCAGAAGCGATATGTCACTAGTTGTGTATCATAAAAGAGTCATCGTTACTCCTCCCAGGGGTTATTCGAGATATCTTAATGGAAACCCTAGTAACGAGGCATTGGCTACCTTAAGAGAGTCATAGATACTCGTCCCAATTGCTCAAACAGTCCAACATTTTTTCTTACTGCGACCAGTCTGCCAGAAGCGATATGTCACTAGTTGTGTATCATAAAAGAGTGATCGTTACTCCTCCCAGGGGTTATTCGATATATTTTAATCGAAACCCTAGTAACGAGGCATTGGCTACCTTAAGAGAGTCAAAGTTAGTCGTCCCAATTGCTCACACAATAAAACGTTTTTTCCTACTGCGGCGAGTCTGCCAGAAGCGATATGTCACTAGTTGTGTATCATAAAAGGGTCATCGTTACTCCTCCCAGGCGTTATTCGAGATATCATAATGGAAACCCTAGTAACGAGGCATTGGCTACCTTAAGAGAGTCATAGTTACTCGTTGCAATTGCTCAGCCAGTCTGCCATTTTTTCTTACTGTGGCCAGTCTGCCAGAAGCGATATGTCACTAGTTGTGTATCATAAAAGAGTGGTTGCTACTCCTCCCAGGGGTTATTCGAAATATCTTAATCGAAACCCTAGTAACGAGGCATTGGCTACCTTAAGAGAGTCATAGTTACTCGTCCTAATTGCTCACCCAGTCTGCCATTTTTTCTTACTGGGCCCAGTATGCCAGAAGCGATATGTCACTAGTTGTGTATCATAAAAGAGTCATCGTTACTCCTCCCAGGGGTTATTCGAGATATCTTAATGGAAACCCCAGTAACGAGGCATTGGCTACCTTAAGAGAGTCATAGTTAGTCGTCCCAACTGCTCACCCAATAAAACGTTTTTTCTTACTGCGGCCAGTCTGCCAGAAGCGATATGTCACTAGTTGTGTATCATAAAAGAGTCATCGTTACTCCTCCCAGGGGTTATTCGAGATATCTTAAATAAAACCCTAGTAACGAGGCATTGGCTACATTAAGGGAGTCATAGTTACTCGTCCCAATTGCTCACCCAGTCTGCCATTTTCTCTTACTGTGGCCAGTCTGCCAGAAGCGATATGTCACTAGTTGTGTATCATAAGAGAGTGGTCGCTACTCCTCCCAGGGGTTATTCGACATATCTTAATCGAAACCCTAGTAACGAGGCATTGGCTACCTTAAGAGAGTCATTGTTACTCGTCCCAATTGCTCACCCAGTCCAACATTTTTTCTTACTGCGTCGTTTGCCAGAAGCGATACGTCACTTGTTGTGTATCATAAGAGGGTGGTCGCTACTCCTCCCAGGGGTTATTCGAGATATCTTAATGGAAACCCTAGTATCGAGGCATTGGCTACCTTAAGAGAGTCATAGTTACTCGTCCCAATTGCTCACCCAGTCTGCCATTTTTTCTTACTGTGGCCAGTCTGCCAGGAGCGATATGTCACTAGTTGTGTATCATAAAAGAGTCATCGTTACTCCTCCCAGGGGTTATTCGAGATATCTTAATCTAAACCCTAGTAACGAGGCATTGGCTACATTAAGAGAGTCATAGTTACTCGTCCCAATTGCTCACCCAGTCCAACATTTTTTCTTACTGCAGCCAGCCGGCCAAAGACGATATGTCACTAGTTGTGTAACATAAAAGAGTCGTCGTTACTCCTCCGAGGGGTTATTCGAGATATCTTAATCGAAACCCTAGTAACGAGGCATTGGCTACCTTAAGAGAGTCATAGTTACTCGTCCCAATAGCTCACCCAGTCCAACATATTTTCTTACTGAGGCCAGTCTGCCAGTACCGATATGTCACTAGTTGTGTATCGTAAAAGAGTGATCGTTTCTCCTCGCAGGGATTATTCGAGATATCTTAATCGAAACCCTAGTAACGAGACATTGGCTATCTTAAGGGAGTCATAGTTAGTTGTCCCAATTGCTCACCCAGTAAAACGTTTTTTCTTACTGCGGCCAGTCTGCCAGAAGCGATATTTCACTAGTTGTGTATCATAAAAGAGTGATCGTTACTCCTCCCAGGGGTTATTCGAGATATCTTAATCGAAAACCTAGTAACGAGGCATTCGCTACCTTAAGAGAGTAATAGTTACTCGTCCCAATTGCTCACCCAGTCCAACATTTTTTCTTACTGCGGCCAGTCTGCTAGAAGCGATATGTCACTAGTTGTGTATCATCAAAGAGTGATCGTTTCTCCTCCCAGGGGTTATTCGAGATATCTTAATCGAAACCCTAGTAACGAGGCATTGGCTACCTTAAGAAAGTCATAGTTACTCGTCCCTACTGCTCACCCAGTCCAACATTTTTTCTTACTGTGGTCAGTCTGCCAGAACCGATATGTCACAAGTTGTGTATCATAAAACAGTGATCGTTATTCCTCCCAGGGGTTTTCGATATATGTTAATCGAAACCCTACTATCGAGGCATTGGCTACCTTAACTGAGTCATAGTTAGTCGTCCCAATTGCTCACCCAGTAAAACGATTTTTCTTACTGCGGCCAGTCTGCCAGAAGCGATATGTCACTAGTTGTGTATCATAAAAGAGTCATCGTTACTCCTCCCAGGGGTTATTCTAGATATCTTAATCGAAACCCTAGTAACGAGGCATTGTCTACCTTAAGAGAGTCATAGTTACTCGTCCCAATTGCTCACCCAGTAAAACGTTTTTTCTTACTGCGGCCAGTCTGCCATAAGCGATATTTCACTAGTTGTGTATCATAAGAGGGTGATCGTTACTCCTCCCAGGGGTTATTCGAGATATCTTAATCGAAACCCTAGTAACGAGGCATTGGCTACCTTAAGAGAGTAATAGTTACTCGTCCCAATTGCTCACCCAGTCCAACATTTTTTCTTACTGCGGCCAGTCTGCCAGAGGCGATATGTCACTAGTTGTGTATCATAAAAGAGTCATCGTTACTCCTCACAGGGGTTATTCTAGATATCTTAATCGAAACCCTAGGAACGAGGCATTGGCTACCTTAAGAGAGTCATAGTTACTCGTCCCAATTGCTCACACAGTCGAACATTTTTTCTTACTGCGACGTCTGCCAGAAGCGATATGTCACTAGGTGTGTATCATAAGAGAGTGGTCGCTACTCCTCCCAGGGGTTATTCGAGATATCTTAATGGAAACCCTAGTGACGGGGTATTGGCTACCTTAAGAGAGTCATAGTTACTCGTCCCAATTGCTCACCCAGTCTGGCATTTTTTCTTACTGTGGCCAGTCTGCCAGTACCGATATGTCACTAGTTGTGTATCATTAAACAGTGATCGTTTCTCCTCCCAGGGATTATTCGAGATATCTTAATCGAAACCCTAGTAACGAACTTTGGCTACCTTAAGAGAGTCATAGTTACTCGTCCCAATTGCTCACCCAGTAAAACGTTTTTTCTTACTGCGGCCAGTCTGCCAGAAGCGATATTTCACTAGTTGTGTATCATAAAAGAGTGATCGTTACTCCTCCCAGGGGTTATTCGAGATATCTTAATCGAAACCCTAGTAACGAGGCATTGGCTGCCTTAGGAGAGTCATAGTTACTCGTCCCAATTGCTCACCCAGTCTGCCATTCTTTCTTACTGTGGCCAGTCTGCCAGAAGCGATATGTCACTAGTTGTGTATCATAAAAGAGTCATCGTTACTCCTCCCAGGGGTTATTCGATATATTTTAATCGAAACCCTAGTAACGAGGCATTGGCTACCTTAAGAGAGTCATAGTTAGTCGTCCCAATTGCTCACCCAATAAAACGTTTTTTCTTACTGCGGCCAGTCTGCCAGAAGCGATATGTCACTAGTTGTGTATCTTAAAAGAGTGATTGTTACTCCTCCCAGGGGTTATTCGAAATATCTTAATCGAAATCCTAGTAACGAGGCATTGGCTACCTTAAGAGAGTCATAGTTACTCGTCCCAATTGCTCACCCTGTCCAACATTTTTTCTTACTGTGGCCAGTCTGCCAGAAGCGATATGTCACTAGTTGTGTATTATAAAAGAGTCATCGTTTCTCCTCCCAGGGGTTATTCGAGATATCTTAATCGAAACCCTAGTAACGAGGCATTGGCTACCTTAAGGGAGTCATAGTTACTCGTCCCAATTGCTCACCCAGTAAAACGTTTTTTCTTACTGCGGCCAGTCTGCTATAAGCGATATTTCACTAGTTGTGTATCATAAGAGAGTGATCGTTACTCCTCCCAGGGGTTATTCGAGATATCTTAATCGAAACCCTAGTAACGAGGCATTGGCTACCTTAAGACAGTAATAGTTACTCGTCCCAATTGCTCACCCAGTGCAACATTTTTCTTACTGCGGCCAGTCTGCCAGAGGCGATATGTCACTAGTTGTGTATCATAAAAGAGTCATCGTTACTCCTTCCAGGGGTTATTCTAGATATCTTAATCGAAACCCTAGGAACGAGGCATTGGCTACCTTAAGAGAGTCATAGTTACTCGTCCCAATTGCTCACACAGTCGAACATTTTTTCTTACTGCGGCGTCTGCCAGAAGCGATATGTCACTAGTTGTGTATCATAAGAGAGTGGTCGCTACTCCTCCCAGGGGTTATTCGAGATATCTTAATGGAAACCCTAGTGACGGGGTATTGGCTACCTTAAGAGAGTCATAGTTACTCGTCCCAATTGCTCACCCAGTCCAACATTTTTTCTTACTGCGGCCAGTCTCCCAGAAGCGATATGTCACTAGTTGTGTATCATAAATGAGTCATCGTTTCTCCTCCCAGGGGTTATTCGAGATATCTTAATCAAAACCCTAGTAACGAGGCACTGGCTACCTTAGGAGAGTCATAGTTACTCGTCCCAATTGCTCACCCAGTCTGCCATTTTTTCTTACTGTGGCCAGTCTGCCAGAAGCGATATGTCACTAGTTGTGTATCATAAAAGAGTCAACGTTACTCCTCCCAGGGGTTATTCGAGATTTCTTAATCGAATCCCTAGTAACGAGTCATTGGCTACATTAAGAGAGTCATAGTTACTCGTCCCAATTGCTCACCCAGTCCAACATTTTTTCTTACTGCAGCCAGTCTGCCAGAAGCGATAAGTCACTAGTTGTGTATCATAAAAGAGTCGTCGTTACTCCTCCGAGGGTTTATTCGAGATATCTTAATCGAAACCCTAGTAACGAGGCATTGGCTACCTTAAGAGAGTCATAGTTACTCGTCCCAATTGCTCACCCAGTCTGCCATTTTTTCTTACTGTGGCCAGTCTGCCAGTACCGATATGTCACTAGTTGTGTATCATAAAAGAGTGATCGTTTCTCCTCCCAGGGATTATTCGAGATATCTTAATCGAAACCCTAGTAACGAACTTTGGCTACCTTAAGAGAGTCATAGTTACTCGTCCCAATTGCTCACCCAGTAAAACGTTTTTTCTTACTGCGGCCAGTCTGCCAGAAGCGATATTTCACTAGTTGTGTATCATAAAAGAGTCATCGTTTCTCCTCCGAGGGGTTATTCGAGATATCTTAATCAAAACCCTAGTATCGAGGCATTGGATACATTAAGAGAGTCATAGTTACTCATCCCAATTGCTCACCCAGTCCAACATTTTTTCTTACTGCAGCCAGTCTGCCAGAAGCGATGTGTCACTAGTTATGTATCATAAAAGAGTCGTCGTTACTCCTCCGAGGGGTTATTCGAGATATCTTAATCGAAACCCTAGTAACGAGGCATTGGTTACCTTAAGAGAGTCATAGTTACTCGTCCCAATTACTCACCCAGTCTGCCATTTTTTCTTACTGTGGCCAGTCTGCCAGTACCGATATGTCACTAGTTGTGTATCATAAAAGAGTGATCGTTTCTCCTTTCAGGGATTATTCGAGATATCTTAATCGAAACCATAGTAACGAACTTTGGCTACCTTAAGAGAGTCATAGATACTCGTCCCAATTGCTCACCCAGTCCAACATTTTTTCTTACTGCGACCAGTCTGCCAGAAGCGATATGTCACTAGTTGTGTATCATAAAAAGTCATCGTTACTCCTCCCAGGGGTTATTCGAGATATCTTAATGGAAACCCTAGTAACGAGGTATTGGCTACCTTAAGAGAGTCATAGCTACTCGTCCCAATTGCTCACCCAGTCCATCATTTTTTCTTACTGCGAACAGTATGCCAGAAGCGATATGTCACTAGATGTGTATCATAAAAGAGTGATCGTTACTCCTCCCAGGGTTTATTCGATATATTTTAATCGAAACCCTAGTAACGAGGCATTGGCTACCTTAAGAGAGTCATAGTTAGTCGTCCCAATTGCTCACCCAATAAAACGTTTTTTCTTACTGCGGCCAGTCTGCCAGAAGCGATATGTCACTAGTTGTGTATCATAAAAGAGTGATTGTTACTCCTCCCAGGGGTTATTCGAGATATCTTTATCGAAACCCTAGTTACGAGGCATTGGCTACCTTAAGAGAGTCATAGTTACTCGTCCCAATTGCTCACCCAGTCCCACATTTTTTCTTACTGTGGCCAGTCTGCCAGAAGCGATATGTCACTAGTTGCGTATTATAAAAGAGTCATCGTTTCTCCTCCCAGGGGTTATTCGAGATATCTTAATCGAAACCCTAGTAACGAAGCATTGGCTACCTTAAGAGAGTCATAGTTACTCGTCCCAATTGCTCACCAAGTCTGCCATTTTTCTTACTGTGGCCAGTGTGCCAGAAGCGATATGTCACTAGTTGTGTATCATAAAAGAGTCATCGTTACTCCGCCCAGGGGTTATTCGAGATATCTAAATCGAAACCCTAGTAACGAATCATTGGCTACCTTAAGAGAGTCATAGTTACTCGTCCCAATTGCTCACCCTGTCCAACATTTTTTCTTACTGCAGCCAGTCTGCCAGAAGCGATATGTCACTAGTTGTGTATCATAAAAGAGTCGTCGTTACTCCTCCCAGGGGTTATTCGAGATATCTTAATCGAAACCCTAGTAACGAGGCATTGGCTATCTTAAGAGAGTCATAGTTACTCGTCCCAATTGCTCACCCAGTCCAACATTTTTTCTTACTGCGACCAGTCTGCCAGAAGCGATATGTCACTAGTTGTGTATCATAAAAGAGTGATCGTTACTCCTCCCAGGGGTTATTCGAGATATCTTAATCGAAACCCTAGTAACGAGGCATTGGCTACCTTAAGAGAGTCATAGTTAGTCGTCCCATGGCTCACCCAGTAAAACGTTTTTTCTCACTGCGGCCAGTCTTCCAGAAGCGATATGTCACTAGTTGTGTATCATAAAAGAGTGATCGTTTCTCCTCCCATGGGTTATTCGAGATATCTTAATCAAAACCCTAGTAACGAGGCATTGGCTACCTTAAGACAGTCATAGATACTCGTCCCAATTGCTCACCCAGTCCAAAATTTTTTCTTACTGCGACCAGTCTGCCAGAAGCGATATGTCACTAGATGTGTATCGTAAAAGAGTGATCGTTGCTCCTCCCAGGGGTTATTCGATATATTTTAATCGAAACCCTAGTAACGAGGCATTGGCTACCTTATGAGAGTCATAGTTATTCGTCCCAATTGCTCACCCAATAAAACGTTTTTTCTTACTGCGGCCAGTCTGCCAGAAGCGATATGTCACTAGTTGTGTATTATTAAAGAGTCATCGTTTCTCCTCCCAGGGGTTATTCGAGATATCTTAATCGAAACCCTAGTAACGAGGCATTGGCTACCTTAAGAGAGTCATAGTTACTCGTCAAAATTGCTCACCAAGTATGCCATTTTTTCTTACTTTGGCCAGTGTGCCAGAAGCGATATGTCACTAGTTGTGTATCATAAAAGAGTCATCGTTACTCCTCCCAGGGGTTATTCGAGATATCTTAATCGAAACCCTAGTAACGAATCATTGGCTACTTTAAGAGAGTCATAGTTACTCGTCCCAATTGCTCAATAAGTCTGCCATTTTTTCTTACTATGGCCAGTGTGCCAGAAACGATATGTCACTAGTTGTGTATCATAAAAGAGTCATCGTTACTCCTCCCAGGGGTTATTCGAGATATCTTAATCGAAACCCTAGTAACGAGGCATTGGCTACCTTAAGAGAGTCATAGTTACTCGTCCCAATTGCTCACCCAGTCCAACATTTTTTCTTACTGCAGCCAGTCTGCCCGGAAGCGATATGTCAGTAGTTGTGTATCATAAAAGAGTCGTCGTTACTCCTCCCAGGGGTTATTCGAGATATCTTAATCGAAACCCTAGTAACGAGGCATTGGCTACCTTAAGAGAGTCATAGTTACTCGTCCCAATTGCTCACCCAGTCCAACATTTTTTCTTACTGCGACCAGTCTGCCAGAAGCGATATGTCACTAGTTGTGTATCATAAAAGAGTGATTGTTACTCCTCCCAGGGGTTATTCGAGATATCTTAATCGAAACCCTACTAACGAGGCATTGGCTACCTTAAGAGAGTCATAGTTACTCGTCCCAATTGCTCACCCAGTGTAACATTTTGTCTTACTGTGTCCCGTCTGCCAGAAGCGATACGTCACTAGTTGTGTATTATAAAAGAGTCATCGTTTCTCCTCCCAGGGGTTATTCGAGATATCTTAATCGAAACCCTAGTAACGAGGCATTGGCTACCTTAAGAGAGTCATAGTTACTCGTCCCAATTGCTCACCAAGTCTGCCATTTTTTATTACTGTGGCCAGTGTGCCAGAAGCGATATCTCACTAGTTGTGTATCATAAAAGAGTCAACGTTACTCCTCCCAGGGGTTATTCGAGATATCTTAATCGATACCCTAGTAACGAGGCATTGGCTACCTTAAGAGAGTCATAGTTACTCGTCCCAATTGCTCATCCAGTCCAACATTTTTTCTTACTGCACCCAGTCTGCCAGAAGCGATATGTCACTAGTTGTGTATCATAAAAGAGTGATCGTTACTCCTCCCAGGGGTTATTCGAGATATCTTAATCGAAACCCTAGTAATGAGGCATTGTCTACCTTAAGAGAGTTATAGTTAGTCGTCCAATGGCTCACCCAGTAAAACGTTTTTTCTCACTGCGGCCAGTCTGCCAGAAGAGATATGTCACTCATTGTGTAACATAAAAGAGTAATCGTTACTCCTCCCAGGGGTTATTCGAGATATCTTAATCGAAACCCTAGTAACGAGGCATTGGCTACCTTAAGAGAGTAGTAGTTACCCGTCCCAATTGCTCACCCAGTCCAACATTTTTTCTCACTACGGCCAGTCTGCCAGAAGCGATATGTCACTAGTTGTGTATCATAAAAGAGGGATCGTTTCTCCTCCCAGGGGTTATTCGAGATATCTTAATCGAAACCCTAGTAACAAGGCATTGGCTACCTTAAGAAAGTCATAGTTACTCGTCCCTATTGCTCACCCAGTCCAACATTTTTTCTTACTGTGGTCAGTCTGCCAGAACCGATATGTCACAAGTTGTGTATCATAAAAGAGTGATCCTTACTCCTCCCAGTGGTTATTCGATATATTTTAATCGAAACCCTAGTAACGAGGCATTGGCTACCTTAAGAGAGTCATAGTTACTCGTCCCAATTGCTCACCCAGTAAAACGTTTTTTCTTACTGCGGCCAGTCTGCCAGAAGCGATATTTCACTAGTTGTGTATCATAAAAGAGTGATCGTTACTCCTCCCAGGGGTTATTCGAGATATCTTAATCGAAACCCTAGTAACGAGGCATTGGCTACCTTAAGAGAGTAATAGTTACTCGTCCCAATTGCTCACCCAGTCCAACATTTTTTCTTACTGCGGCCAGTCTGCCAGAAGCGACATGTCACTAGTTGTGTATCATAAAGGAGTCATCGTTTTTCCTCCCAGGGGTTATTCGAGATATCTTAATCGAAACCCTAGTAACGAGGCATTGGCTGCCTTAGGAGAGTCATAGTTACTCGTCCCAATTGCTCACCCAGTCTGCCATTTTTTCTTACTGCGGCCAGTCTGCCAGAAGCGATATGTCACTAGTTGTGTATCATAAAAGAGTGATTGTTACTCCTCCCAGGGGTTATTCGAGATATCTTAATCGAAACCCTAGAAACGAGGCATTGGCTACCTTAAGAGAGTCATAGTTACTCGTCCCAATTGCTCACCCAGTCCAACAATTTTTCTTACTGTGGCCAGTCCGCCAGAAGCGATATGTCACTAGTTTTGTATTATAAAAGAGTCATCGTTTCTCCTCCCAGGGGTTATTCGAGATATCTTAATCGAAACCCTAGTAACGAGGCATTGGCTACCTTAAGAGAGTCATAGTTACTCGTCCCAATTGCTCACCAAGTCTGCCATTTTTTCTTACTGTGGCCAGTGTGCCAGAAGCGATATGTCACTAGTTGTGTATAATAAAAGAGTCATCGTTACTCCGCCCAGGGGTTATTCGAGATATCTTAATCGAAACCCTAGTAAAGAACTTTGGCTACCTTAAGAGAGTCATAGATACTCGTCCCAATTGCTCACCCAGTCCAACATTTTTTCTTACTGCGACCAGTCTGCCAGAAGCGATATGTCACTAGATGTGTATCATAAAAGAGTGATCGTTACTCCTCCCAGGGGTTATTCGATATATTTTAATCGAAACCCTAGTAACGAGGCATTGGCTACCTTAAGAGAGTCATAGTTAGTCGTCCCAATTGCTCACCAAGTCTGCCATATTTTCTTACTGTGGCCAGTGTACCAGAAGCGATATGTCACTAGTTGTGTATCATAAAAGAGTGATCGTTACTCCTCCCAGGGGTTATTCGATATATCTTAATCGAAACCCTCTTAACGAGTCATTGGCTACCTTAAGAGAGTCATAGTTACTCGTCCCAATTGCTCACCCTGTCCAACATTTTTTCTTACTGCGGCCAGTCTGCCAGAAGCGATATGTCACTAGTTGTGTATCATAAAAGAGTGATTGTTACTCCTCCCAGGGGTTATTCGAGATATCTTAATCGAAACCCTAGTAACGCGGCATTGGCTACCTTAAGAGAGTCATAGTTACTCGTCCCAATTGCTCACCCACTCCAACATTTTTTCTTACTGTGGCCAGTCTGCCAGTACCGATATGTCACTAGTTGTGTATCATAAAAGAGTGATCGTTTCTCCTCCCAGGGATTATTCGAGATATCTTAATCGAAACCCTAGTAACGAACTTTGGCTACCTTAAGAGAGTCATAGTTACTTGTCCCAATTGCTCACCCAGTAAAATGTTTTTTCTTACTGCGGCCAGTCTGCCAGAAGCGATATTTCACTTGTTGTGTATCATAAATAAGTGATCGTTTCTCCTCCCAGGGGTTATTCGATATATTTTAATCGAAACCCTAGTAACGAGGCATTGGCTACCTCAAGAGAGTCATAGTTACTCGTCCCAATTGCTCACCCAGTAAAACGTTTTTTCTTAATGTGGCCAGTCTGCCAGAAGCGATATTTCACAAGTTGTGTATCATACAAGAGTGATCGTTACTCCTCCCAGGGATTATTCGAGATATATTAATCGAAACCCTAGTAACGAGGCATTGGCTACCTTAAGAGAGTAATAGTTACTCGTCCCAATTGCTCACCCAGTCCAACATTTTTTCTTTTTGTGGCCAGTCTGCCAGAAGCGACATGTCACTAGTTGTGTATCATAAAAGAGTCATCGTTTTTCCTCCCAGGGGTTATTCGAGATATCTTAATCTAAACCCTAGTAACGAGGCATTGGCTGCCTTAGGAGAGTCATAGTTACTCGTCCCAATTGCTCAATAACTCTGCCATTTTTTCTTACTATGGCCAGTGTGCCAGAAACGATATGTCACTAGTTGTGTATCATAAAAGAGTCATCGTTACTCCTCAAAGGGGTTATTCGAGATATCTTAATCGAAACCCTAGTGACGAGGCATTGGCTACCTTAAGAGAGTCATAGTTAGTCGTCCCATGGCTCACCCAGTAAAACGTTTTTTCTCACTGCGGCCAGTCTTCCAGAAGCGATATGTCACTAGTTGTGTATCATAAAAGAGTGATCGTTTCACCTCCCATAGGTTATTCGAGATATCTTAATCAAAACCGTAGTAACGAGGCATTGGCTACCTTAAGAGAGTCATAGATACTCGTCCCAATTGCTCACCCAGTCCAACATTTTTTCTTACTGCGACCAGTCTGCCAGAAGCGATATGTCACTAGATGTGTATCGTAAAAGAGTGATCGTTGCTCCTCCCAGGGGTTATTCGATATATTTTAATCGAAACCCTAGTAACGAGGCATTGGCTACCTTATGAGAGTCATAGTTATTCGTTCCAATTGCTCACCCAATAAAATGTTTTTTCTTACTGCGGTCAGTCTGCCAGAAGCGATATGTCACTAGTTGTGTATTATTAAAGAGTCATCGTTTCTCCTCCCAGGGGTTATTCGAGATATCTTAATCGAAACCCAGGTAACGAGGCATTGGCTACCTTAAGAGAGTCATAGTTACTCGTCCCAATTGCTCACCAAGTATGCCATTTTTTCTTACTTTGGCCAGTGTGCCAGAAGCGATATGTCACTAGTTGTGTATCATAAAAGAGTCATCGTTACTCCTCCCAGGGGTTATTCGAGATATCTTAATCGAAACCCTAGTAACGAATCATTGGCTACTTTAAGGGAGACATAGTTACTCGTCCCAATTGCTCAATAAGTCTGCCATTTTTTCTTACTATGGCCAGTGTGCCAGAAACGATATGTCACTAGTTGTGTATCATAAAAGAGTCATCGTTACTCCTCCCAGGGGTTATTCGAGATATCTTAATCGAAACCCTAGTAACGAGGCATTGGCTACCTTAAGAGAGTCATAGTTACTCGTCCCAATTGCTCACCCAGTCCAACATTTTTTCTTACTGCAGCCAGTCTGCCCGGAAGCGATATGTCACTAGTTGTGTATCATAAAAGAGTCGTCGTTACTCCTCCCAGGGGTTATTCGAGATATCTTAATCGAAACCCTAGTAACGAGGCATTGGCTACCTTAAGAGAGTCATAGTTACTCGTCCCAGTTGCTCACCCAGTGTAACATTTTTTCTTACTGTGTCCAGTCTGCCAGAAGCGATACGTCACTAGTTGTGTATTATAAAAGAGTCATCGTTTCTCCTCCCAGGGGTTATTCGAGATATCTTAATCGAAACCCTAGTAACGAGGCATTGGCTACCTTAAGAGAGTCATAGTTACTCGTCCCAATTGCTCACCAAGTCTGCCATTTTTTATTACTGTGGCCAGTGTGCCAGAAGCGATATCTCACTAGTTGTGTATCATAAAAGAGTCAACGTTACTCCTCCCAGGGGTTATTCGAGATATCTTAATCGAAACCCTAGTAACGAGGCATTGGCTACCTTAAGAGAGTCATAGTTACTCGTCCCAATTGCTCATCCAGTCCAACATTTTTTCTTACTGCACCCAGTCTGCCAGAAGCGATATGTCACTAGTTGTGTATCATAAAAGAGTGATCGTTACTCCTCCCAGGGGTTATTCGAGATATCTTAATCGAAACCCTAGTAACGAGGCATTGGCTACCTTAAGAGAGTCATAGTTAGTCGTCCAATGGCTCACCCAGTAAAACGTTTTTTCTCACTGCGGCCAGTCTGCCAGATGAGATATGTCACTAATTGTGTAATATAAAAGAGTAATCGTTACTCCTCCCAGGGGTTATTCGAGATATCTTAACCGAAACCCTAGTAACGAGGCATTGGCTGCCTTAGGAGAGTCATAGTTACTCGTCCCAATTGCTCACCCAGTCCAACATTTTTTCTTACTGTGGCCAGTCTGCCAGAAGCGATATGTCACTAGTTTTGTATTATAAAAGAGTCATCGTTTCTCCTCCCAGGGGTTATTCGAGATATCTTAATCGAAACCCTAGTAACGAGGCATTGGCTACCTTAAGAGAGTCATAGTTACTCGTCCCAATTGCTCACCCAGTAAAACGTTTTTTGTTACTGCGGCCAGTCTGCCAGAAGCGATATGTCACTAGATGTGTATCATAAAAGAGTGATCGTTACTCCTCCCAGGGGTTATTCGATATATTTTAATCGAAACCCTAGTAACGAGGCATTGGCTACCTTAAGAGAGTCATAGTTAGTCGTCCCAATTGCTCACCAAGTCTGCCATATTTTCTTACTGTGGCCAGTGTGCCAGAAGCGATATGTCACTAGTTGTGTATCATAAAAGAGTCATCGTTACTCCGCCCAGGGGTTATTCGATATATCTTAATCGAAACCCTAGTAACGAGTCATTGGCTACCTTAAGAGAGTCATAGTTACTCGTCCCAATTGCTCACCCTGTCCAAAATTTTTTCTTACTGCGGCCAGTCTGCCAGAAGCGATATGTCACTAGTTGTGTATCATAAAAGAGTTATTGTTACTCCTCCCAGGGGTTATTCGAGATATCTTAATCGAAACCCTAGTAACAAACTTTGGCTACCTTAAGAGAGTCATAGTTACTTGTCCCAATTGCTCACCCAGTAAAATGTTTTTTCTTACTGCGGCCAGTCTGCCAGAAGCGATATTTCACTAGTTGTGTATCATAAAAGAGTGATCGTTATTCCTCCCAGGGGTTATTCGATATATCTTAATCGAAACCCTAGTAACGAGTCATTGGCTACCTTAAGAGAGTCATAGTTAGTCGTCCCAATTGCTCACCAAGTCTGCCATATTTTCTTACTGTGGCCAGTCTGCCAGAAGCGATATGTCACTAGTTGTGTATCATAAAAGAGTCGTCGTTACTCCTCCGAGGGGTTATTCGAGATATCTTAATCGAAACCCTAGTAACGAGGCATTGGCTACCTTAAGAGAGTCATAGTTACTCGTCCCAATTGCTCACCCAGTCTGCCATTTTTTCTTACTGTGGCCAGTCTGCCAGTACCGATATGTCACTAGTTGTGTATCATAAAAGAGTGATCGTTTCTCCTTCCAGGGATTATTCGAGATATCTTAATCGAAACCCTAGTAACGAACTTTGGCTACCTTAAGAGAGTCATAGTTACTCGTCCCAATTGCTCACCCAGTAAAACGTTTTTTCTTACTGCGGCCAGTCTGCCAGAAGCGATATTTCACTAGTTGTGTATCATAAAAGAGTCATCGTTTCTCCTCCGAGGGGTTATTCGAGATATCTTAATCAAAACCCTAGTATCGAGGCATTGGATACATTAAGAGAGTCATAGTTACTCGTCCCAATTGCTCACCCAGTCCAACATTTTTTCTTACTGCAGCCAGTCTGCCAGAAGCGATGTGTCACTAGTTATGTATCATAAAAGAGTCGTCGTTACTCCTCCGAGGGGTTATTCGAGATATCTTAATCGAAACCCTAGTAACGAGGCATTGGTTACCTTAAGAGAGTCATAGTTACTCGTCCCAATTACTCACCCAGTCTGCCATTTTTTCTTACTGTGGCCAGTCTGCCAGTACCGATATGTCACTAGTTGTGTATCATAAAAGAGTGATCGTTTCTCCTTTCAGGGATTATTCGAGATATCTTAATCGAAACCATAGTAACGAACTTTGGCTACCTTAAGAGAGTCATAGATACTCGTCCCAATTGCTCACCCAGTCCAACATTTTTTCTTACTGCGACCAGACTGCCAGAAGCGATATGTCACTAGTTGTGTATCATAAAAAGTCATCGTTACTCCTCCCAGGGGTTATTCGAGATATCTTAATGGAAACCCTAGTAACGAGGTATTGGCTACCTTAAGAGAGTCATAGCTACTCGTCCCAATTGCTCACCCAGTCCATCATTTTTTCTTACTGCGAACAGTATGCCAGAAGCGATATGTCACTAGATGTGTATCATAAAAGAGTGATCGTTACTCCTCCCAGGGTTTATTCGATATATTTTAATCGAAACCCTAGTAACGAGGCATTGGCTACCTTAAGAGAGTCATAGTTAGTCGTCCCAATTGCTCACCCAATAAAACGTTTTTTCTTACTGCGGCCAGTCTGCCAGAAGCGATATGTCACTAGTTGTGTATCATAAAAGAGTGATTGTTACTCCTCCCAGGGGTTATTCGAGATATCTTTATCGAAACCCTAGTTACGAGGCATTGGCTACCTTAAGAGAGTCATAGTTACTCGTCCCAATTGCTCACCCAGTCCCACATTTTTTCTTACTGTGGCCAGTCTGCCAGAAGCGATATGTCACTAGTTGCGTATTATAAAAGAGTCATCGTTTCTCCTCCCAGGGGTTATTCGAGATATCTTAATCGAAACCCTAGTAACGAAGCATTGGCTACCTTAAGAGAGTCATAGTTACTCGTCCCAATTGCTCACCAAGTCTGCCATTTTTCTTACTGTGGCCAGTGTGCCAGAAGCGATATGTCACTAGTTGTGTATCATGAAAGAGTCACCGTTACTCCGCCCAGGGGTTATTCGAGATATCTAAATCGAAACCCTAGTAACGAATCATTGGCTACCTTAAGAGAGTCATAGTTACTCGTCCCAATTGCTCACCCTGCCCAACATTTTTTCTTACTGCAGCCAGTCTGCCAGAAGCGATATGTCACTAGTTGTGTATCATAAAAGAGTCGTCGTTACTCCTCCCAGGGGTTATTCGAGATATCTTAATCGAAACCCTAGTAACGAGGCATTGGCTATCTTAAGAGAGTCATAGTTACTCGTCCCAATTGCTCACCCAGTCCAACATTTTTTCTTACTGCGACCAGTCTGCCAGAAGCGATATGTCACTAGTTGTGTATCATAAAAGAGTGATCGTTACTCCTCCCAGGGGTTATTCGAGATATCTTAATCGAAACCCTAGTAACGAGGCATTGGCTACCTTAAGAGAGTCATAGTTAGTCGTCCCATGGCTCACCCAGTAAAACGTTTTTTCTCACTGCGGCCAGTCTTCCAGAAGCGATATGTCACTAGTTGTGTATCATAAAAGAGTGATCGTTTCTCCTCCCATGGGTTATTCGAGATATCTTAATCAAAACCCTAGTAACGAGGCATTGGCTACCTTAAGACAGTCATAGATACTCGTCCCAATTGCTCACCCAGTCCAACATTTTTTCTTACTGCGACCAGTCTGCCAGAAGCGATATGTCACTAGATGTGTATCGTAAAAGAGTGATCGTTGCTCCTCCCAGGGGTTATTCGATATATTTTAATCGAAACCCTAGTAACGAGGCATTGGCTACCTTATGAGAGTCATAGTTATTCGTCCCAATTGCTCACCCAATAAAACGTTTTTTCTTACTGCGGCCAGTCTGCCAGAAGCGATATGTCACTAGTTGTGTATTATTAAAGAGTCATCGTTTCTCCTCCCAGGGGTTATTCGAGATATCTTAATCGAAACCCTAGTAACGAGGCATTGGCTACCTTAAGAGAGTCATAGTTACTCGTCAAAATTGCTCACCAAGTATGCCATTTTTTCTTACTTTGGCCAGTGTGCCAGAAGCGATATGTCACTAGTTGTGTATCATAAAAGAGTCATCGTTACTCCTCCCAGGGGTTATTCGTGATATCTTAATCGAAACCCTAGTAACGAATCATTGGCTACTTTAAGAGAGTCATAGTTACTCGTCCCAATTGCTCAATAAGTCTGCCATTTTTTCTTACTATGGCCAGTGTGCCAGAAACGATATGTCACTAGTTGTGTATCATAAAAGTGTCATCGTTACTCCTCCCAGGGGTTATTCGAGATATCTTAATCGAAACCCTAGTAACGAGGCATTGGCTACCTTAAGAGAGTCATAGTTACTCGTCCCAATTGCTCACCCAGTCCAACATTTTTTCTTACTGCAGTCAGTCTGCCCGGAAGCGATATGTCAGTAGTTGTGTATCATAAAAGAGTCGTCGTTACTCCTCCCAGGGGTTATTCGAGATATTTTAATCGAAACCCTAGTAACGAGGCATTGGCTACCTTAAGAGAGTCATAGTTACTCGTCCCAATTGCTCACACAGTCCAACATTTTTTCTTACTGCGACCAGTCTGCCAGAAGCGATATGTCACTAGTTGTGTATCATAAAAGAGTGATTGTTACTCCTCCCAGGGGTTATTCGAGATATCTTAATCGAAACCCTACTAACGAGGCATTGGCTACCTTAAGAGAGTCATAGTTACTCGTCCCAATTGCTCACCCAGTGTAACATTTTGTCTTACTGTGTCCAGTCTGCCAGAAGCGATACGTCACTAGTTGTGTATTATAAAAGAGTCATCGTTTCTCCTCCCAGGGGTTATTCGAGATATCTTAATCGAAACCCTAGTAACGAGGCATTGGCTACCTTAAGAGAGTCATAGTTACTCGTCCCAATTGCTCACCAAGTCTGCCATTTTTTATTACTGTGGCCAGTGTGCCAGAAGCGATATCTCACTAGTTGTGTATCATAAAAGAGTCAACGTTACTCCTCCCAGGGGTTATTCGAGATATCTTAATCGAAACCCTAGTAACGAGGCATTGGCTACCTTAAGAGAGTCATAGTTACTCGTCCCAATTGCTCATCCAGTCCAACATTTTTTCTTACTGCACCCAGTCTGCCAGAAGCGATATGTCACTAGTTGTGTATCATAAAAGAGTGATCGTTACTCCTCCCAGGGGTTATTCGAGATATCTTAATCGAAACCCTAGTAACGAGGCATTGTCTACCTTAAGAGAGTTATAGTTAGTCGTCCAATGGCTCACCCAGTAAAACGTTTTTTCTCACTGCGGCCAGTCTGCCAGAAGAGATATGTCACTCATTGTGTAACATAAAAGAGTAATCGTTACTCCTCCCAGGGGTTATTCGAGATATCTTAATCGAAACCCTAGTAACGAGGCATTGGCTACCTTAAGAGAGTAGTAGTTACCCGTCCCAATTGCTCACCCAGTCCAACATTTTTTCTCACTACGGCCAGTCTGCCAGAAGCGATATGTCACTAGTTGTGTATCATAAAAGAGGGATCGTTTCTCCTCCCAGGGGTTATTCGAGATATCTTAATCGAAACCCTAGTAACAAGGCATTGGCTACCTTAAGAAAGTCATAGTTACTCGTCCCTGTTGCTCACCCAGTCCAACATTTTTTCTTACTGTGGTCAGTCTGCCAGAACCGATATGTCACAAGTTGTGTATCATAAAAGAGTGATCCTTACTCCTCCCAGTGGTTATTCGATATATTTTAATCGAAACCCTAGTAACGAGGCATTGGCTACCTTAAGAGAGTCATAGTTACTCGTCCCAATTGCTCACCCAGTAAAACGTTTTTTCTTACTGCGGCCAGTCTGCCAGAAGCGATATTTCACTAGTTGTGTATCATAAAAGAGTGATCGTTACTCCTCCCAGGGGTTATTCGAGATATCTTAATCGAAACCCTAGTAACGAGGCATTGGCTACCTTAAGAGAGTAATAGTTACTCGTCCCAATTGCTCACCCAGTCCAACATTTTTTCTTACTGCGGCCAGTCTGCCAGAAGCGACATGTCACTAGTTGTGTATCATAAAGGAGTCATCGTTTTTCCTCCCAGGGGTTATTCGAGATATCTTAATCGAAACCCTAGTAACGAGGCATTGGCTGCCTTAGGAGAGTCATAGTTACTCGTCCCAATTGCTCACCCAGTCTGCCATTTTTTCTTACTGCGGCCAGTCTGCCAGAAGCGATATGTCACTAGTTGTGTATCATAAAAGAGTGATTGTTACTCCTCCCAGGGGTTATTCGAGATATCTTAATCGAAACCCTAGAAACGAGGCATTGGCTACCTTAAGAGAGTCATAGTTACTCGTCCCAATTGCTCACCCAGTCCAACATTTTTTCTTACTGTGGCCAGTCTGCCAGAAGCGATATGTCACTAGTTTTGTATTATAAAAGAGTCATCGTTTCTCCTCCCAGGGGTTATTCGAGATATCTTAATCGAAACCCTAGTAACGAGGCATTGGCTACCTTAAGAGAGTCATAGTTACTCGTCCCAATTGCTCACCAAGTCTGCCATTTTTTCTTACTGTGGCCAGTGTGCCAGAAGCGATATGTCACTAGTTGTGTATCATAAAATAGTCATCGTTACTCCGCCCAGGGGTTATTCGAGATATCTTAATCGAAACCCTAGTAAAGAACTTTGGCTACCTTAAGAGAGTCATAGATACTCGTCCCAAATGCTCACCCAGTCCAACATTTTTTCTTACTGCGACCAGTCTGCCAGAAGCGATATGTCACTAGATGTGTATCATAAAAGAGTGATCGTTACTCCTCCCAGGGGTTATTCGATATATTTTAATCGAAACCCTAGTAACGAGGCATTGGCTACCTTAAGAGAGTCATAGTTAGTCGTCCCAATTGCTCACCAAGTCTGCCATATTTTCTTACTGTGGCCAGTGTGCCAGAAGCGATATGTCACTAGTTGTGTATCATAAAAGAGTGATCGTTACTCCTCCCAGGGGTTATTCGATATATCTTAATCGAAACCCTCTTAACGAGTCATTGGCTACCTTAAGTGAGTCATAGTTACTCGTCCCAATTGCTCACCCTGTCCAACATTTTTTCTTACTGCGGCCAGTCTGCCAGAAGCGATATGTCACTAATTGTGTATCATAAAAGAGTGATTGTTACTCCTCCCAGGGGTTATTCGAGATATCTTAATCGAAACCCTAGTAACGCGGCATTGGCTACCTTAAGAGAGTCATAGTTACTCGTCCCAATTGCTCACCCACTCCAACATTTTTTCTTACTGTGGCCAGTCTGCCAGTACCGATATGTCACTAGTTGTGTATCATAAAAGAGTGATCGTTTCTCCTCCCAGGGATTATTCGAGATATCTTAATCGAAACCCTAGTAACGAACTTTGGCTACCTTAAGAGAGTCATAGTTACTTGTCCCAATTGCTCACCCAGTAAAATGTTTTTTCTTACTGCGGCCAGTCTGCCAGAAGCGATATTTCACTAGTTGTGTATCATAAAAGAGTGATCGTTTCTCCTCCCAGGGGTTATTCGATATATTTTAATCGAAACCCTAGTAACGAGGCATTGGCTACCTCAAGAGAGTCATAGTTACTCGTCCCAATTGCTCACCCAGTAAAACGTTTTTTCTTAATGCGGCCAGTCTGCCAGAAGCGATATTTCACTAGTTGTGTATCATACAAGAGTGATCGTTACTCCTCCCAGGGATTATTCGAGATATCTTAATCGAAACCCTAGTAACGAGGCATTGGCTACCTTAAGAGAGTAATAGTTACTCGTCCCAATTGCTCACCCAGTCCAACATTTTTTCTTTTTGTGGCCAGTCTGCCAGAAGCGACATGTCACTAGTTGTGTATCATAAAAGAGTCATCGTTTTTCCTCCCAGGGGTTATTCGAGATATCTTAATCGAAACCCTAGTAACGAGGCATTGGCTGCCTTAGGAGAGTCATAGTTACTCGTCCCAATTGCTCAATAAGTCTGCCATTTTTTCTTACTATGGCCAGTGTGCCAGAAACTATATGTCACTAGTTGTGTATCATAAAAGAGTCATCGTTACTCCTCAAAGGGGTTATTCGAGATATCTTAATCGAAACCCTAGTGACGAGGCATTGGCTACCTTAAGAGAGTCATAGTTAGTCGTCCCATGGCTCACCCAGTAAAACGTTTTTTCTCACTGCGGCCAGTCTTCCAGAAGCGATATGTCACTAGTTGTGTATCATAAAAGAGTGATCGTTTCACCTCCCATAGGTTATTCGAGATATCTTAATCAAAACCGTAGTAACGAGGCATTGGCTACCTTAAGAGAGTCATAGATACTCGTCCCAATTGCTCACCCAGTCCAACATTTTTTCTTACTGCGACCAGTCTGCCAGAAGCGATATGTCACTAGATGTGTATCGTAAAAGAGTGATCGTTGCTCCTCCCAGGGGTTATTCGATATATTTTCATCGAAACCCTAGTAACGAGGCATTGGCTACCTTATGAGAGTCATAGTTATTCGTTCCAATTGCTCACCCAATAAAATGTTTTTTCTTACTGCGGTCAGTCTGCCAGAAGCGATATGTCACTAGTTGTGTATTATTAAAGAGTCATCGTTTCTCCTCCCAGGGGTTATTCGAGATATCTTAATCGAAACCCAGGTATCGAGGCATTGGCTACCTTAAGAGAGTCATAGTTACTCGTCCCAATTGCTCACCAAGTATGCCATTTTTTCTTACTTTGGCCAGTGTGCCAGAAGCGATATGTCACTAGTTGTGTATCATAAAAGAGTCATCGTTACTCCTCCCAGGGGTTATTCGAGATATCTTAATCGAAACCCTAGTAACGAATCATTGGCTACTTTAAGGGAGACATAGTTACTCGTCCCAATTGCTCAATAAGTCTGCCATTTTTTCTTACTATGGCCAGTGTGCCAGAAACGATATGTCACTAGTTGTGTATCATAAAATAGTCATCGTTACTCCTCCCAGGGGTTATTCGAGATATCTTAATCGAAACCCTAGTAACGAGGCATTGGCTACCTTAAGAGAGTCATAGTTACTCGTCCCAATTGCTCACCCAGTCCAACATTTTTTCTTACTGCAGCCAGTCTGCCCGGAAGCGATATGTCACTAGTTGTGTATCATAAAAGAGTCGTCGTTACTCCTCCCAGGGGTTATTCGAGATATCTTAATCGAAACCCTAGTAACGAGGCATTGGCTACCTTAAGAGAGTCATAGTTACTCGTCCCAATTGCTCACCCAGTGTAACATTTTTTCTTACTGTGTCCAGTCTGCCAGAAGCGATACGTCACTAGTTGTGTATTATAAAAGAGTCATCGTTTCTCCTCCCAGGGGTTATTCGAGATATCTTAATCGAAACCCTAGTAACGAGGCATTGGCTACCTTAAGAGAGTCATAGTTACTCGTCCCAATTGCTCACCAAGTCTGCCATTTTTTATTACTGTGGCCAGTGTGCCAGAAGCGATATCTCACTAGTTGTGTATCATAAAAGAGTCAACGTTACTCCTCCCAGGGGTTATTCGAGATATCTTAATCGAAACCCTAGTAACGAGGCATTGGCTACCTTAAGAGAGTCATAGTTACTCGTCCCAATTGCTCATCCAGTCCAACATTTTTTCTTACTGCACCCAGTCTGCCAGAAGCGATATGTCACTAGTTGTGTATCATAAAAGAGTGATCGTTACTCCTCCCAGGGGTTATTCGAGATATCTTAATCGAAACCCTAGTAACGAGGCATTGGCTACCTTAAGAGAGTCATAGTTAGTCGTCCAATGGCTCACCCGGTAAAACGTTTTTTCTGACTGCGGCCAGTCTGCCAGATGAGATATGTCACTAATTGTGTAACATAAAAGAGTAATCGTTACTCCTCCCAGGGGTTATTCGAGATATCTTAACCGAAACCCTAGTAACGAGGCATTGGCTGCCTTAGGAGAGTCATAGTTACTCGTCCCAACTGCTCACCCAGTCCAACATTTTTTCTTACTGTGGCCAGTCTGCCAGAAGCGATATGTCACTAGTTTTGTATTATAAAAGAGTCATCGTTTCTCCTCCCAGGGGTTATTCGAGATATCTTAATCGAAACCCTAGTAACGAGGCATTGGCTACCTTAAGAGAGTCATAGTTACTCGTCCCAATTGCTCACCCAGTAAAACGTTTTTTGTTACTGCGGCCAGTCTGCCAGAAGCGATATGTCACTAGTTGTGTATCATAAAAGAGTCATCGTTACTCCGCCCAGGGGTTATTCGAGATATCTTAATCGAAACCCTAGTAAAGAACTTTGGCTACCTTAAGGGAGTCATAGATACTCGTCCCAATTGCTCACCCAGTCCAACATTTTTTCTTACTGCGACCAGTCTGCCAGAAGCGATATGTCACTAGATGTGTATCATAAAAGAGTGATCGTTACTCCTCCCAGGGGTTATTCGATATATTTTAATCGAAACCCTAGTAACGAGGCATTGGCTACCTTAAGAGAGTCATAGTTAGTCGTCCCAATTGCTCACCAAGTCTGCCATATTTTCTTACTGTGGCCAGTGTGCCAGAAGCGATATGTCACTAGTTGTGTATCATAAAAGAGTCATCGTTACTCCGCCCAGGGGTTATTCGATATATCTTAATCGAAACCCTAGTAACGAGTCATTGGCTACCTTAAGAGAGTCATAGTTACTCGTCCCAATTGCTCACCCTGTCCAAAATTTTTTCTTACTGCGGCCAGTCTGCCAGAAGCGATATGTCACTAGTTGTGTATCATAAAAGAGTTATTGTTACTCCTCCCAGGGGTTATTCGAGATATCTTAATCGAAACCCTAGTAACAAACTTTGGCTACCTTAAGAGAGTCATAGTTACTTGTCCCAATTGCTCACCCAGTAAAATGTTTTTTCTTACTGCGGCCAGTCTGCCAGAAGCGATATTTCACTAGTTGTGTATCATAAAAGAGTGATCGTTATTCCTCCCAGGGGTTATTCGATATATTTTAATCGAAACCCTAGTAACGAGGCATTGGCTACCTCAAGAGATTCATAGTTACTCGTCCCAATTGCTCACCCAGTAAAACGTTTTTTCTTAATGCGGCCAGTCTGCCAGAAGCGATATTTCACTAGTTGTGTATCATACAAGAGTGATCGTTACTCCTCCCAGGGATTATTCGAGATATCTTAATCGAAACCCTAGTAACGAGGCATTGGCTACCTTAAGAGAGTAATAGTTACTCGTCCCAATTGCTCACCCAGTCCAACATTTTTTCTTTTTGTGGCCAGTTTGCCAGAAGCGACATGTCACTAGTTGTGTATCATAAAAGAGTCATCGTTTTCCTCCCAGGGGTTATTCGAGATATCTTAATCGAAACCCTAGTAACGAGGCATTGGCTGCCTTAGGAGAGTCATAGTTACTCGTCCCAATTGCTCACCCAGTCTGCCATTTTTTCTTACTGTGGCCAGTCTGCCAGAAGCGATATGTCACTAGTTGTGTATCATAAAATGTCATCGTTACTCCTCCCAGGGGTTATTCGAGATATCTTAATGGAAACCCTAGTAACGAGGCATTGGCTACCTTAAGAGAGTCATAGATACTCGTCCCAATTGCTCACCCAGTCCAACATTTTTTCTTACTGCAGCCAGTCTGCCCGGAAGCGATATGTCACTAGTTGTGTATCATAAAAGAGTCGTCGTTACTCCTCCCAGGGGTTATTCGAGATATCTTAATCGAAACCCTAGTAACGAGGCATTGGCTACCTTAAGAGAGTCATAGTTACTCGTCCCAATTGCTCACCCAGTCCAACATTTTTTCTTACTGCGACCAGTCTGCCAGAAGCGATATGTCACTAGTTGTGTATCATACAAGAGTGACTGTTACTCCTCCCAGGGGTTATTAGAGATATCTTTATCGAAACCCTAGTTACGAGGCATTGGCTACCTTAAGAGAGTCATAGTTAGTCGTCCCATGGCTCACCCAGTAAAACGTTTTTTCTCACTGCGGCCAGTCTTCCAGAAGCGATATGTCACTAGTTGTGTATCATAAAAGAGTGATCGTTTCTCCTCCCATGGGTTATTCGAGATATCTTAATCAAAACCCTAGTAACGAGGCATTGGCTACCTTAAGAGAGTCATAGATACTCGTCCCAATTGCTCACCCAGTCCAACATTTTTTCTTACTGCGACCAGTCTGCCAGAAGCGATATGTCACTAGATGTGTATCGTAAAAGAGTGATCGTTGCTCCTCCCAGGGGTTATTCGATATATTTTAATCGAAACCCTAGTAACGAGGCATTGGCTACCTTATGAGAGTCATAGTTATTCGTCCCATGGCTCACCCAGTAAAACGTTTTTTCTCACTGCGGCCAGTCTTCCAGAAGCGATATGTCACTAGTTGTGTATCATAAAAGAGTGATCGTTTCTCCTCCCATGGGTTATTCGAGATATCTTAATCGAAACCCTAGTAACGAGGCATTGGCTACCTTAAGAGAGTCATAGATACTCGTCCCAATTGCTCACCCAGTCCAACATTTTTTCTTACTGCGACCAGTCTGCCCGAAGCGATATGTCACTAGATGTGTATCGTAAAAGAGTGATCGTTGCTCCTCCCAGGGGTTATTCGATATATTTTAATCGAAACCCTAGTAACGAGGCATTGGCTACCTTATGAGAGTCATAGTTATTCGTCCCAATTGCTCACCCAATAAAACGTTTTGTCTTACTGCGGCCAGTCTGCCAGAAGCGATATGTCACTAGTTGTGTATTATTAAAGAGTCATCGTTTCTCCTCCCAGGGGTTATTCGAGATATCTTAATCGAAACCCTAGTAACGAGGCATTGGCTACCTTAAGAGAGTCATAGTTACTCGTCCCAATTGCTCACCAAGTATGCCATTTTGTCTTACTTTGGCCAGTGTGCCAGAAGCGATATGTCACTAGTTGTGTATCATAAAAGAGTCATCGTTACTCCGCCCAGGGGTTATTCGAGATATCTTAATCGAAACCCTAGTAAAGAACTTTGGCTACCTTAAGAGAGTCATAGATACTCGTCCCAATTGCTCACCCAGTCCAACATTTTTTCTTACTGCGACCAGTCTGCCAGAAGCGATATGTCACTAGATGTGTATCATAAAAGAGTGATCGTTACTCCTCCCTGGGGTTATTCGATATATTTTAATCGAAACCCTAGTAACGAGGCATTGGCTACCTTAAGAGAGTCATAGTTAGTCGTCCCAATTGCTCACCAAGTCTGCCATATTTTCTTACTGTGGCCAGTGTGCCAGAAGCGATATGTCACTAGTTGTGTATCATAAAAGAGTGATCGTTACTCCTCCCAGGGGTTATTCGATATATCTTAATCGAAACCCTCTTAACGAGTCATTGGCTACCTTAAGAGAGTCATAGTTACTCGTCCCAATTGCTCACCCTGTCCAACATTTTTTCTTACTGCGGCCAGTCTGCCAGATGCGATATGTCACTAGTTGTGTATCATAAAAGAGTGTTGTTACTCCTCCCAGGGGTTATTCGAGATATCTTAATCGAAACCCTAGTAACGCGGCATTGGCTACCTTAAGAGAGTCATAGTTACTCGTCCCAATTGCTCACCCACTCCAACATTTTTTCTTACTGTGGCCAGTCTGCCAGTACCGATATGTCACTAGTTGTGTATCATAAAAGAGTGATCGTTTCTCCTCCCAGGGATTATTCGAGATATCTTAATCGAAACCCTAGTAACGAACTTTGGCTACCTTAAGAGAGTCATAGTTACTTGTCCCAATTGCTCACCCAGTAAAATGTTTTTTCTTACTGCGGCCAGTCTGCCAGAAGCGATATTTCACTAGTTGTGTATCATAAAAGAGTGATCGTTTCTCCTCCCAGGGGTTATTCGATATATTTTAATCGAAACCCTAGTAACGAGGCATTGGCTACCTCAAGAGAGTCATAGTTACTCGTCCCAATTGCTCACCCAGTAAAACGTTTTTTCTTAATGCGGCCAGTCTGCCAGAAGCGATATTTCACTAGTTGTGTATCATACAAGAGTGATCGTTACTCCTCCCAGGGATTATTCGAGATATCTTAATCGAAACCCTAGTAACGAGGCATTGGCTACCTTAAGAGAGTAATAGTTACTCGTCCCAATTGCTCACCCAGTCCAACATTTTTTCTTCTTGTGGCCAGTCTGCCAGAAGCGACATGTCACTAGTTGTGTATCATAAAAGAGTCATCGTTTTTCCTCCCAGGGGTTATTCGAGAGATCTTAATCGAAACCCTAGTAACGAGGCATTGGCTGCCTTAGGAGAGTCATAGTTACTCGTCCCAATTGCTCAATAAGTCTGCCATTTTTTCTTACTATGGCCAGTGTGCCAGAAACTATATGTCACTAGTTGTGTATCATAAAAGAGTCATCGTTACTCCTCAAAGGGGTTATTCGAGATATCTTAATCGAAACCCTAGTGACGAGGCATTGGCTACCTTAAGAGAGTCATAGTTAGTCGTCCCATGGCTCACCCAGTAAAACGTTTTTTCTCACTGCGGCCAGTCTTCCAGAAGCGATATGTCACTAGTTGTGTATCATAAAATAGTGATCGTTTCACCTCCCATAGGTTATTCGAGATATCTTAATCAAAACCGTAGTAACGAGGCATTGGCTACCTTAAGAGAGTCATAGATACTCGTCCCAATTGCTCACCCAGTCCAACATTTTTTCTTACTGCGACCAGTCTGCCAGAAGCGATATGTCACTAGATGTGTATCGTAAAAGAGTGATCGTTGCTCCTCCCAGGGGTTATTCGATATATTTTAATCGAAACCCTAGTAACGAGGCATTGGCTACCTTATGAGAGTCATAGTTATTCATTCCAATTGCTCACCCAATAAAATGTTTTTTCTTACTGCGGTCAGTCTGCCAGAAGCGATATGTCACTAGTTGTGTATTATTAAAGAGTCATCGTTTCTCCTCCCAGGGGTTATTCGAGATATCTTAATCGAAACCCAGGTAACGAGGCACTGGCTACCTTAAGAGAGTCATAGTTACTCGTCCCAATTGCTCACCAAGTATGCCATTTTTTCTTACTTTGGCCAGTGTGCCAGAAGCGATATGTCACTAGTTGTGTATCATAAAAGAGTCATCGTTACTCCTCCCAGGGGTTATTCGAGATATCTTAATCGAAACCCTAGTAACGAATCATTGGCTACTTTAAGGGAGACATAGTTACTCGTCCCAATTGCTCAATAAGTCTGCCATTTTTTCTTACTATGGCCAGTGTGCCAGAAACGATATGTCACTAGTTGTGTATCATAAAAGAGTCATAGTTACTCCTCCCAGGGGTTATTCGAGATATCTTAATCGAAACCCTAGTAACGAGGCATTGGCTACCTTAAGAGAGTCATAGTTACTCGTCCCAATTGCTCACCCAGTCCAACATTTTTTCTTACTGCAGCCAGTCTGCCCGGAATCGATATGTCACTAGTTGTGTATCATAAAAGAGTCGTCGTTACTCCTCCCAGGGGTTATTCGAGATATCTTAATCGAAACCCTAGTAACGAGGCATTGGCTACCTTAAGAGAGTCATAGTTAGCGTCCCAATTGCTCACCCAGTGTAACATTTTTTCTTACTGTGTCCAGTCTGCCAGAAGCGATACGTCACTAGTTGTGTATTATAAAAGAGTCATCGTTTCTCCTCCCAGGGGTTATTCGAGATATCTTAATCGAAACCCTAGTAACGAGGCATTGGCTACCTTAAGAGAGTCATAGTTACTCGTCCCAATTGCTCACCAAGTCTGCCATTTTTTATTACTGTGGCCAGTGTGCCAGAAGCGATATCTCACTAGTTGTGTATCATAAAAGAGTCAACGTTACTCCTCCCAGGGGTTATTCGAGATATCTTAATCGAAACCCTAGTAACGAGGCATTGGCTACCTTAAGAGAGTCATAGTTACTCGTCCCAATTGCTCATCCAGTCCAACATTTTTTCTTACTGCACCCAGTCTGCCAGAAGCGATATGTCACTAGTTGTGTATCATAAAAGAGTGATCGTTACTCCTCCCAGGGGTTATTCGAGATATCTTAATCGAAACCCTAGTAACGAGGCATTGGCTACCTTAAGAGAGTCATAGTTAGTCGTCCAATGGCTCACCCAGTAAAACGTTTTTTCTCACTGCGGCCAGTCTGCCAGATGAGATATATCACTAATTGTGTAACATAAAAGAGTAATCGTTACTCCTCCCAGGGGTTATTCGAGATATCTTAACCGAAACCCTAGTAACGAGGCATTGGCTGCCTTAGGAGAGTCATAGTTACTCGTCCCAATTGCTCACCCAGTCCAACATTTTTTCTTACTGTGGCCAGTCTGCCAGAAGCGATATGTCACTAGTTTTGTATTATAAAAGAGTCATCGTTTCTCCTCCCAGGGGTTATTCGAGATATCTTAATCGAAACCCTAGTAACGAGGCATTGGCTACCTTAAGAGAGTCATAGTTACTCGTCCCAATTGCTCACCCAGTAAAACGTTTTTTGTTACTGCGGCCAGTCTGCCAGAAGCGATATGTCACTAGTTGTGTATCATAAAAGAGTCATCGTTACTCCGCCCAGGGGTTATTCGAGATATCTTAATCGAAACCCTAGTAAAGAACTTTGGCTACCTTACGGGAGTCATAGATACTCGTCCCAATTGCTCACCCAGTCCAACATTTTTTCTTACTGCGACCAGTCTGCCAGAAGCGATATGTCACTAGATGTGTATCATAAAAGAGTGATCGTTACTCCTCCCAGGGGTTATTCGATATATTTTAATCGAAACTCTAGTAACGAGGCATTGGCTACCTTAAGAGAGTCATAGTTAGTCGTCCACATTGCTCACCAAGTCTGCCATATTTTCTTACTGTGGCCAGTGTGCCAGAAGCGATATGTCACTAGTTGTGTATCATAAAAGAGTCATCGTTACTCCGCCCAGGGGTTATTCGATATATCTTAATCGAAACCCTAGTAACGAGTCATTGGCTACCTTAAGAGAGTCATAGTTACTCGTCCCAATTGCTCACCCTGTCCAAAATTTTTTCTTACTGCGGCCAGTCTGCCAGAAGCGATATGTCACTAGTTGTGTATAATAAAAGAGTTATTGTTACTCCTCCCAGGGGTTATTCGAGATATCTTAATCGAAACCCTAGTAACAAACTTTGGCTACCTTAAGAGAGTCATAGTTACTTGTCCCAATTGCTCACCCAGTAAAATGTTTTTTCTTACTGCGGCCAGTCTGCCAGAAGCGATATTTCACTAGTTGTGTATCATAAAAGAGTGATCGTTATTCCTCCCAGGGGTTATTCGATATATTTTAATCGAAACCCTAGTAACGAGGCATTGGCTACCTCAAGAGATTCATAGTTACTCGTCCCAATTGCTCACCCAGTAAAACGTTTTTTCTTAATGCGGCCAGTCTGCCAGAAGCGATATTTCACTAGTTGTGTATCATACAAGAGTGATCGTTACTCCTCCCAGGGATTATTCGAGATATCTTAATCGAAACCCTAGTAACGAGGCATTGGCTACCTTAAGAGAGTAATAGTTACTCGTCCCAATTGCTCACCCAGTCCAACATTTTTTCTTTTTGTGGCCAGTTTGCCAGAAGCGACATGTCACTAGTTGTGTATCATAAAAGAGTCATCGTTTTCCTCCCAGGGGTTATTCGAGATATCTTAATCGAAACCCTAGTAACGAGGCATTGGCTGCCTTAGGAGAGTCATAGTTACTCGTCCCAATTGCTCACCCAGTCTGCCATTTTTTCTTACTGTGGCCAGTCTGCCAGAAGCGATATGTCACTAGTTGTGTATCATAAAATGTCATCGTTACTCCTCCCAGGGGTTATTCGAGATATCTTAATGGAAACCCTAGTAACGAGGCATTGGCTACCTTAAGAGAGTCATAGATACTCGTCCCAATTGCTCACCCAGTCCAACATTTTTTCTTACTGCAGCCAGTCTGCCCGGAAGCGATATGTCACTAGTTGTGTATCATAAAAGAGTCGTCGTTACTCCTCCCAGGGGTTATTCGAGATATCTTAATCGAAACCCTAGTAACGAGGCATTGGCTACCTTAAGAGAGTCATAGTTACTCGTCCCAATTGCTCACCCAGTCCAACATTTTTTCTTACTGCGACCAGTCTGCCAGAAGCGATATGTCACTAGTTGTGTATCATACAAGAGTGACTGTTACTCCTCCCAGGGGTTATTAGAGATATCTTTATCGAAACCCTAGTTACGAGGCATTGGCTACCTTAAGAGAGTCGTAGTTAGTCGTCCCATGGCTCACCCAGTAAAACGTTTTTTCTCACTGCGGCCAGTCTTCCAGAAGCGATATGTCACTAGTTGTGTATCATAAAAGAGTGATCGTTTCTCCTCCCATGGGTTATTCGAGATATCTTAATCAAAACCCTAGTAACGAGGCATTGGCTACCTTAAGAGAGTCATAGATACTCGTCCCAATTGCTCACCCAGTCCAACATTTTTTCTTACTGCGACCAGTCTGCCAGAAGCGATATGTCACTAGATGTGTATCGTAAAAGAGTGATCGTTGCTCCTCCCAGGGGTTATTCGATATATTTTAATCGAAACCCTAGTAACGAGGCATTGGCTACCTTATGAGAGTCATAGTTATTCGTCCCATGGCTCACCCAGTAAAACGATTTTTCTCACTGCGGCCAGTCTTCCAGAAGCGATATGTCACTAGTTGTGCATCATAAAAGAGTGATCGTTTCTCCTCCCATGGGTTATTCGAGATATCTTAATCGAAACCCTAGTAACGAGGCATTGGCTACCTTAAGAGAGTCATAGATACTCGTCCCAATTGCTCACCCAGTCCAACATTTTTTCTTACTGCGACCAGTCTGCCCGAAGCGATATGTCACTAGATGTGTATCGTAAAAGAGTGATCGTTGCTCCTCCCAGGGGTTATTCGATATATTTTAATCGAAACCCTAGTAACGAGGCATTGGCTACCTTATGAGAGTCATAGTTATTCGTCCCAATTGCTCACCCAATAAAACGTTTTTTCTTACTGCGGCCAGTCTGCCAGAAGCGATATGTCACTAGTTGTGTATTATTAAAGAGTCATCTTTTCTCCTCCCAGGGGTTAATCGAGATATCTTAATCGAAACCCTAGTAACGAGGCATTGGCTACCTTAAGAGAGTCATAGTTACTCGTCCCAATTGCTCACCAAGTATGCCATTTTTTCTTACTTTGGCCAGTGTGCCAGAAGCGATATGTCACTAGTTGTGTATCATAAAAGAGTCATCGTTACTCCTCCCAGGGGTTATTCGAGATATCTTAATCGAAACCCTAGTAACGAATCATTGGCTACTTTAAGAGAGACATAGTTACTCGTCCCAATTGCTCAATAAGTCTGCCATTTTTTCTTACTATGGCCAGTGTGCCAGAAACGATATGTCACTAGTTGTGTATCATAAAAGAGTCATCGTTACTCCTCCCAGGGGTTATTCGAGATATCTTAATCGAAACCCTAGTAACGAGGCATTGGCTACCTTAAGAGAGTCATAGTTACTCGTCCCAATTGCTCACCCAGTCCAACATTTTTTCTTACTGCAGCCAGTCTGCCCGGAAGCGATATGTCACTAGTTGTGTATCATAAAAGAGTCGTCGTTACTCCTCCCAGGGGTTATTCGAGATATCTTAATCGAAACCCTAGTAACGAGGCATTGGCTACCTTAAGAGAGTCATAGTTACTCGTCTCAATTGCTCACCCAGTCCAACATTTTTTCTTACTGCGACCAGTCTGCCAGAAGCGATATGTCAGTAGTTGTGTATCATAAAAGAGTGATTGTTACTCCTCCCAGGGGTTATTCGAGATATCTTAATCGAAACCCTACTAACGAGGCATTGGCTACCTTAAGAGAGTTATAGTTACTCGTCCCAATTGCTCACCCAGTGTAACATTTTTTCTTACTGTGTCCAGTCTGCCAGAAGCGATACGTCACTAGTTGTGTATTATAAAAGAGTCATCGTTTCTCCTCCCAGGGGTTATTCGAGATATCTTAATCGAAACCCTAGTAACGAGGCATTGGCTACCTTAAGAGAGTCATAGTTACTCGTCCCAATTGCTCACCAAGTCTGCCATTTTTTATTACTGTGGCCAGTGTGCCAGAAGCGATATCTCACTAGTTGTGTATCATAAAAGAGTCAACGTTACTCCTCCCAGGGGTTATTCGAGATATCTTAATCGAAACCCTAGTAACGAGGCATTGGCTACCTTAAGAGAGTCATAGTTACTCGTCCCAATTGCTCATCCAGTCCAACATTTTTTCTTACTGTGGCCAGTCTGCCAGGAGCGATATGTCACTAGTTTTGTATTATAAAAGAGTCATCGTTTCTCCTCCCAGGGGTTATTCGAGATATCTTAATCGAAACCCTAGTAACGAGGCATTGGCTACCTTAAGAGAGTCATAGTTACTCGTCCCAATTGCTCACCCAGTAAAACGTTTTTTGTTACTGCGGCCAGTCTGCCAGAAGCGATATGTCACTAGTTGTGTATCAAAAAAGAGTCATCGTTACTCCGCCCAGGGGTTATTCGAGATATCTTAATCGAAACCCTAGTAAAGAACTTTGGCTACCTTAAGGGAGTCATAGATACTCGTCCCAATTGCTCACCCAGTCCAACATCTTTTCTTACTGCGACCAGTCTGCCAGAAGCGATATGTCACTAGATGTGTATCATAAAAGAGTGATCGTTACTCCTCCCAGGGGTTATTCGATATATTTTAATCGAAACCCTAGTAACGAGGCATTGGCTACCTTAAGAGAGTCATAGTTAGTCGTCCCAATTGCTCACCAAGTCTGCCATATTTTCTTACTGTGGCCAGTGTGCCAGAAGCGATATGTCACTAGTTGTGTATCATAAAAGAGTCATCGTTACTCCGCCCAGGGGTTATTCGATATATCTTAATCGAAACCCTAGTAACGAGTCATTGGCTACCTTAAGAGAGTCATAGTTACTCGTCCCAATTGCTCACCCTCTCCAACATTTTTTCTTACTGCGGCCAGTCTGCCAGAAGCGATATGTCACTAGTTGTGTATCATAAAAGAGTTATTGTTACTCCTCCCAGGGGTTATTCGAGATATCTTAATCGAAACCCTAGTAACGAACTTTGGCTACCTTAAGAGAGTCATAGTTACTTGTCCCAATTGCTCACCCAGTAAAATGTTTTTTCTTACTGCGGCCAGTCTGCCAGAAGCGATATTTCACTAGTTGTGTATCATAAAAGAGTGATCGTTATTCCTCCCAGGGGTTATTCGATATATTTTAATCGAAACCCTAGTAACGAGGCATTGGCTACCTCAAGAGAGTCATAGTTACTCGTCCCAATTGCTCACCAAGTAAAACGTTTTTTCTTAATGCGGGCAGTCTGCCAGAAGCGATATTTCACTAGTTGTGTATCATACAAGAGTGATCGTTACTCCTCCCTGGGATTATTCGAGATATCTTAATCGAAACCCTAGTAACGAGGCATTGGCTACCTTAAGAGAGTAATAGTTACTCGTCCCAGTTGCTCACCCAGTCCAACATTTTTTCTTTTTGTGGCCAGTCTGCCAGAAGCGACATGTCACTAGTTGTGTATCATAAAAGAGTCATCGTTTTCCTCCCAGGGGTTATTCGAGATATCTTAATCGAAACCCTAGTAACGAGGCATTGGCTGCCTTAGGAGAGTCATAGTTACTCGTCCCAATTGCTCACCCAGTCTGCCATTTTTTCTTACTGTGGCCAGTCTGCCAGAAGCGATATGTCACTAGTTGTGTATCATAAAATGTCATCGTTACTCCTCCCAGGGGTTATTCGAGATATCTTAATGGAAACCCTAGTAACGAGGCATTGGCTACCTTAAGAGAGTCATAGATACTCGTCCCAATTGCTCACCCAGTCCAACATTTTTTCTTACTGCAGCCAGTCTGCCCGGAAGCGATATGTCACTAGTTGTGTATCATAAAAGAGTCGTCGTTACTCCTCCCAGGGGTTATTCGAGATATCTTAATCGAAACCCTAGTAACGAGGCATTGGCTACCTTAAGAGAGTCATAGTTACTCGTCCCAATTGCTCACCCAGTCCAACATTTTTTCTTACTGCGACCAGTCTGCCAGAAGCGATATGTCACTAGTTGTGTATCATACAAGAGTGATTGTTACTCCTCCCAGGGGTTATTCGAGATATCTTTATCGAAACCCTAGTTACGAGGCATTGGCTACCTTAAGAGAGTCATAGTTAGTCGTCCCATGGCTCACCCAGTAAAACGTTTTTTCTCACTGCGGCCAGTCTTCCAGAAGCGATATGTCACTAGTTGTGTATCATAAAAGAGTGATCGTTTCTCCTCCCATGGGTTATTCGAGATATCTTAATCAAAACCCTAGTAACGAGGCATTGGCTACCTTAAGAGAGTCATAGATACTCGTATCAATTGCTCACCCAGTCCAACATTTTTTCTTACTGCGACCAGTCTGCCAGAAGCGATATGTCACTAGATGTGTATCGAAAAAGAGTGATCGTTGCTCCTCCCAGGGGTTATTCGATATATTTTAATCGAAACCCTAGTAACGAGGCATTGGCTACCTTATGAGAGTCATAGTTATTCGTCCCAATTGCTCACCCAATAAAACGTTTTTTCTTACTGCGGCCAGTGTGCCAGAAGCGATATGTCACTAGTTGTGTATCATAAAAGAGTCATCGTTACTCCTCCCAGGGGTTATTCGAGATATCTTAATCGAAACCCTAGTAACGAATCATTGGCTACTTTAAGAGAGACATAGTTACTCGTCCCAATTGCTCAATAAGTCTGCCATTTTTTCTTACTATGGCCAGTGTGCCAGAAACGATATGTCACTAGTTGTGTATCATAAAAGAGTCATCGTTACTCCTCCCAGGGGTTATTCGAGATATCTTAATCGAAACCCTAGTAACGAGGCATTGGCTACCTTAAGAGAGTCATAGTTACTCGTCCCAATTGCTCACCCAGTCCAACATTTTTTCTTACTGCAGCCAGTCTGCCCGGAAGCGATATGTCACTAGTTGTGTATCATAAAAGAGTCGTCGTTACTCCTCCCAGGGGTTATTCGAGATATCTTAATCGAAACCCTAGTAACGAGGCATTGGCTACCTTAAGAGAGTCATAGTTACTCGTCTCAATTGCTCACCCAGTCCAACATTTTTTCTTACTGCGACCAGTCTGCCAGAAGCGATATGTCACTAGTTGTGTATCATAAAAGAGTGATTGTTACTCCTCCCAGGGGTTATTCGAGATATCTTAATCGAAACCCTACTAACGAGGCATTGGCTACCTTAAGAGGGTTATAGTTACTCGTCCCAATTGCTCACCCAGTGTAACATTTTTTCTTACTGTGTCCAGTCTGCCAGAAGCGATACGTCACTAGTTGTGTATTATAAAAGAGTCATCGTTTCTCCTCCCAGGGGTTATTCGAGATATCTTAATCGAAACCCAAGTAACGAGGCATTGGCTACCTTAAGAGAGTCATAGTTACTCGTCCCAATTGCTCACCAAGTCTGCCATTTTTTATTACTGTGGCCAGTGTGCCAGAAGCGATATCTCACTAGTTGTGTATCATAAAAGAGTCAACGTTACTCCTCCCAGGGGTTATTCGAGATATCTTAATCGAAACCCTAGTAACGAGGCATTGGCTACCTTAAGAGAGTCATAGTTACTCGTCCCAATTGCTCATCCAGTCCAACATTTTTTCTTACTGCACCCAGTCTGCCAGAAGCGATATGTCACTAGTTGTGTATCATAAAAGAGTGATCGTTACTCCTCCCAGGGGTTATTCGAGATATCTTAATCGAAACCCTAGTAACGAGGCATTGGCTACCTTAAGAGAGTCATAGTTAGTCGTCCAATGGCTCACCCAGTAAAACGTTTTATCTCACTGCGGCCAGTCTGCCAGATGAGATATGTCACTAATTGTGTAACATAAAAGAGTAATCGTTACTCCTCCCAGGGGTTATTCGAGATATCTTAACCGAAACCCTAGTAACGAGGCATTGGCTGCCTTAGGAGAGTCATAGTTACTCGTCCCAATTGCTCACCCAGTCCAACATTTTTTCTTACTGTGGCCAGTCTGCCAGAAGCGATATGTCACTAGTTTTGTATTATAAAAGAGTCATCGTTTCTCCTCCCAGGGGTTATTCGAGATATCTTAATCGAAACCCTAGTAACGAGGCATTGGCTACCTTAAGAGAGTCATAGTTACTCGTCCCAATTGCTCACCCAGTAAAACGTTTTTTGTTACTGCGGCCAGTCTGCCAGAAGCGATATGTCACTAGTTGTGTATCATAAAAGAGTCATCGTTACTCCGCCCAGGGGTTATTCGAGATATCTTAATCGAAACCCTAGTAAAGAACTTTGGCTACCTTAAGGGAGTCATAGATACTCGTCCCAATTGCTCACCCAGTCCAACATCTTTTCTTACTGCGACCAGTCTGCCAGAAGCGATATGTCACTAGATGTGTATCATAAAAGAGTGATCGTTACTCCTCCCAGGGGTTATTCGATATATTTTAATCGAAACCCTAGTAACGAGGCATTGGCTACCTTAAGAGAGTCATAGTTAGTCGTCCCAATTGCTCACCAAGTCTGCCATATTTTCTTACTGTGGCCAGTGTGCCAGAAGCGATATGTCACTAGTTGTGTATCATAAAAGAGTCATCGTTACTCCGCCCAGGGGTTATTCGATATATCTTAATCGAAACCCTAGTAACGAGTCATTGGCTACCTTAAGAGAGTCATAGTTACTCGTCCCAATTGCTCACCCTCTCCAACATTTTTTCTTACTGCGGCCAGTCTGCCAGAAGCGAAATGTCACTAGTTGTGTATCATAAAAGAGTTATTGTTACTCCTCCCAGGGGTTATTCGAGATATCTTAATCGAAACCCTAGTAACGAGGCATTGGCTACCTCAAGAGAGTCATAGTTACTCGTCCCAATTGCTCACCAAGTAAAACGTTTTTTCTTAATGCGGCCAGTCTGCCAGAAGCGATATTTCACTAGTTGTGTATCATACAAGAGTGATCGTTACTCCTCCCTGGGATTATTCGAGATATCTTAATCGAAACCCTAGTAACGAGGCATTGGCTACCTTAAGAGAGTAATAGTTACTCGTCCCAGTTGCTCACCCAGTCCAACATTTTTTCTTTTTGTGGCCAGTCTGCCAGAAGCGACATGTCACTAGTTGTGTATCATAAAAGAGTCATCGTTTTCCTCCCAGGGGTTATTCGAGATATCTTAATCGAAACCCTAGTAACGAGGCATTGGCTGCCTTAGGAGAGTCATAGTTACTCGTCCCAATTGCTCACCCAGTCTGCCATTTTTTCTTACTGTGGCCAGTCTGCCAGAAGCGATATGTCACTAGTTGTGTATCATAAAATGTCATCGTTACTCCTCCCAGGGGTTATTCGAGATATCTTAATGGAAACCCTAGTAACGAGGCATTGGCTACCTTAAGAGAGTCATAGATACTCGTCCCAATTGCTCACCCAGTCCAACATTTTTTCTTACTGCAGCCAGTCTGCCCGGAAGCGATATGTCACTAGTTGTGTATCATAAAAGAGTCGTCGTTACTCCTCCCAGGGGTTATTCGAGATATCTTAATCGAAACCCTAGTAACGAGGCATTGGCTACCTTAAGAGAGTCATAGTTACTCGTCCCAATTGCTCACCCAGTCCAACATTTTTTCTTACTGCGACCAGTCTGCCAGAAGCGATATGTCACTAGTTGTGTATCATACAAGAGTGATTGTTACTCCTCCCAGGGGTTATTCGAGATATCTTTATCGAAACCCTAGTTACGAGGCATTGGCTACCTTAAGAGAGTCATAGTTAGTCGTCCCATGGCTCACCCAGTAAAACGTTTTTTCTCACTGCGGCCAGTCTTCCAGAAGCGATATGTCACTAGTTGTGTATCATAAAAGAGTGATCGTTTCTCCTCCCATGGGTTATTCGAGATATCGTAATCAAAACCCTAGTAACGAGGCATTGGCTACCTTAAGAGAGTCATAGATACTCGTCCCAATTGCTCACCCAGTCCAACATTTTTTCTTACTGCGACCAGTCTGCCAGAAGCGATATGTCACTAGATGTGTATCGTAAAAGAGTGATCGTTGCTCCTCCCAGGGGTTATTCGATATATTTTAATCGAAACCCTAGTAACGAGGCATTGGCTACCTTATGAGAGTCATAGTTATTCGTCCCAATTGCTCACCCAATAAAACGTTTTTTCTTACTGTGGCCAGTCTGCCAGAAGCGATATGTCGCTAGTTGTGTATTATTAAAGAGTCATCGTTTCTCCTCCCAGGGGTTATTCGAGATATCTTAATCGAAACCCTAGTAACGAATCATTGGCTACCTTAAGAGAGTCATAGTTACTCGTCCCAATTGCTCACCCAGTCCAACATTTTTTCTTGCTGCAGCCAGTCTGCCCGGAAGCGATATGTCACTAGTTGTGTATCATAAAAGAGTCGTCGTTACTCCTCCCAGGGGTTATTCGAGATATCTTAATCGAAACCCTAGTAACGAGGCATTGGCTACCTTAAGAGAGTCATAGTTACTCGTCCCAATTGCTCACCCAGTCCAACATTTTTTCTTACTGCGACCAGTCTGCCAGAAGCGATATGTCACTAGTTGTGTATCATAAAAGAGTGATTGTTACTCCTCCCAGGGGTTATTCGAGATATCTTAATCGAAACCCTACTAACGAGGCATTGGCTACCTTAAGAGAGTCATAGTTACTCGTCCCAATTGCTCACCCAGTGTAACATTTTTTCTTACTGTGTCCATTCTGCCAGAAGCGATACGTCACTAGTTGTGTATTATAAAAGAGTCATCGTTTCTCCTCCCAGGGGTTATTCGAGATATCTTAATCGAAACCCTAGTAACGAGGCATTGGCTACCTTAAGAGAGTCATAGTTACTCGTCCCAATTGCTCACCAAGTCTGCCATTTTTTCTTACTGTGGCCAGTGTGCCAGAAGCGATATCTCACTAGTTGTGTATCATAAAAGAGTCAACGTTACTCCTCCCAGGGGTTATTCGAGATATCTTAATCGAAACCCTAGTAACGAGGCATTGGCTACCTTAAGAGAGTCATAGTTACTCGTCCCAATTGCTCATCCAGTCCAACATTTTTTCTTACTGCACCCAGTCTGCCAGAAGCGATATGTCACTAGTTGTGTATCATAAAAGAGTGATCATTACTCCTCCCAGGGGTTATTCGAGATATCTTAATCGAAACCCTAGTTACGAGGCATTGGCTACCTTAAGAGAGTCATAGTTAGTCGTCCAATGGCTCACCAAGTAAAACGTTTTTTCTCACTGCGGCCAGTCTGCCAGAAGAGATATGTCACTAATTGTGTAACATAAAAGAGTAATCGTTACTCCTCCCAGGGGTTATTCGAGATATCTTAATCGAAACCCTAGTAACGAGGCATTGGCTACCTTAAGAGAGTAGTAGTTACCCGTCCCAATTGCTCACCCAGTCCAACATTTTTTCTTACTACGGCCAGTCTGCCAGAAGCGATATGTCACTAGTTGTGTATCATAAAAGAGGGATCGTTTCTCCTCCCAGGGGTTATCCGAGATATCTTAATCGAAACCCCAGTAACGAGGCATTGGCTACCTTAAGAAAGTCATAGTTACTCGTCCCTATTGCTCACCCAGTCCAACATTTTTTCTTACTTTGGTCAGTCTGCCAGAACCGATATGTCACAAGTTGTGTATCATAAAAGAGTGATCCTTACTCCTCCCAGAGGTTATTCGATATATTTTAATCGAAACCCTAGTAACGAGGCATTGGCTACCTTAAGAGAGTCATAGTTACTCGTCCCAATTGCTCACCCAGTCCAACATTTTTTCTTACTGCGGCCAGTCTGCCAGAAGCGACATGTCACTAGTTGTGTATCATAAAAGAGTCATCGTTTTTCCTCCCAGGGGTTATTCGAGATATCTTAAGCGAAACCCTAGTAACGAGGCATTGGCTGCCTTAGGAGAGTCATAGTTACTCGTCCCAATTGCTCACCCAGTCTGCCATTTTTTCTTACTGCGGCCAGTCTGCCAGAAGCGATATGTCACTAGTTGTGTATCATAAAAGAGTGATTGTTACTCCTCCCAGGGGTTATTCGAGATATCTTAATCGAAACCCTAGAAACGAGGCATTGGCTACCTTAAGAGAGTCATAGTTACTCGTCCCAATTGCTCACCCAGTCCAACATTTTTTCTTACTGTGGCCAGTCTGCCAGAAGCGATATGTCACTAGTTTTGTATTATAAAAGAGTCATCGTTTCTCCTCCCAGGGGTTATTCGAGATATCTTAATCGAAACCCTAGTAACGAGGCATTGGCTACCTTAAGAGAGTCATAGTTACTCGTCCCAATTGCTCACCAAGTCTACCATTTTTTCTTACTGTGGCCAGTGTGCCAGAAGTGATATGTCACTAGTTGTGTATCATAAAAGAGTCATCGTTACTCCGCCCAGGGGTTATTCGAGATATCTTAATCGAAACCCTAGTAACGAATCATTGGCTACCTTAAGAGAGTCATAGTTACTCGTCCCAATTGCTCACCCTGTCCAACATTTTTTCTTACTGCAGCCAGTCTGCCAGAAGCGATATGTCACTAGTTGTGTATCATAAAAGAGTCGTCGTTACTCCTCCCAGGGGTTATTCGAGATATCTTAATCGAAACCCTAGTAACGAGGCATTGGCTATCTTAAGAGAGTCATAGTTACTCGTCCCAATTGCTCACCCAGTCCAACATTTTTTCTTACTGCGACCAGTCTGCCAGAAGAGATATGTCACTAGTTGTGTATCGTAAAAGAGTGATCGTTACTCCTCCCAGGGGTTATTCGAGATATCTTAATCGAAAAACTAGTAACGAGGCATTGGCTACCTTAAGAGAGTCATAGTTAGTCGTCAAATGGCTCACCCAGTAAAACGTTTTTTCTCACTGCTGCCAGTCTTCAAGAAACGATATGTCACTAGTTGTGTATCATAAAAGAGTGATCGTTTCTCCTCCCATGGGTTATTCGAGATATCTTAATCGAAACCCTAGTAACGAGGCATTGGCTACCTTAAGAGAGTCATAGTTACTCGTCCCAATTGCTCACCCAGTCCAACATTTTTTCTTACTGTGGCCAGTCTGCCAGAACCGATATGTCATTAGATGTGTATCATAAAAGAGTGACCGTTTCTCCTCCCAGGGGTTATTCGAGATATCTTAATCGAAACTCTAGTAACGAGACGTTGGCTACCTTAAGAGAGTCATAGTTACTCGTCCCAATTGCTCACCCAGTCCAACATTTTTTCTTACTACGACCAGTCTGCCAGAAGCGATATGTCACTAGTTGTGTATCATAAAGGAGTCATCGTTAATCCTCCCAGGGGTTATTCGAGTTATCTTAATGGAAACCCTAGTAACGAGGCATTGGCTACCTTAAGAGAGTCATAGATACTCGTCCCAATTGCTCACCCAGTCCAACATTTTTTCTTACTGCGACCAGTCTGCCAGAAGCGATACGTCACTAGATGTGTATCGTAAAAGAGTGATCGTTACTCCTCCCATCGGTTATTCGATATATTTTAATTGAAACCCTAGTAACGAGGCATTGGCTACCTTATGAGAGTCATAGTTAGTCGTCCCAATTGCTCACCCAATAAAACGTTTTTTCTTACTGCGGCCAGTCTGCCAGAAGCGATATGTCACTAGTTGTGTACTATAAAAGAGTCATCGTTTCTCCTCCAAGGGGTTATTCGAGATATCTTAATCGAAACCCTAGTAACGAGGCATTGGCTACCTTAAGAGAGTCATTGTTAGTCGTCCCAATTGCTCACCCATTAAAACGTTTTTTCTTACTGCGGTCAGTCTGCCAGAAGCGATATGTCACTAGTTGTGTATCATAAAAGAGTGATTGTTACTCCTCCCAGGGGTTATTCGAGATATCTTAATCGAAACACTACTAACGAGGCATTGGCTACCTTAAGAGAGTCATAGTTACTCGTCCCAATTGCTCACCAAGTCTGCCATTTTTTCTTACTGTGGCCAGTGTGCCAGAAGCGATATCTCACTAGTTGTGTATCATAAAAGAGTCAACGTTACTCCTCCCAGGGGTTATTCGAGATATCTTAATCGAAACCCTAGTAACGACTCATTGGCTACCTTAAGAGAGTCATAGTTACTCGTCCCAATTGCTCACCCAGTCTAATATTTTTTCTTACTGCGACCAGTCTGCCAGAAGCGATATGTCACTAGTTGTGTATCATAAAAGAGTGATCGTTACTCCTCCCAGGGGTTATTCGAGATATCTTAATCGAAACCCTAGTAACGAGGCATTGGCTACCTTAAGAGAGTCATAGCTACTCGTCCCAATTGCTCACCCAGTCCAACATTTTTTCTTACTGTGGCCAGTCTGCCAGAACCGATATGTCACTAGAAGTGTATCATAAAAGAGTGACCGTTTCTCCTCCCAGGGGTTATTCGAGATATCTTAATCGAAACCCTAGTAACGAGACATTGGCTACCTTAAGAGAGTCATAGTTAGTCGTCCCAATTGCTCACCCAGTCTGCCATTTTTTCTTACTGCGGCCAGTCTGCCAGAAGCGATATGTCACTAGTTGTGTATCATAAAAGTGTAATCGTTTCTCCTCCCAAGGGTTATTCGAGATATCTTAATCGAAACCCTAGTAACGAGGCATTGGCTACCTTAAGAGAGTCATAGATACTCGTCCCAATTGCTCACCCAGTCCAACATTTTTTCTTACTGCAGCCAGTCTGCCAGCAGCGATATGTCACTAGTTGTGTATCATAAAAGAGTGATTGTTACTCCTCCCAGGGGTTATTCGAGATATCTTAATCGAAACCCTACTAACGAGGCATTGGCTACCTTAAAAGAGTAGTAGTTATTGTCCCAATTGCTCACCCAGTCTGCCATTTTTCTTACTGCGGCCAGTCTGCCAGAACCGATATGTCACTAGTTGTGTATCATAAAAGAGTCATCGTTACTCCTCCCAGGGGTCATTCGAGATATCTTAATCGAAACCCTAGTAACGAGGCATTGGCTACCTTAAGAGAGTCATTGTTAGTCGTCCCAATTGCTCACCCAATAAAACTTTCTTTTTACTGCGGTCAGTCTGCCAGAAGCGATATGTCACTAGTTGTGTATCATAAAAAAGTGATTGTTACTCCTCCCAGGGGTTATTCGAGATATCTTAATCGAAACCCTACTAACAAGGCATTGGCTACCTTAAGAGAGTCATAGTTACTCGTCGCAATTGCTCATCCAGTCCAACATTTTTTCTTACTGTGTCCAGTCTGCCAGAAGCGATATGTCACTAGTTGTGTATTATAAAAGAGTAATCGTTTCTCCTCCCAGGGGTTATTCGAGATATCTTAATCGAAACCCTAGTAATGACGCATTGGCTACCTTAAGAGAGTCATAGTTACTCGTCCCAATTGCTCACCAAGTCTGCCATTTTTTCTTACTGTGGCCAGTGTGCCAGAAGCGATATCTCACTAGTTGTGTATCATAAAAGAGTCAACGTTACTCCTCCCAGGGGTTATTCGAGATATCCTAATCGAAACCCTAGTAACGAGGCATTGGCTACCTTAAGAGAGCCATAGTTACTCGTCCCAATTGCTCACCCAGTCCAACATCTTTTCTTACTGCGACCTGTCTGCCAGAAGCGATATTTCACTAGTTGTGTATCATAAAAGAGTGATCGTTACTCCTCCCAGGGGTTATTCGAGATATCTTAATCGAAACCCTAGTAACGAGGCATTGGCTACCTTAAGAGAGTAGTAGTTACTCGTCCCAATTGCTCACCCAGTCCAACATTTTTTCTTACTACGGCCAGTCTGCCAGAGGAGATATGTCACTAGTTGTGTATCATAAAAGAGTGATCGTTTCTCCTCCCAGGGGTTATTCGAGATATCTTAATCGAAACCCTAGTAACAAGGCATTGGCTGCCTTAGGAGAGGCATAGTTACTCGTCCCAATTGCTCACCCAGTCTGCCATTTTTTCTTACAGTGGCCAGTCTGCCAGAAGCGATATGTCACTAGTTGTGTATCATAAAAGAGTCATCGTTACTCCTCCCAGGGGTTATTCGAGATATCTTAATCGAAACCCTAGTAACGAGGCATTGGCTACCTTAAGAGAGTCATAGATACTCGTCCCAATTGCTCACCCAGTCCAACATTTTTTTCTTACTGCGACCAGTCTGCCAGAAGCGATATGTCACTAGATGTGTATCATAAAAGAGTGATCGTTACCCCTCCCAGGGGTTATTCGGTATATTTTAATCGAAACCCTAGTAAAGAGGCATTGGCTACCTTAAGAGAGTCATTGTTAGTCGTCCCAATTGCTCACCCAATAAAACGTTTTTTCTTACTGCGGTCAGTCTGCCAGAAGCGATATGTCACTAGTTGCGTATCATAAAAGAGTGATTGTTACTCCTCCCAGGGGTTATTCGAGATATCTTAATCGAAACACTACTAACGAGGCATTGGCTACCTCAAGAGAGTCATAGTTACTCGTCCCAATTGCTCACCCAGTCCAACATTTTTTCTTACTGTGTCCAGTCTGCCAGAAGCGATATGTCACTAGTTGTGTATTGTAAAAGAGTCATCGTTTCTCCTCCCAGGGGTTATTCGAGATATCTTAATCAAAACTCTAGTAACGAGGCATTGGCTACCTTAAGAGAGTCATAGTTACTCGTCCCAATTGCTCACCTAGTCTGCCATTTTTTCTTACTGTGGCCAGTGTGCCAGTAGCGATATCTCACTAGTTGTGTATCATAAAAGAGTCAACGTTACTCCTCCCAGGCGTTATTCGAGATATCTTAATCGAAACCCTAGTAACGAGGCATTGGCTACCTTAAGAGACTCATAGATACTCGTCCCAATTGCTCACCCAGTCCAACATTTTTTCTTACTACGGCCAGTCTGCCAGAAGCGATATGTCACTAGTTGTGTATCATAAAAGAGTGATCGTTTCTCCTCCCAGGGGTTATTCGAGATATCTTAATCGAAACCCTAGTTATGAGGCATTGGCTACCTTAAGAGAGTCATAGTTACTCGTCCCAATTGCTCACCAAGTCTGCCATTTTTTCTTACTGTGGCCAGTGTGCCAGAAGCGATATCTCACTAGTTGTGTATCATAAAAGAGTCAACGTTACTCCTCCCAGGGGTTATTCGAGATATCCTAATCGAAACCCTAGTAACGATGCATTGGCTACCTTAAGAGAGTCATAGTTACTCGTCCCAATTGCTCATCCAGTCCAACATTTTCTCTTACTGTGGCCAGTGTGCCAGAAGCGATATCTCACTAGTTGTGTATCATGAAAGAGTCATCGTTACTCCTCCCAGGGGTTATTCGAGATATCCTAATCGAAACCCTAGTAACGAGGCATTGGCTACCTTAAGAGAGTCATAGTTACTCGTCCCAATGGCTCATCCAGTCCAACATTTTTTCTTACTGCAGCCAGTCTGCCAGAAGCGATATGTCACTAGTTGTGTATCATAAAAGAGTCGTCGTTACTCCTCCCAGGGGTTATTCGAGATATCCTAATCGAAACCCTAGTAACGAGGCATTGGCTACCTTAAGAGAGTCATAATTACTCGTCCCAATTGCTCACCCAGTCCAACATTTTTTCTTACTGCGACCAGTCTGCCAGAAGCGATATGTCACTAGTTGTGTATCATAAAAGAGTCATCGTTACTCCTCCGAGGGGTTATTCGAGATATCTTAATCGAAACCCTAGTAACGAGGCATTGGCTACCTTAAGAGAGTCATAGTTACTCGTCCCAATTGCGCACCCAGTCCAACATTTTTTCTTACTGCGACCTGTCTGCCAGAAGAGATATGTCACTAGTTGTGTATCATAAAAGACTCATCGTTACTCCTCCCAGGGATTATTCGAGATATCTTAATCGAAACCCTAGTAACGAACATTGGCTACCTTAAGAGAGTCATAGTTACTCGTCCCAATTGCTCACCCAGTAAAACGTTTTTTGTTACTGCGGCCAGTCTGCCAGAAGCGATATTTCACTAGTTGTGTATCATAAAAGAGTGATCGTTACTCCTCCGAGGGGTTATTAGAGATATCTTAATCGAAACCCTAGTAACGAGGCATTGGCTACCTTAAGAGAGTCATAGTTACTCGTCCCAATTGCTCACCCAGTCCAACATTTTTTCTTACTGTGTCCAGTCTGCCAGAAGCGATATGTCACTAGTTGTGTATTATAAAAGAGTCATCGTTTCTCCTCCCAGGGGTTATTCGAGATATCTTAATCGAAACCCTAGTAATGAGGCATTGGCTACCTTAAGAGAGTCATAGTTACTCGTCCCAATTGCTCACCAAGTCTGCCATTTTTTCTTACTGTGGCCAGTGTGCCAGAAGCGATATCTCACTAGTTGTGTATCATAAAAGAGTCAACGTTACTCCGCCCAGGGGTTATTCGAAATATCCTAATCGAAACCCTAGTAGAGAGGCATTGGCTACCTTAAGAGAGTCATAGTTACTCGTCCCAATTGCTCATCCAGTCCAACATTTTTTCTTACTGCAGCCAGTCTGCCTGAAGCGATATGTCACTAGTTGTGTATCATAAAAGAGTCGTCGTTACTCCTCCCAGGGGTTATTCGAGATATCTTAATCGAAACCCTAGTAACGAGGCATTGGCTACCTTAAGAGAGTCATAGTTACTCGTCCCAATTGCTCACCCAGTCCAACATTTTTTCTTACTGCGACCAGTCTGTCAGAAGCGATATGTCACTAGTTGTGTATCATAAAAGAGTCATCGTTACTCCTCCGAGGGGTTATTCGAGATATCTTAATCGAAACCCTAGTAACGAGGCATTGGCTACCTTAAGAGAGTCATAGTTACTCGTCCCAATTGCTCACCCAGTCCAACATTTTTTCTTACTGCGACCTGTCTGCCAGAAGCGATATGTCACTAGTTGTGTATCATAAAACAGTCATCGTTACTCCTCCCAGGGATTATTCGAGATATCTTAATCGAAACCCTAGTAACGAACATTGACTACCTTAAGAGAGTCATAGTTACTCGTCCCAATTGCTCACCCAGTAAAACGTTTTTTGTTACTGCGGCCAGTCTGCCAGAAGCGATATTTCACTAGTTGTGTATCATAAAAGAGTGATCGTTACTCCTCCGAGGGGTTATTCGAGATATCTTAATCGAAACCCTAGTAACGAGGCATTGGCTACCTTAAGAGAGTCATAGTTACTCGTCCCAATTGCTCACCCAGTCCAACATCTTTTCTTACTGCGACCTGTCTGCCAGAAGCGATATTTCACTAGTTGCGTATCATAAAAGAGTGATCGTTACTCCTCCCATGGGTTATTCGAGATATCTTAATCGAAACCCTAGTAACGAGGCATTGGCTACCTTAAGAGAGTAGTAGTTACTCGTCCCAATTGCTCACCCAGTCCAACATTTTTTCTTACTACGGCCAGTCTGCCAGAAGAGATATGTCACTAGTTGTGTATCATAAAAGAGTGATCGTTTCTCCTCCCAGGGGTTATTCGAGATATCTTAATCGAAACCCTAGTAACGAGGCATTGGCTGCCTTAGGAGAGGCATAGTTACTCGTCCCAATTGCTCACCCAGTCTGCCATTTTTTCTTACAGTGGCCAGTCTGCCAGAAGCGATATGTCACTAGTTGTGTATTGTAAAAGAGTCATCGTTTCTCCTCCCAGGGGTTATTCGAGATATCTTAATCGAAACTCTAGTAACGAGGCATTGGCTACCTTAAGAGAGTCATATATACTCGTCCCAATTGCTCACCCAGTCCAACATTTTTTTCTTACTGCGACCAGTCTGCCAGAAGCGATATGTCACTAGATGTGTATCATAAAAGAGTGATCGTTACCCCTCCCAGGGGTTATTCGGTATATTTTAATCGAAACCCTAGTAACGAGGCATTGGCTACCTTAAGAGAGTCATTGTTAGTCGTCCCAATTGCTCACCCAATAAAACGTTGTTTCTTACTGCGGTCAGTCTGCCAGAAGCGATATGTCACTAGTTGTGTATCATAAAAGAGTGATTGTTACTCCTCCCAGGGGTTATTCGAGATATCTTAATCGAAACACTACTAACGAGGCATTGGCTACCTTAAGAGAGTCATAGTTACTCGTCCCAATTGCTCACCCAGTCCAACATTTTTTCTTACTGTGTCCAGTCTGCCAGAAGCGATATGTCACTAGTTGTGTATTGTAAAAGAGTCATCGTTTCTCCTCCCAGGGGTTATTCGAGATATCTTAATCGAAACTCTAGTAACGAGGCATTGGCTACCTTAAGAGAGTCATAGTTACTCGTCCCAATTGCTCACCAAGTCTGCCATTTTTTCTTACTGTGGCCAGTGTGCCAGAAGCGATATCTCACTAGTTGTGTATCATAAAAGAGTCAACGTTACTCCCCCCAGACGTTATTCGAAATATCTTAATCGAAACCCTAGTAACGAGGCATTGGCTACCTTAAGAGAGTCATAGATACTCGTCCCAATTGCTCACCCAGTCCAACATTTTTTCTTACTACGGCCAGTCTGCCAGAATCGATATGTCACTAGTTGTGTATCATAAAAGAGTGATCGTTTCTCCTCCCAGGGGTTATTCGAGATATCTTAATCGAAACCCTAGTAATGAGGCATTGGCTACCTTAAGAGAGTCATAGTTACTCGTCCCAATTGCTCACCAAGTCTGCCATTTTTTCTTACTGTGGCCAGTGTGCCAGAAGCGATATCTCACTAGTTGTGTATCATAAAAGAGTCAACGTTACTCCTCCCAGGGGTTATTCGAGATATCCTAATCGAAACCCTAGTAACGAGGCATTGGCTACCTTAAGAGAGTCATAGTTACTCGTCCCAATTGCTCATCCAGTCCAACATTTTTTCTTACTGTGGCCAGTGTGCCAGAAGCGATATCTCACTAGTTGTGTATCATGAAAGAGTCAACGTTACTCCTCACAGGGGTTATTCGAGATATCCTAATCGAAACCCTAGTAACGAAGCATTGGCTACCTTAAGAGAGTCATAGTTACTCGTCCCAATTGCTCATCCAGTCCAACATTTTTTCTTACTGCAGCCAGTCTGCCAGAAGCGATATGTCACTAGTTGTGTATCATAAAAGAGTCGTCGTTACCCCTCCCAGGGGTTATTCGAGATATCTTAATCGAAACCCTAGTAACGAGGCATTGGCTACCTTAAGAGAGTCATAATTACTCGTCCCAATTGCTCACCCAGTCCAACATTTTTTCTTACTGCGACCAGTCTGCCAGAAGCGATATGTCACTAGTTGTGTATCATAAAAGGGTCATCGTTACTCCTCCGAGGGGTTATTCGAGATATCTTAATCGAAACCCTAGTAACGAGGCATTGGCTACCATAAGAGAGTCATAGTTACTCGTCCCAATTGCTCACCCAGTCCAACATTTTTTCTTACTGCGACCTGTCTGCCAGAAGCGATATGTCACTAGTTGTGTATCATAAAAGAGTCATCGTTACTCCTCCCAGGGATTATTCGATATATCTTAATCGAAACCCTAGTAACGAACATTGGCTACCTTAAGAGAGTCATAGTTACTCGTCCCAATTGCTCACCCAGTAAAACGTTTTTTGTTACTGCGGCCAGTCTGCTAAAAGCGATATTTCACTAGTTGTGTATCATAAAAGAGTGATCGTTACTCCTCCGAGGGGTTATTCGAGATATCTTAATCGAAACCCTAGTAACGAGGCATTGGCTACCTTAAGAGAGTCATAGTTACTCGTCCCAATTGCTCACCCAGTCCAACATCTTTTCTTACTGCGACCTGTCTGCCAGAAGCGATATTTCACTAGTTGTGTATCATAAAAGAGTGATCGTTACTCCTCCCAGGGGTTATTCGAGATATCTTAATCGAAACCCTAGTAACGAGGCATTGGCTACCTTAAGAGAGTAGTAGTTACTCGTCCCAATTGCTCACCCAGTCCAACATTTTTTCTTACTATGGCCAGTCTGCCAGAAGCGATATGTCACTAGTTGTGTATCATAAAAGAGTGATCATTTCTCCTCCCAGGGGTTATTCGAGATATCTTAATCGAAACCCTAGTAACGAGGCATTGGCTGCCTTAGGAGAGGCACAGTTACTCGTCCCAATTGCTCACCCAGTCTGCCATTTTTTCTTACAGTGGCCAGTCTGCCAGAAGCGATATGTCACTAGTTGTGTATCATAAAAGAGTCATCGTTACTCCTCCCAGGGGTTATTCGAGATATCTTAATCGAAACCCTAGTAACGAGGCATTGGCTACCTTAAGAGAGTCATAGATACTCGTCCCAATTGCTCACCCAGTCCAACATTTTTTTCTTACTGCGACTAGTCTGCCAGAAGCGATATGTCACTAGATGTGTATCATAAAAGAGTGATCGTTACCCCTCCCAGGGGTTATTCGGTATATTTTAATCGAAACCCTAGTAACGAGGCATTGGCTACCTTAAGAGAGTCATTGTTAGTCGTCCCAATTGCTCACCCAATAAAACGTTTTTTCTTACTGCGGTCAGTCTGCCAGAAGCGATATGTCACTAGTTGTTTATCATAAAAGAGTGATTGTTACTCCTCCCAGGGGTTATTCGAGATATCTTAATCGAAACACTACTAACGAGGCATTGGCTACCTTAAGAGATTCATAGTTACTCGTCCCAATTGCTCACCCAGTCCAACATTTTTTCTTACTGTGTCCAGTCGGCCAGAAGCGATATGTCACTAGTTGTGTATTGTAAAAGTGTCATCGTTTCTCCTCCCAGGGGTTATTCGAGATATCTTAATCGAAACTCTAGTAACGAGGCATTGGCTACCTTAAGAGAGTCATAGTTACTCGTACCAATTGCTCACCAAGTCTGCCATTTTTTCTTACTGTGGCCAGTGTGCCAGAAGCGATATGTCACTAGTTGTGTATCATAAAAGAGTCAACGTTACTCCTCCCAGGCGTTATTCGAGATATCTTAATCGAAACCCTAGTAACGAACATTGGCTACCTTAAGAGAGTCATAGTTACTCGTCCCAATTGCTCACCCAGTAAAACGTTTTTTGTTACTGCGCCCAGTCTGCCAGAAGCGATATTTCACTAGTTGTGTATCATAAAAGAGTCATCCATACTCCTCCCAGGGGTTATTCGAGATATCTTAATCGAAACCCTAGTAACGAGGCATTGGCTACCTTAAGAGAGTCATTGTTAGTCGTCCCAATTGCTCACCCAATAAAACGTTTTTTTTTTACTGCGGTCAGTCTGCCAGAAGCGATATGTCACTAGTTGTGTATCATAAAAGAGTGATTGTTACTCCTCCCAGGGGTTATTCGAGATATCTTAATCGAAACCCTACTAACGAGGCATTGGCTACCTTAAGAGAGTCATAGTTACTCGTCCCAATTGCTCACCCAGTCCAACATTTTTTCTTACTGTGTCCAGTCTGCCAGAAGCGATATGTCACTAGTTGTGTATTATAAAAGAGTCATCGTTTCTCCTTCCAGGGGTTATTCGAGATATCCTAATCGAAACCCTAGTAATGAGGCATTGGCTACCTTAAGAGAGTCATAGTTACTCGTCCAATTGCTCACCAAGTCTGCAATTTTTTCTTACTGTGGCCAGTGTCCCAGAAGCGATATGTCACTAGTTGTGTATTGTAAAAGAGTCATCGTTTCTCCTCCCAGGGGTTATTCGAGATATCTTAATCGAAACCCTAGTAACGAGGCATTGGCTACCTTAAGAGAGTCATAGTTACTCGTCCCAATTGCTCACCCAGTAAAACGTTTTTTGTTACTGCGGCCAGTCTGCCAGTTGCGATATTTCACTAGTTGTGTATCATAAAAGAGTGATCGTTACTCCTCCGAGGGGTTATTCGAGATATCTTAATCGAAACCCTAGTAACGAGGCATTGGCTACCTTAAGAGAGTGATAGTTACTCGTCCCAATTGCTCACCCAGTCCAACATTTTTCTTACTGTGTCCAGTCTGCCAGAAGCGATATGTCACTAGTTGTGTATTGTAAAAGAGTCATCGTTTCTCCTCGCAGGGGTTATTCGAGATATCTTAATCGAAACTCTAGTAACGAAGCATTGGCTACCTTAAGAGAGTCATAGTTACTCGTCCCAATTGCTCACCAAGTCTGCCATTTTTTCTTACTGTGGCCAGTGTGCCAGAAGCGATATCTCACTAGTTGTGTATCATAAAAGAGTCAACGTTACTCCTCCCAGGCGTTATTCGAGATATCTTAATCGAAACCCTAGTAACGAGGCATTGGCTACCTTAAGAGAGTCATAGATACTCGTCCCAATTGCTCACCCAGTCCAACATTTTTTCTTACTACGGCCAGTCTGCCAGAAGCGATATGTCACTAGTTGTGTATCATAAAAGAGTGATCGTTTCTCCTCCCAGGGGTTATTCGAGATATCTTAATCGAAACCCTAGTAACGAGGCATTGGCTGCCTTAGGAGAGTCATAGTTACTCGTCCCAATTGCTCACCCAGTCTGCCATTTTTTCTTACTGTGGCCAGTCTGCCAGAAGCGATATGTCACTAGTTGTGTATCATAAAAGTGTAATCGTTACTCCTCCCAGGGGTTATTCGAGATATCTTAATCGAAACCCTAGTAACGAGGCATTGGCTACCTTAAGAGAGTCATTGTTAGTCGTCCCAATTGCTCACCCAATAAAACGTTTTTTCTTACAGCGGTCAATCTGCCAGAAGCGACATGTCACTAGTTGTGTATCATAAAAGAGTGATTGTTACTCCTCCCACGGGTTATTCGAGATATCTTAATCGAAACCCTAGTAACGAGGCATTGGCTACCTTAAGAGAGTCATAGTTACTCGTCCCAATTGCTCACCCAGTCCAACATTTTTTCTTACTGTGTCAAGTCTGCCAGAAGCGATATGTCACTAGTTGTGTATTATAAAAGAGTCATCGTTTCTCCTCCCAGGGGTTATTCGAGATATCTTAATCGAAACCCTAGTAATGAGGCATTGGCTACCTTAAGAGAGTCATAGTTACTCGTCCCAATTGCTCACCAAGTCTGCCATTTTTTCTTACTGTGGCCAGTGTGCCAGAAGCGATATCTCACTAGTTGTGTATCATAAAAGAGTCAACGTTACTCCTCCCAGGGGTTATTCGAGATATCTTAATCGAAACCCTAGTAATGAGGCATTGGCTACCTTAAGAGAGTCATAGTTACTCGTCCCAATAGCTCATCCAGTCCAACATTTTTTCTTACTGCAGCCAGTCTGCCAGAAGCTATATGTCACTAGTTGTGTATCATAAAAGAGTCGTCGTTACTCCTCCCAGGGGTTATTCGAGATATCTTAATCGAAACCCTAGTAACGAGGCATTGGCTACCTTACGATAGTCATAGTTACTCCTCCCAATTGCTCACCCAGTCCAACATTTTTTCTTACTGCGACCAGTCTGCCAGAAGCGATATGTCACTAGTTGTGTATCATAAAAGAGTGATCGTTACTCCTCCCAGGGGTTATTCGAGATATCTTAATCGAAACACTAGTAACGAGGCATTGGCTACCTTAAGAGAGTCATAGTTAGTCGTCCCATGGCTCACCCAGTAAAACGTTTTTTCTCACTGCGGCCAGTCTGCCAGAAGCGATATGTCACTAGTTGTGTATCATAAAAGAGTAATCGTTGCTCCTCCCAGGGGTTATTCGAGATATCTTAATCGAAACCCTAGTAACGAGGCATTGGCTACCTTAAGAGAGTCATAGTTAGTCGTCCCAATTGCTCACCCAGTCTGCCATTTTTTCTTACTGCGGCCAGTCTGCCAGAAGCGATATGTCACTAGTTGTGTATCATAAAAGAGTGATTGTTACTCCTCCCAGGGGTTATTCGAGATATCTTAATCGAAACCCTACTAACGAGGCATTTACTACCTTAAAAGAGTAGTAGTTACTCGTCCCAAATGCTCAACCAGTCTGCCATTTTTTCTTACTGCGGCCAGTCTGCCTGAACCGATATGTCACTAGTTGTGTATCATAAAAGAGTGATCGTTACTCCTCCCAGCGGTTATTCGAGATATCATAATCGAAACCCTAGTAACGAGGCATTGGCTACCTTAAGAGTGTCATTGTTAGTCGTCCCAATTGCTCACCCAATAAAACGTTTTTTCTTACTGCGGTCAATCTGCCTGAAGCGATATGTCACTAGTTGTGTATCATAAAAGAGTGATTGTTACTCCTCCCAGGGGTTATTCGAGATATCTTAATCGAAACCCTCCTAACGAGGCATTGGCTACCTTAAGAGAGTCATAGTTACTCGTCCCAATTGCTCACCCAGTCCAACATTTTTTCTTACTGTGTCCAGTCTGCCAGAAGCGATATGTCACTAGTTGTGTATTATAAAAGAGTCATCGTTTCTCCTCCCAGGGGTTATTCGAGATATCTTAATCGAAACCCTAGTAATGAGGCATTGGCTACCTTAAGAGAGTCATAGTTACTCGTCCCAATTGCTCACCAAGTCTGCCATTTTTTCTTACTGTGGCCAGTGTGCCAGAAGCGATATCTCACTAGTTGTGTATCATAAAAGAGTCAACGTTACTCCTCCCAGGGGTTATTCGAGATATCTTAATCGAAACCCTAGTAACGAGGCATTGGCTACCTTAAGAGAGTCATAGTTACTCGTCCCAATTGCTCAACCAGTCCAACATTTTTTATTACTGCGACCAGTCTGCCAGAAGCTATATGTCACTAGTTGTGTATCATAAAAGAGTCGTCGTTACTCCTCCCAGGGGTTATTCGAGATATCTTAATCGAAACCCTAGTAACGAGGCATTGGCTACCTTACGATAGTCATAGTTACTCCTCCCAATTGCTCACCCAGTCCAACATTTTTTCTTACTGCGACCAGTCTGCCAGAAGCGATATGTCACTAGTTGTGTATCATAAAAGAGTGATCGTTACTCCTCCCAGGGGTTATTCGAGATATCTTAATCGAAACACTAGTAACGAGGCATTGGCTACCTTAAGAGAGTCATAGTTAGTCGTCCCATGGCTCACCCAGTAAAACGTTTTTTCTCACTGCGGCCAGTCTGCCAGAAGCGATATGTCACTAGTTGTGTATCATAAAAGAGTAATCGTTGCTCCTCCCAGGGGTTATTCGAGATATCTTAATCGAAACCCTAGTAACGAGGCATTGGCTACCTTAAGAGAGTCATAGTTAGTCGTCCCAATTGCTCACCCAGTCTGCCATTTTTTCTTACTGCGGCCAGTCTGCCAGAAGCGATATGTCACTAGTTGTGTATCATAAAAGAGTGATTGTTACTCCTCCCAGGGGTTATTCGAGATATCTTAATCGAAACCCTACTAACGAGGCATTTACTACCTTAAAAGAGTAGTAGTTACTCGTCCCAAATGCTCAACCAGTCTGCCATTTTTTCTTACTGCGGCCAGTCTGCCTGAACCGATATGTCACTAGTTGTGTATCATAAAAGAGTGATCGTTACTCCTCCCAGCGGTTATTCGAGATATCATAATCGAAACCCTAGTAACGAGGCATTGGCTACCTTAAGAGTGTCATTGTTAGTCGTCCCAATTGCTCACCCAATAAAACGTTTTTTCTTACTGCGGTCAATCTGCCTGAAGCGATATGTCACTAGTTGTGTATCATAAAAGAGTGATTGTTACTCCTCCCAGGGGTTATTCGAGATATCTTAATCGAAACCCTCCTAACGAGGCATTGGCTACCTTAAGAGAGTCATAGTTACTCGTCCCAATTGCTCACCCAGTCCAACATTTTTTCTTACTGTGTCCAGTCTGCCAGAAGCGATATGTCACTAGTTGTGTATTATAAAAGAGTCATCGTTTCTCCTCCCAGGGGTTATTCGAGATATCTTAATCGAAACCCTAGTAATGAGGCATTGGCTACCTTAAGAGAGTCATAGTTACTCGTCCCAATTGCTCACCAAGTCTGCCATTTTTTCTTACTGTGGCCAGTGTGCCAGAAGCGATATCTCACTAGTTGTGTATCATAAAAGAGTCAACGTTACTCCTCCCAGGGGTTATTCGAGATATCTTAATCGAAACCCTAGTAACGAGGCATTGGCTACCTTAAGAGAGTCATAGTTACTCGTCCCAATTGCTCATCCAGTCCAACATTTTTTCTTACTGCAGCCAGTCTGCCAGAAGCGATATATCACTAGTTGTGTATCATAAAACAGTCGTCGTTACTCCTCCCAGAGGTTATTCGAGATATCTTAATCGAAACCCTAGTAACGAGGCATTGGCTACCTTACGAGAGCCATAGTTACTCGTCCCAATTGCTCACCCAGTCCAACATTTTTTCTTACTGCGACCAGTCTGCCAGAAGCGATATGTCACTAGTTGTGTATCATAAAAGAGTGATCGTTACTCCTCCCAGGGGTTATTCGAGATATCTTAACCGAAACCCTAGTAACGAGGCATTGGCTACCTTAAGAGAGTCATAGTTAGTCGTCCCATGGCTCACCCAGTAAAACGTTTTTTCTCACTGCGGCCAGTCTGCCAGAAGCGATATGTCACTAGTTGTGTATCATAAAAGAGTAATCGTTACTCCTCCCAGGGGTTATTCGAGATATCTTAATCGAAACCCTAGTAACGAGGCATTGGCTACCTTAAGAGAGTCATAGTTACTCGTCCCAATTGCTCACCCAGTAAAACGTTTTTTCTTACTGCGGCCAGTCTGCCAGAAGCGATATTTCACTAGTTGTGTATCATAAAAGAGTGATCGTTACTCCTCCGAGGGGTTATTCGAGATATCTTAATCGAAACCCTACTAACGAGGCATTGGCTACCTTAAGAGAGTCATAGTTACTCGTCCCAATTGCTCACCCAGTCCAACATCTTTTCTTGCTGCGACCTGTCTGCCAGAAGCGATATTTCACTAGATGTGTATCATAAAAGAGTGATCGTTACTCCTCCCAGGGGTTACTCGAGATATCTTAATCGAAACCCTAGTAACGAGGCATTGGCTAGATTAAGAGAGTCATAGTTACTCGTCCCAATAGCTCACCCAGTCCAACATTATTTCTTACTGCAGCCAGTCTGCCAGAAGCGATATGTCACTAGTTGTGTATCATAAAAGAGTCATCGTTACTCCTCCGAGGGGTTATTCGAGATATCTTAAGCGAAACCCTAGTAACGAGGCATTGGCTACCTTAAGAGAGTCATAGTTACTCGTCCCAATTGCTCACCCAGTCCAACATTTTTTCTTACTGCGACCTGTCTGCCAGAAGCGATATGTCACTAGTTGTGTATCATAAAAGAGTCATCGTTACTCCTCCCAGGGATTATTCGAGATACCTTAATCGAAACCCTAGTAACGAACATTGGCTACCTTAAGAGAGTCATAGTTACTCGTCCCAATTGCTCACCCAGTAAAACGTTTTTTCTTACTGCGGCCAGTCTGCCAGAAGCGATATTTCACTAGTTGTGTATCATAAAAGAGTGATCGTTACTCCTCCGAGGGGTTATTCGAGATATCTTAATCGAAACCCTACTAACGAGGCATTGGCTACCTTAAGAGAGTCATAGTTACTCGTCCCAATTGCTCACCCAGTCCAACATCTTTTCTTGCTGCGACCTGTCTGCCAGAAGCGATATTTCACTAGTTGTGTATCATAAAAGAGTGATCGTTACTCCTCCCAGGGGTTATTCGAGATATCTTAATCGAAACCCTAGTAACGAGGCATTGGCTACCTTAAGAGGGTAGTAGTTACTCGTCCCAATTGCTCACACAGTCCAACATTTTTTCTTACTACGGCCAGTCTGCCAGAAGCGATATGTCACTAGTTGTGTATCATAAAAGAGTGATCGTTTCTCCTCCCAGGGGTTATTCGAGATATCTTAATCGAAACCCTAGTAACGAGGCATTGGCTGCCTTAGGAGAGTCATAGTTACTCGTCCCAATTGCTCACCCAGTCCAACATTTTTTCTTACTGTGGCCAGTCTGCCAGAAGCGATATGTCACTAGTTGTGTATCATAAAAGTGTAATCGTTACTCCTCCCAGGGGTATTCGAGATATCTTAATGGAAACCCTAGTAACGAGGCATTGGCTACCTTAAGAGAGTCATAGATATTCGTCCCAATTGCTCACCCAGTCCAACATTTTTTCTTACTGCAGCCAGTCTGCCAGAAGCGATATGTCACTAGTTGTGTATCATAAAAGAGTGATTGTTACTCCTCTCAGGGGTTATTCGAGTTATCTTAATCGAAACCCTACTAACGAGGCATTGGCTATCGTAAGAGAGTAGTAGTTACTCGTCCCAATTGCTCACCCAGTGTGCCATTTTTTCTTACTGCGGCCAGTCTGCCAGAACCGATATGTCACTAGTTGTGTATCATAAAAGAGTCATCGTTACTCCTCCCAGGGGTTATTCGAGATATCTTAATCGAAACCCTAGTAACGAGGCATTGGCTACCTTAAGAGAGTCATAGTTACTCGTCCCAATTGCTCACCCAGTCCAACATTTTTTCTTACTGCGGCCAGTCTGCCTGAACCGATATGTCACTAGTTGTGTATCATAAAAGAGTGATCGTTACTCCTCCCAGCGGTTATTCGAGATATCATAATCGAAGCCCTAGTAACGAGGCATTGGCTACCTTAAGAGTGTCATTGTTAGTCGTCCCAATTGCTCACCCAATAAAACGTTTTTTCTTACTGCGGTCAATCTGCCTGAAGCGATATGTCACTAGTTGTGTATCATAAAAGAGTGATTGTTACTCCTCCCAGGGGTTATTCGAGATATCTTAATCGAAACCCTACTAACGAGGCATTGGCTACCTTAAGAGAGTCATAGTTACTCGTCCCAATTGCTCACTCAGTCCAACATTTTTTCTTACTGTGTCCAGTCTGCCAGAAGCGATATGTCACTAGATGTGTATTATAAAAGAGTCATCGTTTCTCCTCCCAGGGGTTATTCGAGATATCTTAATCGAAACCCTAGTAATGAGGCATTGGCTACCTTAAGAGAGTCATAGTTACTCGTCCCAATTGCTCACCAAGTCTGCCATTTTTTCTTACTGTGGCCAGTGTGCCAGAAGCGATATCTCACTAGTTGTGTATCATAAAAGAGTCAACGTTACTCCTCCCAGGGGTTATTCGAGATATCTTAATCGAAACCCTAGTAACGAGGCATTGGCTACCTTAAGAGAGTCATAGTTACTCGTCCCAATTGCTCATCCAGTCCAACATTTTTTCTTACTGCAGCCAGTCTGCCAGAAGCGATATATCACTAGTTGTGTATCATAAAACAGTCGTCGTTACTCCTCCCAGAGGTTATTCGAGATATCTTAATCGAAACCCTAGTAACGAGGCATTGGCTACATTACGAGAGCCATAGTTACTCGTCCCAATTGCTCACCCAGTCCAACATTTTTTCTTACTGCGACCAGTCTGCCAGAAGCGATATGTCACTAGTTGTGTATCATAAAAGAGTGATCGTTACTCCTCCCAGGGGTTATTCGAGATATCTTAACCGAAACCCTAGTAACGAGGCATTGGCTACCTTAAGAGAGTCATAGTTAGTCGTCCCATGGCTCACCCAGTAAAACGTTTTTTCTCACTGCGGCCAGTCTGCCAGAAGCGATATGTCACTAGTTGTGTATCATAAAAGAGTAATCGTTACTCCTCCCAGGGGTTATTCGAGATATCTTAATCGAAACCCTAGTAACGAGGCATTGGCTACCTTAAGAGAGTCATAGTTACTCGTCCCAATTGCTCACCCAGTCTGCTATTTTTTCTTACTGCGGCCAGTCTGCCAGAAGCGATATGTCACTAGTTGTGTATCATAAAAGAGTCATCGTTTCTCCTCCCATGGGTTATTCGAGATATCTTAATCGAAACCCTAGTAACGAGGCATTGGCTACCTTAAGAGAGTCATAGTTACTCGTCCCAATTGCTCACCCTATCCAACATTTTTTCTTACTGTGGCCAGTCTGCCAGAACCGATATGTCACTAGATGTGTATCATAAAAGAGTGACCGTTTCTCCTCCCAGGGGTTATTCGAGATATCTTAATCGAAACCCTTGTAACAAGACATTGGCTACCTTAAGAGAGTCATAGTTACTCGTCAGAATTGCTCACCCAGTCCAACATTTTTTCTTACTACGACCAGTCTGCCAGAAGCGATATTTCACTAGTTGTGTATCATAAAAGAGTGACCGTTACTCCTCCCAGGGATTATTCGAGATACCTTAATCGAAACCCTAGTAACGAACATTGGCTACCTTAAGAGAGTCATAGTTACTCGTCCCAATTGCTCACCCAGTAAAACGTTTTTTCTTACTGCGGCCAGTCTGCCAGAAGCGATATTTCACTAGTTGTGTATCATAAAAGAGTGATCGTTACTCCTCCGAGGGGTTATTCGAGATATCTTAATCGAAACCCTACTAACGAGGCATTGGCTACCTTAAGAGAGTCATAGTTACTCGTCCCAATTGCTCACCCAGTCCAACATCTTTTCTTGCTGCGACCTGTCTGCCAGAAGCGATATTTCACTAGTTGTGTATCATAAAAGAGTGATCGTTACTCCTCCCAGGGGTTATTCGAGATATCTTAATCGAAACCCTAGTAACGAGGCATTGGCTACCTTAAGAGGGTAGTAGTTACTCGTCCCAATTGCTCACACAGTCCAACATTTTTTCTTACTACGGCCAGTCTGCCAGAAGCGATATGTCACTAGTTGTGTATCATAAAAGAGTGATCGTTTCTCCTCCCAGGGGTTATTCGAGATATCTTAATCGAAACCCTAGTAACGAGGCACTGGCTGCCTTAGGAGAGTCATAGTTACTCGTCCCAATTGCTCACCCAGTCCAACATTTTTTCTTACTGTGGCCAGTCTGCCAGAAGCGATATGTCACTAGTTGTGTATCATAAAAGTGTAATCGTTACTACTCCCAGGGGTATTCGAGATATCTTAATGGAAACCCTAGTAACGAGGCATTGGCTACCTTAAGAGAGTCATAGATATTCGTCCCAATTGCTCACCCAGTCCAACATTTTTTCTTACTGCAGCCAGTCTGCCAGAAGCGATATGTCACTAGTTGTGTATCATAAAAGAGTGATTGTTACTCCTCTCAGGGGTTATTCGAGTTATCTTAATCGAAACCCTACTAACGAGGCATTGGCTACTGTAAGAGAGTAGTAGTTACTCGTCCCAATTGCTCACCCAGTGTGCCATTTTTTCTTACTGCGGCCAGTCTGCCAGAACCGATATGTCACTAGTTGTGTATCATAAAAGAGTCATCGTTACTCCTCCCAGGGGTTATTCGAGATATCTTAATCGAAACCCTAGTAACGAGGCATTGGCTACCTTAAGAGAGTCATAGTTACTCGTCCCAATTGCTCACCCAGTCCAACATTTTTTCTTACTGCGGCCAGTCTGCCTGAACCGATATGTCACTAGTTGTGTATCATAAAAGAGTGATCGTTACTCCTCCCAGCGGTTATTCGAGATATCATAATCGAAGCCCTAGTAACGAGGCATTGGCTACCTTAAGAGTGTCATTGTTAGTCGTCCCAATTGCTCACCCAATAAAACGTTTTTTCTTACTGCGGTCAATCTGCCTGAAGCGATATGTCACTAGTTGTGTATCATAAAAGAGTGATTGTTACTCCTCCCAGGGGTTATTCGAGATATCTTAATCGAAACCCTAGTAACGAGGCATTGGCTACCTTAAGAGAGTCATAGTTACTCGTCCCAATTGCTCACTCAGTCCAACATTTTTTCTTACTGTGTCCAGTCTGCCAGAAGCGATATGTCACTAGTTGTGTATTATAAAAGAGTCATCGTTTCTCCTCCCAGGGGTTATTCGAGATATCTTAATCGAAACCCTAGTAATGAGGCATTGGCTACCTTAAGAGAGTCATAGTTACTCGTCCCAATTGCTCACCAAGTCTGCCATTTTTTCTTACTGTGGCCAGTGTGCCAGAAGCGATATCTCACTAGTTGTGTATCATAAAAGAGTCAACGTTACTCCTCCCAGGGGTTATTCGAGATATCTTAATCGAAACCCTAGTAACGAGGCATTGGCTACCTTAAGAGAGTCATAGTTACTCGTCCCAATTGCTCATCCAGTCCAACATTTTTTCTTACTGCAGCCAGTCTGCCAGAAGCGATATATCACTAGTTGTGTATCATAAAACAGTCGTCGTTACTCCTCCCAGAGGTTATTCGAGATATCTTAATCGAAACCCTAGTAACGAGGCATTGGCTACATTACGAGAGCCATAGTTACTCGTCCCAATTGCTCACCCAGTCCAACATTTTTTCTTACTGCGACCAGTCTGCCAGAAGCGATATGTCACTAGTTGTGTATCATAAAAGAGTGATCGTTACTCCTCCCAGGGGTTATTCGAGATATCTTAACCGAAACCCTAGTAACGAGGCATTGGCTACCTTAAGAGAGTCATAGTTAGTCGTCCCATGGCTCACCCAGTAAAACGTTTTTTCTCACTGCGGCCAGTCTGCCAGAAGCGATATGTCACTAGTTGTGTATCATAAAAGAGTAATCGTTACTCCTCCCAGGGGTTATTCGAGATATCTTAATCGAAACCCTAGTAACGAGGCATTGGCTACCTTAAGAGAGTCATAGTTACTCGTCCCAATTGCTCACCCAGTCTGCTATTTTTTCTTACTGCGGCCAGTCTGCCAGAAGCGATATGTCACTAGTTGTGTATCATAAAAGAGTCATCGTTTCTCCTCCCATGGGTTATTCGAGATATCTTAATCGAAACCCTAGTAACGAGGCATTGGCTACCTTAAGAGAGTCATAGTTACTCGTCCCAATTGCTCACCCTATCCAACATTTTTTCTTACTGTGGCCAGTCTGCCAGAACCGATATGTCACTAGATGTGTATCATAAAAGAGTGACCGTTTCTCCTCCCAGGGGTTATTCGAGATATCTTAATCGAAACCCTTGTAACAAGACATTGGCTACCTTAAGAGAGTCATAGTTACTCGTCAGAATTGCTCACCCAGTCCAACATTTTTTCTTACTACGACCAGTCTGCCAGAAGCGATATTTCACTAGTTGTGTATCATAAAAGAGTGATCGTTACTCCTCCCAGGGGTTACTCGAGATATCTTAATCGAAACCCTAGTAACGAGGCATTGGCTAGATTAAGAGAGTCATAGTTACTCGTCCCAATAGCTCACCCAGTCCAACATTATTTCTTACTGCAGCCAGTCTGCCAGAAGCGATATGTCACTAGTTGTGTATCATAAAAGAGTCATCGTTACTCCTCCGAGGGGTTATTCGAGATATCTTAAGCGAAACCCTAGTAACGAGGCATTGGCTACCTTAAGAGAGTCATAGTTACTCGTCCCAATTGCTCACCCAGTCCAACATTTTTTCTTACTGCGGCCAGTCTGCCAGAAGCGATATGTCACTAGATGTATATCATAAAAGAGTGATCGTTTCTCCTCCCAGGGGTTATTCGAGATATCTTAATCGAAACCCTAGTAACGAGGCATTGGCTACCTTAAGAGAGTCATAGTTACTCGTCCCAATTGCTCACCCTATCCAACATTTTTTCTTACTGTGGCCAGTCTGCCAGAACCGATATGTCACTAGATGTGTATCATAAAAGAGTCATCGTTACTCCTCCCAGGGATTATTCGAGATACCTTAATCGAAACCCTAGTAACGAACATTGGCTACCTTAAGAGAGTCATAGTTACTCGTCCCAATTGCTCACCCAGTAAAACGTTTTTTCTTACTGCGGCCAGTCTGCCAGAAGCGATATTTCACTAGTAGTGTATCATAAAAGAGTGATCGTTACTCCTCCGAGGGGTTATTCGAGATATCTTAATCGAAACCCTACTAACGAGGCATTGGCTACCTTAAGAGAGTCATAGTTACTCGTCCCAATTGCTCACCCAGTCCAACATCTTTTCTTGCTGCGACCTGTCTGCCAGAAGCGATATTTCACTAGTTGTGTATCATAAAAGAGTGATCGTTACTCCTCCCAGGGGTTACTCGAGATATCTTAATCGAAACCCTAGTAACGAGGCATTGGCTAGATTAAGAGAGTCATAGTTACTCGTCCCAATAGCTCACCCAGTCCAACATTATTTCTTACTGCAGCCAGTCTGCCAGAAGCGATATGTCACTAGTTGTGTATCATAAAAGAGTCATCGTTACTCCTCCGAGGGGTTATTCGAGATATCTTAAGCGAAACCCTAGTAACGAGGCATTGGCTACCTTAAGAGAGTCATAGTTACTCGTCCCAATTGCTCACCCAGTCCAACATTTTTTCTTACTGCGACCTGTCTGCCAGAAGCGATATGTCACTAGTTGTGTATCATAAAAGAGTCATCGTTACTCCTCCCAGGGATTATTCGAGATACCTTAATCGAAACCCTAGTAACGAACATTGGCTACCTTAAGAGAGTCATAGTTACTCGTCGCAATTGCTCACCCAGTAAAACGTTTTTTCTTACTGCGGCCAGTCTGCCAGAAGCGATATTTCACTAGTTGTGTATCATAAAAGAGTGATCGTTACTCCTCCGAGGGGTTATTCGAGATATCTTAAACGAAACCCTACTAACGAGGCATTGGCTACCTTAAGAGAGTCATAGTTACTCGTCCCAATTGCTCACCCAGTCCAACATCTTTTCTTGCTGCGACCTGTCTGCCAGAAGCGATATTTCACTAGTTGTGTATCATAAAAGAGTGATCGTTACTCCTCCCAGGGGTTATTCGAGATATCTTAATCGAAACCCTAGTAACGAGGCATTGGCTACCTTAAGAGGGTAGTAGTTACTCGTCCCAATTGCTCACACAGTCCAACATTTTTTCTTACTACGGCCAGTCTGCCAGAAGCGATATGTCACTAGTTGTGTATCATAAAAGAGTGATCGTTTCTCCTCCCAGGGGTTATTCGAGATATCTTAATCGAAACCCTAGTAACGAGGCATTGGCTGCCTTAGGAGAGTCATAGTTACTCGTCCCAATTGCTCACCCAGTCCAACATTTTTTCTTACTGTGGCCAGTCTGCCAGAAGCGATATGTCACTAGTTGTGTATCATAAAAGTGTAATCGTTACTCCTCCCAGGGGTATTCGAGATATCTTAATGGAAACCCTAGTAACGAGGCATTGGCTACCTTAAGAGAGTCATAGATATTCGTCCCAATTGCTCACCCAGTCCAACATTTTTTCTTACTGCAGCCAGTCTGCCAGAAGCGATATGTCACTAGTTGTGTATCATAAAAGAGTGATTGTTACTCCTCTCAGGGGTTATTCGAGTTATCTTAATCGAAACCCTACTAACGAGGCATTGGCTACCGTAAGAGAGTAGTAGTTACTCGTCCCAATTGCTCACCCAGTGTGCCATTTTTTCTTACTGCGGCCAGTCTGCCAGAACCGATATGTCACTAGTTGTGTATCATAAAAGAGTCATCGTTACTCCTCCCAGGGGTTATTCGAGATATCTTAATCGAAACCCTAGTAACGAGGCATTGGCTACCTTAAGAGAGTCATAGTTACTCGTCCCAATTGCTCACCCAGTCCAACATTTTTTCTTACCGCAGCCAGTCTGCCAGAAGCGATATGTCACTAGTTGTGTATCATAAAAGAGTCGTCGTTACTCCTCCCAGGGGTTATTTGAGATATCTTAATCGAAACCCTAGTAACGAGGCATTGGCACCCTTAAGAGAGTCATAGTTACTCGTCCCAATTGCTCACCCAGTCCAACATTTTTTCTTACTGCGGCCAGTCTGCCTGAACCGATATGTCACTAGTTGTGTATCATAAAAGAGTGATCGTTACTCCTCCCAGCGGTTATTCGAGATATCATAATCGAAACCCTAGTAACGAGGCATTGGCTACCTTAAGAGTGTCATTGTTAGTCGTCCCAATTGCTCACCCAATAAAACGTTTTTTCTTACTGCGGTCAATCTGCCTGAAGCGATATGTCACTAGTTGTGTATCATAAAAGAGTGATTGTTACTCCTCCCAGGGGTTATTCGAGATATCTTAATCGAAACCCTACTAACGAGGCATTGGCTACCTTAAGAGAGTCATAGTTACTCGTCCCAATTGCTCACTCAGTCCAACATTTTTTCTTACTGTGTCCAGTCTGCCAGAAGCGATATGTCACTAGTTGTGTATTATAAAAGAGTCATCGTTTCTCCTCTCAGGGGTTATTCGAGATATCTTAATCGAAACCCTAGTAATGAGGCATTGGCTACCTTAAGAGAGTCATAGTTACTCGTCCCAATTGCTCACCAAGTCTGCCATTTTTTCTTACTGTGGCCAGTGTGCCAGAAGCGATATCTCACTAGTTGTGTATCATAAAAGAGTCAACGTTACTCCTCCCAGGGGTTATTCGAAATATCTTAATCAAAACCCTAGTAACGAGGCATTGGCTACCTTAAGAGAGTTATAGTTACTCGTCCCAATTGCTCATCCAGTCCAACATTTTTTCTTACTGCAGCCAGTCTGCCAGAAGCGATATATCACTAGTTGTGTATCATAAAACAGTCGTCGTTACTCCTCCCAGAGGTTATTCGAGATATCTTAATCGAAACCCTAGTAACGAGGCATTGGCTACATTACGAGAGCCATAGTTACTCGTCCCAATTGCTCACCCAGTCCAACATTTTTTCTTACTGCGACCAGTCTGCCAGAAGCGATATGTCACTAGTTGTGTATCATAAAAGAGTGATCGTTACTCCTCCCAGGGGTTATTCGAGATATCTTAACCGAAACCCTAGTAACGAGGCATTGGCTACCTTAAGAGAGTCATAGTTAGTCGTCCCATGGCTCACCCAGTAAAAAGTTTTTTCTCACTGCGGCCAGTCTGCCAGAAGCGATATGTCACTAGTTGTGTATCATAAAAGAGTAATCGTTACTCCTCCCAGGGGTTATTCGAGATATCTTAATCGAAACCCTAGTAACGAGGCATTGGCTACCTTAAGAGAGTCATAGTTACTCGTCCCAATTGCTCACCCAGTCTGCTATTTTTTCTTACTGCGGCCAGTCTGCCAGAAGCGATATGTCACTAGTTGTGTATCATAAAAGAGTCATCGTTTCTCCTCCCATGGGTTATTCGAGATATCTTAATCGAAACCCTAGTAACGAGGCATTGGCTACCTTAAGAGAGTCATAGTTACTCGTCCCAATTGCTCACCCTATCCAACATTTTTTCTTACTGTGGCCAGTCTGCCAGAACCGATATGTCGCTAGATGTGTATCATAAAAGAGTGACCGTTTCTCCTCCCAGGGGTTATTCGAGATATCTTAATCGAAACCCTTGTAACAAGACATTGGCTACCTTAAGAGAGTCATAGTTACTCGTCAGAATTGCTCACCCAGTCCAACATTTTTTCTTACTACGACCAGTCTGCCAGAAGCGATATTTCACTAGTTGTGTATCATAAAAGAGTGATCGTTACTCCTCCCAGGGGTTACTCGAGATATCTTAATCGAAACCCTAGTAACGAGGCATTGGCTAGATTAAGAGAGTCATAGTTACTCGTCCCAATAGCTCACCCAGTCCAACATTATTTCTTACTGCAGCCAGTCTGCCAGAAGCGATATGTCACTAGTTGTGTATCATAAAAGAGTCATCGTTACTCCTCCGAGGGGTTATTCGAGATATCTTAAGCGAAACCCTAATAACGAGGCATTGGCTACCTTAAGAGAGTCATAGTTACTCGTCCCAATTGCTCACCCAGTCCAACATTTTTTCTTACTGCGACCTGTCTGCCAGAAGCGATATGTCACTAGTTGTGTATCATAAAAGAGTCATCGTTACTCCTCCCAGGGATTATTCGAGATACCTTAATCGAAACCCTAGTAACGAACATTGGCTACCTTAAGAGAGTCATAGTTACTCGTCCCAATTGCTCACCCAGTAAAACGTTTTTTCTTACTGCGGCCAGTCTGCCAGAAGCGATATTTCACTAGTTGTGTATCATAAAAGAGTGATCGTTACTCCTCCGAGGGGTTATTCGAGATATCTTAATCGAAACCCTAGTAACGAGGCATTGGCTACCTTAAGAGAGTTATAGTTACTCGTCCCAATTGCTCACCCAGTCCAACATCTTTTCTTGCTGCGACCTGTCTGCCAGAAGCGATATTTCACTAGTTGTGTATCATAAAAGAGTGATCGTTACTCCTCCCAGGGGTTATTCGAGATATCTTAATCGAAACCCTAGTAACGAGGCATTGGCTACCTTAAGAGGGTAGTAGTTACTCGTCCCAATTGCTCACCCAGTCCAACATTTTTTCTTACTACGGCCAGTCTGCCAGAAGCGATATGTCACTAGTTGTGTATCATAAAAGAGTGATCATTTCTCCTCCCAGGGGTTATTCGAGATATCTTAATCGAAACCCTAGTAACGAGGCATTGGCTGCCTTAGGAGAGTCATAGTTACTCGTCCCAATTGCTCACCCAGTCCAACATTTTTTATTACTGTGGCCAGTCTGCCAGAAGCGATATGTCACTAGTTGTGTATCATAAAAGTGTAATCGTTACTCCTCCCAGGGGTATTCGAGATATCTTAATGGAAACCCTAGTAACGAGGCATTGGCTACCTTAAGAGAGTCATAGATATTCGTCCCAATTGCTCACCCAGTCCAACATTTTTTCTTACTGCAGCCAGTCTGCCAGAAGCGATATGTCACTAGTTGTGTATCATAAAAGAGTGATTGTTACTCCTCTCAGGGGTTATTCGAGTTATCTTAATCGAAACCCTACTAACGAGGCATTGGCTACCGTGAGAGAGTAGTAGTTACTCGTCCCAATTGCTCACCCAGTGTGCCATTTTTTCTTACTGCGGCCAGTCTGCCAGAACCGATATGTCACTAGTTGTGTATCATAAAAGAGTCATCGTTACTCCTCCCAGGGGTTATTCGAGATATCTTAATCGAAACCCTAGTAACGAGGCATTGGCTACCTTAAGAGAGTCATAGTTACTCGTCCCAATTGCTCACCCAGTCCAACATTTTTTCTTACCGCAGCCAGTCTGCCAGAAGCGATATGTCACTAGTTGTGTATCATAAAAGAGTCGTCGTTACTCCTCCCAGGGGTTATTTGAGATATCTTAATCGAAACCCTAGTAACGAGGCATTGGCACCCTTAAGAGAGTCATAGTTACTCGTCCCAATTGCTCACCCAGTCCAACATTTTTTCTTACTGCGACCAGTCTGCCAGAAGCGATATGGCACTAGTTGTGTATCATAAAAGAGTGATCGTTACTCCTCCCAGGGGTTATTCGAGATATCTTAATCGAAACCCTAGTAACGAGGCATTGGCTACCTTAAGAGAGTCATAGTTACTCGTCCCAATTGCTCACCCAGTCCAACATTTTTTCTTACTGCGGCCAGTCTGCCTGAACCGATATGTCACTAGTTGTGTATCATAAAAGAGTGATCGTTACTCCTCCCAGCGGTTATTCGAGATATCATAATCGAAACCCTAGTAACGAGGCATTGGCTACCTTAAGAGTGTCATTGTTAGTCGTCCCAATTGCTCACCCAATAAAACGTTTTTTCTTACTGCGGTCAATCTGCCTGAAGCGATATGTCACTAGTTGTGTATCATAAAAGAGTGATTGTTACTCCTCCCAGGGGTTATTCGAGATATCTTAATCGAAACCCTACTAACGAGGCATTGGCTACCTTAAGAGAGTCATAGTTACTCGTCCCAATTGCTCACTCAGTCCAACATTTTTTCTTACTGTGTCCAGTCTGCCAGAAGCGATATGTCACTAGTTGTGTATTATAAAAGAGTCATCGTTTCTCCTCCCAGGGGTTATTCGAGATATCTTAATCGAAACCCTAGTAATGAGGCATTGGCTACCTTAAGAGAGTCATAGTTACTCGTCCCAATTGCTCACCAAGTCTGCCATTTTTTCTTACTGTGGCCAGTGTGCCAGAAGCGATATCTCACTAGTTGTGTATCATAAAAGAGTCAACGTTACTCCTCCCAGGGGTTATTCGAGATATCTTAATCGAAACCCTAGTAACGAGGCATTGACTACCTTAAGAGAGTCATAGTTACTCGTCCCAATTGCTCATCCAGTCCAACATTTTTTCTTACTGCAGCCAGTCTGCCAGAAGCGATATATCACTAGTTGTGTATCATAAAACAGTCGTCGTTACTCCTCCCAGAGGTTATTCGAGATATCTTAATCGAAACCCTAGTAACGAGGCATTGGCTACATTACGAGAGCCATAGTTACTCGTCCCAATTGCTCACCCAGTCCAACATTTTTTCTTACTGCGACCAGTCTTCCAGAAGCGATATGTCACTAGTTGTGTATCATAAAAGAGTGATCGTTACTCCTCCCAGGGGTTATTCGAGATATCTTAACCGAAACCCTAGTAACGAGGCATTGGCTACCTTAAGAGTGTCATAGTTAGTCGTCCCATGGCTCACCCAGTAAAACGTTTTTTCTCACTGCGGCCAGTCTGCCAGAAGCGATATGTCACTAGTTGTGTATCATAAAAGAGTAATCGTTACTCCTCCCAGGGGTTATTCGAGATATCTTAATCGAAACCCTAGTAACGAGGCATTGGCTACCTTAAGAGAGTCATAGTTAGTCGTCCCAATTGCTCACCCAGTCTGCTATTTTTTCTTACTGCGGCCAGTCTGCCAGAAGCGATATGTCACTAGTTGTGTATCATAAAAGAGTCATCGTTTCTCCTCCCATGGGTTATTCGAGATATCTTAATCGAAACCCTAGTAACGAGGCATTGGCTACCTTAAGAGAGTCATAGTTACTCGTCCCAATTGCTCACCCTATCCAACATTTTTTCTTACTGTGGCCAGTCTGCCAGAACCGATATGTCACTAGATGTGTATCATAAAAGAGTGACCGTTTCTCCTCCCAGGGGTTATTCGAGATATCTTAATCGAAACCCTTGTAACAAGACATTGGCTACCTTAAGAGAGTCATAGTTACTCGTCAGAATTGCTCACCCAGTCCAACATTTTTTCTTACTACGACCAGTCTGCCAGAAGCGATATTTCACTAGTTGTGTATCATAAAAGATTGATCGTTACTCCTCCCAGGGGTTACTCGAGATATCTTAATCGAAACCCTAGTAACGAGGCATTGGCTAGATTAAGAGAGTCATAGTTACTCGTCCCAATAGCTCACCCAGTCCAACATTATTTCTTACTGCAGCCAGTCTGCCAGAAGCGATATGTCACTAGTTGTGTATCATAAAAGAGTCATCGTTACTCCTCCGAGGGGTTATTCGAGATATCTTAAGCGAAACCCTAGTAACGAGGCATTGGCTACCTTAAGAGAGTCATAGTTACTCGTCCCAATTGCTCACCCAGTCCAACATTTTTTCTTACTGCGACCTGTCTGCCAGAAGCGATATGTCACTAGTTGTGTATCATAAAAGAGTCATCGTTACTCCTCCCAGGGATTATTCGAGATACCTTAATCGAAACCCTAGTAACGAACATTGGCTACCTTAAGAGAGTCATAGTTACTCGTCCCAATTGCTCACCCAGTAAAACGTTTTTTCTTACTGCGGCCAGTCTGCCAGAAGCGATATTTCACTAGTTGTGTATCATAAAAGAGTGATCGTTACTCCTCCGAGGGGTTATTCGAGATATCTTAATCGAAACTCTAGTAACGAGGCATTGGCTACCTTAAGAGAGTCATAGTTACTCGTCCCAATTGCTCACCCAGTCCAACATCTTTTCTTGCTGCGACCTGTCTGCCAGAAGCGATATTTCACTAGTTGTGTATCATAAAAGAGTGATCGTTACTCCTCCCAGGGGTTATTCGAGATATCTTAATCGAAACCCTAGTAACGAGGCATTGGCTACCTTAAGAGGGTAGTAGTTACTCGTCCCAATTGCTCACCCAGTCCAACATTTTTTCTTACTACGGCCAGTCTGCCAGAAGCGATATGTCACTAGTTGTGTATCATAAAAGAGTGATCGTTTCTCCTCCCAGGGGTTATTCGAGATATCTTAATCGAAACCCTAGTAACGAGGCATTGGCTGCCTTAGGAGAGTCATAGTTACTCGTCCCAATTGCTCACCCAGTCCAACATTTTTTCTTACTGTGGCCAGTCTGCCAGAAGCGATATGTCACTAGTTGTGTATCATAAAAGTGTAATCGTTACTCCTCCCAGGGGTATTCGAGATATCTTAATGGAAACCCTAGTAACGAGGCATTGGCTACCTTAAGAGAGTCATAGATATTCGTCCCAATTGCTCACCCAGTCCAACATTTTTTCTTACTGCAGCCAGTCTGCCAGAAGCGATATGTCACTAGTTGTGTATCATAAAAGAGTGATTGTTACTCCTCTCAGGGGTTATTCGAGTTATCTTAATCGAAACCCTACTAACGAGGCATTGGCTACCGTAAGAGAGTAGTAGTTACTCGTCCCAATTGCTCACCCAGTGTGCCATTTTTTCTTACTGCGGCCAGTCTGCCAGAACCGATATGTCACTAGTTGTGTATCATAAAAGAGTCATCGTTACTCCTCCCAGGGGTTATTCGAGATATCTTAATCGAAACCCTAGTAACGAGGCATTGGCTACCTTAAGAGAGTCATAGTTACTCGTCCCAATTGCTCACCCAGTCCAACATTTTTTCTTACCGCAGCCAGTCTGCCAGAAGCGATATGTCACTAGTTGTGTATCATAAAAGAGTCGTCGTTACTCCTCCCAGGGGTTATTTGAGATATCTTAATCGAAACCCTAGTAACGAGGCATTGGCACCCTTAAGAGAGTCATAGTTACTCGTCCCAATTGCTCACCCAGTCCAACATTTTTTCTTACTGCGACCAGTCTGCCAGAAGCGATATGGCACTAGTTGTGTATCATAAAAGAGTGATCGTTACTCCTCCCAGGGGTTATTCGAGATATCTTAATCGAAACCCTAGTAACGAGGCATTGGCTACCTTAAGAGAGTCATAGTTACTCGTCCCAATTGCTCACCCAGTCCCACATTTTTTCTTACTGTGTCCAGTCTGCCAGAAGCGGTATGTCACTAGTTGTGTATTATAAACCAGTCATCGTTTCTCCTCCCAGGGGTTATTCGAGATATCTTAATCGAAACCCTAGTAATGAGGCATTTGCTACCTTAAGAGAGTCATAGTTACTCGTCCCAATTGCTCACCGAGTCTGCCATTTTTTCTTACTGTGGCCAGTGTGCCAGAAGCGATATCTCACTAGTTGTGTATCATAAAAGAGTCAACGTTACTCATCCCAGGGGTTATTCGAGATATCTTAATCGAAACCCTAGTAACGAGGCATTGGCTACCTTAAGAGAGACATAGTTACTCGTCCCAATTGCTCATCCAGTCCAACAATTTTTCTTACTGCAGCCAGTCTGCCAGAAGCGATATGTCACTAGTTGTGTACCATAAAAGAGTCGTCGTTACTCCTCCCAGGGGTTATTCGAGATATCTTAATCGAAACCCTAGTAACGAGGCATTGGCTACCATAAGAGAGTCATAGTTACTCGTCCCAATTGCTCACCCAGTCCAACATTTTTTCTTACTGCGACCTGCCTGCCAGAAGCGATATGTCACTAGTTGTGTATCATAAAAGAGTCATCGTTTCTCCTCCCATGGGTTATTCGAGATATCTTAATCGAAACCCTAGTAACGAGGCATTGGCTACCTTAAGAGAGTCATAGTTACTCGTCCCAATTGCTCACCCAGTCCAACATTTTTTCTTACTGTGGCCAGTCTGCCAGAACCGATATGTCACTAGATGTGTATCATAAAAGAGTGACCGTTTCTCCTCCCAGGGGTTATTCGAGATATCTTAATCGAAACCCTAGTAACGAGACATTGGCTACCTTAAGAGTGTCATAGTTACTCGTCAGAATTGCTCACCCAGTCCAACATTTTTTCTTACTACGACCAGTCTGCCAGAAGCGATATTTCACTAGTTGTGTATCATTAAAGAGTGATCGTTACTCCTCCCAGGGGTTACTCGAGATATCTTAATCGAAACCCTAGTAACGAGGCATTGGCTAGATTAAGAGAGTCATAGTTACTCGTCCCAATAGCTCACCCAGTCCAACATTATTCCTTACTGCAGCCAGTCTGCCAGAAGCGATATGTCACTAGTTGTGTATCATAAAAGAGTCATCGTTACTCCTCCGAGGGGTTATTCGAGATATCTTAAGCGAAACCCTAGTAACGAGGCATTGGCTACCTTAAGAGAGTCATAGTTACTCGTCCCAATTGCTCACCCAGTCCAACATTTTTTCTTACTGCGACCTGTCTGCCAGAAGCGATATGTCACTAGTTGTGTATCATAAAAGAGTCATCGTTACTCCTCCCAGGGATTATTCGAGATACCTTAATCGAAACCCTAGTAACGAACATTGGCTACCTTAAGAGAGTCATAGTTACTCGTCCCAATTGCTCACCCAGTAAAACGTTTTTTCTTACTGCGGCCAGTCTGCCAGAAGCGATATTTCACTAGTTGTGTATCATAAAAGAGTGATCGTTACCCCTCCGAGGGGTTATTCGAGATATCTTAATCGAAACCCTAGTAACGAGGCATTGGCTACCTTAAGAGAGTCATAGTTACTCGTCCCAATTGCTCACCCAGTCCAACATCTTTTCTTGCTGCGACCTGTCTGCCAGAAGCGATATTTCACTAGTTGTGTATCATAAAAGAGTGATCGTTACTCCTCCCAGGGGTTATTCGAGATATCTTAATCGAAACCCTAGTAACGAGGCATTGGCTACCTTAAGAGGGTAGTAGTTACTCGTCCCAATTGCTCACCCAGTCCAACATTTTTTCTTACTACGGCCAGTCTGCCAGAAGCGATATGTCACTAGTTGTGTATCATAAAAGAGTGATCGTTTCTCCTCCCAGGGGTTATTCGAGATATCTTAATCGAAACCCTAGTAACGAGGCATTGGCTGCCTTAGGAGAGTCATAGTTACTCGTCCCAATTGCTCACCCAGTCCAACATTTTTTCTTACTGTGGCCAGTCTGCCAGAAGCGATATGTCACTAGTTGTGTATCATAAAAGTGTAATCGTTACTCCTCCCAGGGGTATTCGAGATATCTTAATGGAAACCCTAGTAACGATTCATTGGCTACCTTAAGAGAGTCATAGATATTCGTCCCAATTGCTCACCCAGTCCAACATTTTTTCTTACTGCAGCCAGTCTGCCAGAAGCGATATGTCACTAGTTGTGTATCATAAAAGAGTGATTGTTACTCCTCTCAGGGGTTATTCGAGTTATCTTAATCGAAACCCTACTAACGAGGCATTGGCTACCGTAAGAGAGTAGTAGTTACTCGTCCCAATTGCTCACCCAGTGTGCCATTTTTTCTTACTGCGGCCAGTCTGCCAGAACCGATATGTCACTAGTTGTGTATCATAAAAGAGTCATCGTTACTCCTCCCAGGGGTTATTCGAGATATCTTAATCGAAACCCTAGTAACGAGGCATTGGCTACCTTAAGAGAGTCATAGTTACTCGTCCCAATTGCTCACCCAGTCCAACATTTTTTCTTACCGCAGCCAGTCTGCCAGAAGCGATATGTCACTAGTTGTGTATCATAAAAGAGTCGTCGTTACTCCTCCCAGGGGTTATTTGAGATATCTTAATCGAAACCCTAGTAACGAGGCATTGGCACCCTTAAGAGAGTCATAGTTACTCGTCCCAATTGCTCACCCAGTCCAACATTTTTTCTTACTGCGACCAGTCTGCCAGAAGCGATATGGCACTAGTTGTGTATCATAAAAGAGTGATCGTTACTCCTCCCAGGGGTTATTCGAGATATCTTAATCGAAACCCTAGTAACGAGGCATTGGCTACCTTAAGAGAGTCATAGTTACTCGTCCCAATTGCTCACCCAGTCCAACATTTTTTCTTACTGTGTCCAGTCTGCCAGAAGCGGTATGTCACTAGTTGTGTATTATAAACCAGTCATCGTTTCTCCTCCCAGGGGTTATTCGAGATATCTTAATCGAAACCCTAGTAATGAGGCATTTGCTACCTTAAGAGAGTCATAGTTACTCGTCCCAATTGCTCACCGAGTCTGCCATTTTTTCTTACTGTGGCCAGTGTGCCAGAAGCGATATCTCACTAGTTGTGTATCATAAAAGAGTCAACGTTACTCATCCCAGGGGTTATTCGAGATATCTTAATCGAAACCCTAGTAACGAGGCATTGGCTACCTTAAGAGAGACATAGTTACTCGTCCCAATTGCTCATCCAGTCCAACAATTTTTCTTACTGCAGCCAGTCTGCCAGAAGCGATATGTCACTAGTTGTGTACCATAAAAGAGTCGTCGTTACTCCTCCCAGGGGTTATTCGAGATATCTTAATCGAAACCCTAGTAACGAGGCATTGGCTACCTTAAGAGAGTCATAGTTACTCGTCCCAATTGCTCACCCAGTCCAACATTTTTTCTTACTGCGACCTGCCTGCCAGAAGCGATATGTCACTAGTTGTGTATCATAAAAGAGTCATCGTTTCTCCTCCCATGGGTTATTCGAGATATCTTAATCGAAACCCTAGTAACGAGGCATTGGCTACCTTAAGAGAGTCATAGTTACTCGTCCCAATTGCTCACCCAGTCCAACATTTTTTCTTACTGTGGCCAGTCTGCCAGAACCGATATGTCACTAGATGTGTATCATAAAAGAGTGACCGTTTCTCCTCCCAGGGGTTATTCGAGATATCTTAATCGAAACCCTAGTAACGAGACATTGGCTACCTTAAGAGTGTCATAGTTACTCGTCAGAATTGCTCACCCAGTCCAACATTTTTTCTTACTACGACCAGTCTGCCAGAAGCGATATTTCACTAGTTGTGTATCATTAAAGAGTGATCGTTACTCCTCCCAGGGGTTACTCGAGATATCTTAATCGAAACCCTGGTAACGAGGCATTGGCTACCTTAAGAGAGTCATAGTTACTCGTCCCAATAGCTCACCCAGTCCAACATTATTTATTACTGCAGCCAGTCTGCCAGAAGCGATATGTCACTAGTTGTGTATCATAAAAGAGTCATCGTTACTCCTCCCAGGGGTTATTCGAGATATCTTAACCGAAACCCTAGTAACGAGGCATTGGCTACCTTAAGAGAGTCATAGTTACTCGTCCCAATTGCTCACCCAGTCCAACATTTTTTCTTACTGCGACCTGTCTGCCAGAAGCGATATGTCACTAGTTGTATATCATAAAAGAGTCATCGTTACTCCTCCCAGGGGTTATTCGAGATATCTTAATCGAAACCCTAGTAACGAGGCATTGGCTACCTTAAGAGAGTCATAGTTACTCGTCCCAATTGCTCACCCTGTCCAAAATTTTTTCTTACTGCGACCAGTCTGCCAGAAGCGATATGTCACTAGTTGTGTATCATAAAAGAGTGATCGTTACTCCTCCCAGGGGTTATTCGAGATATCTTAATCGAAACCCTAGTAACGAGGCATTGGCTACCTTAAGAGAGTCATAGATACTCGTCCCAATTGGTCACCCAGTCCAACATTTTTTCTTAATGTGTCCAGTCTGCCAGAAGCGGTATGTCACTAGTTGTGTACTATAAAACAGTCATCGTTTCTCCTCCCAGGGGTTATTCGAGATATCTTAATCAAAACCCTAGTAATGAGGCATTGGCTACCTTAAGAGAGTCATAGTTACTCGTCCCAATTGCTCACCGAGTCTGCCATTTTTTCTTACTGTGGCCAGTGTGCCAGAAGCGATATCTCACTAGTTGTGTATCATAAAAGAGTCAACGTTACTCATCCCAGGGGTTATTCGAGATATCTTAATCGAAACCCTAGTAACGAGGCATTGGCTACCTTAAGAGAGTCATAGATACTCGTCCCAATTGCTCACCCAGTCCAACATTTTTTCTTACTGCGACCAGTCTGCCAGAAGCGATATGTCACTAGATGTGTATCATAAAAGAGTGATCGTTACTCCTCCCAGGTGTTACTCGAGATATCTTAATCGAAACCCTAGTAACGAGGCATTGGCTACCTTAAGAGAGTCATAGTTACTCGTCCCAATTGCTCACCCAGTCCAACATTTTTTCTTACTGTGGCCAGTCTGCCAGAAGCGATATGTCACTAGTTGTGTATTATAAAAGAGTCCTCGTTTCTCCTCCCAGGGGTTATTCGAGATATCTTAATCGAAACCCTAGTAATGAGGCATTGGCTACCTTAAGAGAGTCATAGTTACTCGTCCCAATTGCTCACCAAGTCTGCCATTTTTTCTTACTGTGGCCAGTGTGCCAGAAGCGATATCTCACTAGTTGTGTATCATAAAAGAGTCAACGTTACTCATCCCAGGGGTTATTCGAGATATCTTAATCGAAACCCTAGTAACGAGGCATTGGCTACCTTAAGAGAGTCATAGTTACTCGTCCCAATTGCTCATCCAGTCCAAAATTTTTTCTTACTGCAGCCAGACTGCCAGAAGCGATATGTCACTAGTTGTGTATCATAAAGGAGTCGTCGTTACTCCACCCAGGGGTTATTCGAGATATCTTAATCGAAACCCTAGTAACGAAGCATTGGCTACCTTAAGAGAGTCATAGTTACTCGTCCCAATTGCTCACCCAGTCCAACATTTTTTCTTACTGCGACCAGTCTGCCAGAAGCGATATGTCACTAGTTGTGTATCATAAAAGAGTGATCGTTACTCCTCCCAGGGGTTATTCGAGATATCTTAATCGGAACCCTAGTAACGAGGCATTGGATACCTTAAGAGAGTCATAGTTAGTCGTCCCAATTGCTCACCCAGTCTGCCATTTTTTCTTACTGCGGCGAGTCTGCCAGAAGCGATATGTCACTAGTTGTGTATCATAAAAGAGTCATCGTTTCTCCTCCCATGGGTTATTCGAGATATCTTAATCGAAACCCTAGTAACGAGGCATTGGCTACCTTAAGAGAGTCATAGTTACTCGTCCCAATTGCTCACCCAGTCCAACATTTTTTCTTACTGTGGCCAGTCTGCCAGAACCGATATGTCACTAGATGTGTATCATAAAAGAGTGACCGTTTCTCCTCCCAGAGGTTATTCGATATATTTTAATCGAAACCCTAGTAACGAGGCATTGGCTACCTTAAGAGAGTCATAGTTAGTCGTCCCAATTGCTCACCCAGTCCAACATTTTTTCTTACTGCGACCTGTCTGCCAGAAGCGATATGTCACTAGTTGTGTATCATAAAAGAGTCATCGTTACTCCTCCCAGGGATTATTCGAGATATCTTAATCGAAACCCTAGTAACGACGCATTGGCTACCTTAAGAGAGTCATAGATACTCGTCCCAATTGCTCACCCAGTCCAACATTTTTTCTTACTGCGACCAGTCTGCCAGAAGCGATATGTCACTAGATGTGTATCATAAAAGAGTGATCGTTACTCCTCCCAGGGGTTATTCGATATATTTTAATCGAAACCCTAGTAACGAGGCATTGGCTACCTTAAGAGAGTCATAGTTACTCGTCCCAATTGCTCACCCAGTCCAACATTTTTTCTTACTGCGACCTGTCTGCCAGAAGCGATATGTCACTAGTTGTGTATCATAAAAGAGTCATCCTTACTCCTCCCAGGGATTATTCGTGATATCTTAATCGAAACCCTAGTAACGACGCATTGGCTACCTTAAGAGAGTCATAGTTACTCGTTCCAATTGCTCACCCAGTAAAACGTTTTTTCTTACTGCGGCCAGTCTGCCAGAAGCGATATGTCACTAGATGTGTATCATAAAAGAGTGATCGTTACTCCTCCCAGGGGTTACTCGAGATATCTTAATCGAAACCCTAGTAACGAGGCATTGGCTACCTTAAGAGAGTCATAGTTACTCGTCCCAATTGCTCACCCAGTCCAACATTTTTTCATACTGTGTCCAGTCTGCCAGAAGCGATATGTCACTAGTTGTGTATTACAAAAGAGTCATCGTTTCTCCTCCCAGGGGTTATTCGAGATATCTCAATCGAAACCCTAGTAATGAGGCATTGGCTACCTTAAGAGAGTCATAGTTACTCGTCCCAATTTCTCACCAAGTCTGCCATTTTTTCTTACTGTGGCCAGTGTGCCAGAAGCGATATGTCACTAGTTGTGCATCATAAAAGAGTCAACGTTACTCATCCCAGGGGTTATTCGAGATATCTTAATCGAAACCCTAGTAACGAGGCATTGGCTACCTTAAGAGAGTCATAGTTACTCGTCCCAATTGCTCATCCAGTCCAAAATTTTTTCTTACTGCAGCCAGACTGCCAGAAGTGATATGTCACTAGTTGTGTATCATAAAAGAGTCGTCGTTACTCCTCCCAGGGGTTATTCGAGATATCTTAATCGAAACCCTAGTAACGAGGCATTGGCTACCCTAAGAGAGTCATAGTTACTCGTCCAAATTGCTCACCCAGTCCAACATTTTTTCTTACTGCGACCAGTCTGCCAGAAGCGATATGTCACTAGTTGTGTATCATAAAAGAGTGATCGTTACTCCTCCCAGGGGTTATTCGAGATATCTTTATCGAAACCCTAGTAACGAGGCATTGGCTACCTTAAGAGAGTCATAGTTAGTCGTCCCATGGCTCACCCAGTAAAACGTTTTTTCTCACTGCGGCCAGTCTGCCAGAAGCGATATGTCACTAGTTGTGTTTCATAAAAGAGTAATCGTTACTACTCCCAGGGGTTATTCGAGATATCTTAATCGGAACCCTAGTAACGAGGCATTGGCTACCTTAAGAGAGTCATAGTTACTCGTCCCAATTGCTCACCCAGTCTGCCATTTTTTCTTACTGCGGCCACTCTGCCAGAAGCGATATGTCACTAGTTGTGTATCATAAAAGAGTCATCGTTTCTCCTCCCATGGGTTATTCGAGATATCTTAATCGAAACCCTAGTAACGAGGCATTGGCTACCTTAAGAGAGTCATAGTTACTCGTCCCAATTGCTCACCCAGTCCAACATTTTTTCTTACTGTGGCCAGTCTGCCAGAACCGATATGTCACTAGATGTGTATCATAAAAGAGTGACCGTTTCTCCTCCCAGGGGTTATTCGAGATATCTTAATCGAAACCCCAGTAACGAGACATTGGCTACCTTAAGAGAGTCATAGTTACTCGTCCCAATTGCTCACCCAGTCCAACATTTTTTCTTACTACGACCAGTCTGCCAGAAGCGATATTTCACTAGTTGTGTATCATAAAAGAGTGATCGTTACTCCTCCGAGGGGTTATTCGAGATATCTTAATCGAAACCCTAGTAACGAGGCATTGGCTACCTTAAGAGAGTCATAGTTACTCGTCCCAATTGCTCACCCATTCCAACATTTTTTCTTACTGCGACCTGTCTGCCAGAAGCGATATGTCACTAGTTGTGTATCATAAAAGAGTCATCGTTACTCCTCCCAGGGATTATTCGAGATATCTTAATCGAAACCCTAGTAACGACGCATTGGCTACCTTAAGAGAGTCATAGTTACTCGTTCCAATTGCTCACCCAATAAAACGTTTTTTCTTACTGCGGCCAGTCTGCCAGAAGCGATATTTCACTAGTTGTGTATCATAAAAGAGTGATCGTTACTCCTCCCAGGGGTTATTCGAGATATCTTAATCGAAACCCTAGTAACTAGGCATTGGCTACCTTAAGAGAGTAGTAGTTACTCGTCCCAATTGCTCACCCAGTCCAACATTTTTTCTTACTACGGCCAGTCTGCCAGAAGCGATATGCCACTAGTTGTGTATCATAAAAGAGTGATCGTTTCTCCGCCCAGGGGTTATTCTAGATATCTTAATCGAAACCCTAGTAACGAGGCATTGGCTGCCTTAGGAGAGTGATAGTTACTCGTCCCAATTGCTAACCCAGTCTGCCATTTTTTCTTACTGTGGCCAGTCTGCCAGAAGCGATATGTCACTAGTTGCGTATCATAAAAGTGTAATCGTTACTCCTCCCAGGGGTTATTCGAGATATCTTAATGGAAACCCTAGTAACGAGGCATTGGCTACCTTAAGAGAGTCATAGATACTCGTCCCAATTGCTCACCCAGTCCAACATTTTTTCTCACTGCGGCCAGTCTGCCAGAAGCGATATGTCACTAGTTGTGTATTACAAAAGAGTCATCGTTTCTCCTCCCAGGGGTTATTCGAGATATCTTAATCGAAACCCTAGTAATGAGGCATTGGCTACCTTAAGAGAGTCATAGTTACTCGTCCCTATTTCTCACCAAGTCTGCCATTTTTTCTTACTGTGGCCAGTGTGCCAGAAGCGATATGTCACTAGTTGTGTATCATAAAAGAGTCAACGTTACTCATCCCAGGGGTTATTCGAGATATCTTAATCGAAACCCTAGTAACGAGGCATTGGCTACCTTAAGAGAGTCATAGTTACTCGTCCCAATTGCTCATCCAGTCCAAAATTTATTCTTACTGCAGCCAGACTGCCAGAAGCGATATGTCACTAGTTGTGTATCATAAAAGAGTCGTCGTTACTCCTCCCAGGGGTTATTCGAGATATCTTAATCGAAACCCTAGTAACGAGGCATTGGCTACATTAAGAGAGTCATAGTTACTCGTCCCAATTGCTCACCCAGTCCAACATTTTTTCTTACTGCGACCAGTCTGCCAGAAGCGATATGTCACTAGTTGTGTATCATAAAAGAGTGATCGTTACTCCTCCCAGGGGTTATTCGAGATATCTTAATCGAAACCCTAGTAACGAGGCATTGGCTACCTTAAGAGAGTCATAGTTAGTCGTGCCATGGCTCACCCAGTAAAACGTTTTTTCTCACTGCGGCCAGTCTGCCAGAAGCGATATGTCACTAGTTGTGTTTCATAAAAGAGTAATCGTTACTCCTCCCAGGGGTTATTCGAGATATCTTAATCGGAACCCTAGTAACGAGGCATTGGCTACCTTAAGAGAGTCATAGTTAGTCGTCCCAATTGCTCACCCAGTCTGCCATTTTTTCTTACTGCGGCCACTCTGCCAGAAGCGATATGTCACTAGTTGTGTATCATAAAAGAGTCATCGTTTCTCCTCCCATGGGTTATTCGAGATATCTTAATCGAAACCCTAGTAACGAGGCATTGGCTACCTTAAGAGAGTCATAGTTACTCGTCCCAATTGCTCACCCAGTCCAACATTTTTTCTTACTGTGGCCAGTCTGCCACAACCGATATGTCACTAGATGTGTATCATAAAAGAGTGACCGTTTCTCCTCCCAGGGGTTATTCAAGATATCTTAATCGAAACACCAGTAACGAGACATTGGCTACCTTAAAAGAGTCATAGTTACTCGTCCCAATTGCTCACCCAGTCCAACATTTTTTCTTACTACGACCAGTCTGCCAGAAGCGATATTTCACTAGTTGTGTATCATAAAAGAGTGATCGTTACTCCTCCGAGGGGTTATTCGAGATATCTGAATCGAAACCCTAGTAACGAGGCATTGGCTACCTTAAGAGAGTCACAGTTACTCGTCCCAATTGCTCACCCAGTCCAACATTTTTTCTTACTGCGACCTGTCTGCCAGAAGCGATATGTCACTAGTTGTGTATCATAAAAGAGTCATCGTTACTCCTCCCAGGGATTATTCGAGATATCTTAATCGAAACCCTAGTAACGACGCATTGGCTACCTTAAGAGAGTCATAGTTACTCGTTCCAATTGCTCACCCAGTAAAACGTTTTTTCTTACTGCGGCCAGTCTGCCAGAAGCGATATTTCACTAGTTGTGTATCATAAAAGAGTGATCGTTACTCCTCCCAGGGGTTATTCGAGATATCTTAATCGAAACCCTAGTAACGAGGCATTGGCTACCTTAAGAGAGTAGTAGTTACTCGTCCCAATTGCTCACCCAGTCCAACATTTTTTCTTACTACGGCCAGTCTGCCAGAAGCGATATGCCACTAGTTGTGTATCATAAAAGAGTGATCGTTTCTCCGCCCAGGGGTTATTCTAGATATCTTAATCGAAACCCTAGTAACGAGGCATTGGCTGCCTTAGGAGAGTGATAGTTACTCGTCCCAATTGCTAACCCAGTCTGCCATTTTTTCTTACTGTGGCCAGTCTGCCAGAAGCGATATGTCACTAGTTGCGTATCATAAAAGAGTGATCGTTACTCCTCCCAGGGGTTATTCGAGATATCTTAATCGAAACCCTAGTAACGAGGCATTGGCTACCTTAAGAGAGTCATAGATACTCGTCCCAATTGCTCACCCAGTCCAACATTTTTTCTCACTGCGGCCAGTCTGCCAGAAGCGATATGTCACTAGTTGTGTATTACAAAAGAGTCATCGTTTCTCCCCCCAGGGGTTATTCGAGATATCTTAATTGAAACCCTAGTAATGAGGCATTGGCTACCTTAAGAGAGTCATAGTTACTCGTTCCAATTTCTCACCAAGTCTGCCATTTTTTCTTACTGTGGCCAGTGTGCCAGAAGCGATATGTCACTAGTTGTGTATCATAAAAGAGTCAACGTTACTCATCCCAGGGGTTATTCGAGATATCTTAATCGAAACCCTAGTAACGAGGCATTGGCTACCTTAAGAGAGTCATAGTTACTCGTCCCAATTGCTCATCCAGTCCAAAATTTTTTCTTACTGCAGCCAGACTGCCAGAAGCGATATGTCACTAGTTGTGTATCATAAAAGAGTCGTCGTTACTCCTCCCAGGGGTTATTCGAGATATCTTAATCGAAACCCTAGTAACGAGGCATTGGCTACCTTAAGAGAGTCATAGTTACTCGTCCCAATTGCTCACCCAGTCCAACATTTTTTCTTACTGCGACCAGTCTGCCAGAAGCGATATGTCACTAGTTGTGTATCATAAAAGAGTGATCGTTACTCCTCCCAGGGGTTATTCGAGATATCTTAATCGAAACCCTAGTAACGAGGCATTGGCTACCTTAAGAGAGTCATAGTTAGTCGTCCCATGGCTCACCCAGTAAAACGTTTTTTCTCACTGCGGCCAGTCTGCCAGAAGCGATATGTCACTAGTTGTGTTTCATAAAAGAGTAATCGTTACTCCTCCCAGGGGTTATTCGAGATATCTTAATCGGAACCCTAGTAACGAGGCATTGGCTACCTTAAGACAGTCATAGTTAGTCGTCCCAATTGCTCACCCAGTCTGCCATTTTTTCTTACTGCGGCCGCTCTGCCAGAAGCGATATGTCACTAGTTGTGTATCATAAAAGAGTCATCATTTCTCCTCCCATGGGTTATTCGAGATATCTTAATCGAAACCCTAGTAACGAGGCATTGGCTACCTTAAGAGAGTCATAGTTACTCGTCCCAATTGCTCACCCAGTCCAACATTTTTTCTTACTGTGCCCAGTCTGCCAGAACCGATATGTCACTAGATGTGTATCATAAAAGAGTGACCGTTTCTCCTCCCAGGGGTTATTCGAGATATCTTAATCGAAACCCCAGTAACAAGACATTGGCTACCTTAAGAGAGTCATAGTTACTCGTCCCAATTGCTCACCCAGTCCAACATTTTTTCTTACTACGACCAGTCTGCCAGAAGCGATATTTCACTAGTTGTGTATCATAAAAGAGTGATCGTTACTCCTCCGAGGGGTTATTCGAGATATCTTAATCGAAACCCTAGTAACGAGGCATTGGCTACCTTAAGAGATTCGTAGTTACTCGTCCCAATTGCTCACCCAGTCCAACATTTTTTCTTACTGCGACCTGTCTGCCAGAAGCGATATGTCACTAGTTGTGTATCATAAAAGAGTCATCGTTACTCCTCCCAGTGATTATTCGAGATATCTTAATCGAAACCCTAGTAACGACGCATTGGCTACCTTAAGAGAGTCATAGTTACTCGTTCCAATTGCTCACCCAGTAAAACGGTTTTTCTTACTGCGGCCAGTCTGCCAGAAGCGATATTTCACTAGTTGTGTATCATAAAAGAGTGATCGTTACTCCTCCCAGGGGTTATTCGAGATATCTTAATCGAAACCCTAGTAACGAGGCATTGGCTACCTTAAGAGAGTAGTAGTTACTCGTCCCAATTGCTCACCCAGTCCAACATTTTTTCTTACTACGGCCAGTCTGCCAGAAGCGATATGTCACTAGTTGTGTATCATAAAAGAGTGATCGTTTCTCCGCCCAGGGGTTATTCTAGATATCTTAATCGAAACCCTAGTAACGAGGCATTGGCTGCCTTAGGAGAGTGATAGTTACTCGTCCCAATTGCTCACCCAGTCCAACATTTTTTGTTACTGTGGCCAGTCTGCCAGAACCGATATGTCACTAGTTGTGTATCATAAAAGAGTCATCGTTTCTCCTCCCAGGGGTTATTCGAGATATCTTAATCGAAACACTAGTAACGAGGCATTCGCTACCTTAAGAGAGTCATAGTTACTCGTCTCAATTGCTCACCAAGTCTGCCATTTTTTCTTACTGTGGCCAGTGTGCCAGAAGCTATATCTCACTAGTTGTGTATCATAAAAGAGTCATCGTTACTCCTCCCAGGGGTTATTCGAGATATCTTAATCGAAACCCTAGTAACGAGGCATTGGCTACCTTAAGAGATTCATAGTTACTCGTCCCAATTGCTAACCCAGTCCAACGTTTTTTCTTACTGCAGCCAGTCTGCCAGAAGCGATATGTCACTAGTTGTGTATCATAAAAGAGTCGTCGTTACTCCTCCCAGGGGTTATTCGAGATATCTTAATTGAAACCCTAGTAACGAGGCATTGGCTACCTTAAGAGAGTCATAGTTACTCGTCCCAATTGCTCACTTAGTCCAACCTTTTTTCTTACTGCGACCAGTCTGCCAGAAGCGATATATCACTAGTTGTGTATCATAAAAGAGTGATCGTTACTCCTCCCAGGGGTTATTCGAGATATCTTAATCGAAACCCTAGTAACGAGGCATTTGCTACCTTAAGAGAGTCATAGTTAGTCGTCCCATGGCTTACCCAGTAAAACGTTTTTGCTCACTGCATCCAGTCTGCCAGAAGCGATATGTCACTAGTTGTGTATCATAAAAGAGTCATCGTTACTCCTCCCAGGGGTTATTAGAGATATCTTAATCGAAACCCTAGTAACGAGGCATTGGCTACCTTAAGAGAGTCATAGTTAGTCGTCCCAATTGCTCACCCAGTCTGCCATTTTTTCTTACTGCGGCCAGTCTGCCAGAAGCGATATGTCACTAGTTGTGTATCATAAAAAAGTGATCGTTTCTCCTCCCAGGGGTTAATCGAGATATCTTAATCGAAACCCTAGTATCGAGGCATTGGCTACCTTAAGAGAGTAGTAGTTACTCGTCCCAAGTCCTCACCCAGTCCAACATTCTTTCTTACTACGGCCAGTCTGCCAGAAGCGATATGTCACTAGTTGTGTATCATAAAAGAGTGATCGTTTCTCCTCCCAGGGGTTACTCGAGATATCTTAATCGAAACCCTAGTAACGAGGCATTGGCTACCATAAGAAAGTCATAGTTACTCGTCCCTATTGCTCACCCAGTCCAACATTTTTTCTTACTGTGGCCAGTCTGCCAGAACCGATATGTCACTAGTTGTGTAACATAAAAGAGTCGTCGTTACTCCTCCCAGGAGTTATTCGAGATATCTTAATCGAAACCCTAGTAACGAGGCATTGGCTACCTTAAGAGAGTCATAGTTAGTCGTCCCAATTGCTCACCCAGTAAAACGTTTTTTCTTACTGCGGCCAGTCTGCCAGAAGCGATATTTCACTAGTTGTGTATCATAAAGGACTGATCGTTACTCCTCCCAGGGGTTATTCGAGATATCTTAATCGAAACCCTAGTAACGAGGCATTGGCTACCTTAAGAGAGTAATAGTTACTCGTCCCAATTGCTCACCCAGTCCAACATTTTTTCTTACTGCGGCCAGTCTGCCAGGAGCGACATGTCACTAGTTGTTTATCATAAAAGAGTCATCGTTTTTCCTCCCAGGGGTTATTCGAGATATCTTAATCGAAACCCTAGTAACGAGGCATTGGCTGCCTAAGGAGAGTCATAGTTACTCGTCCCAATTGCTCACCCAGTCTGCCATTTTTTCTTACTGTGGCCAGTCTGCCAGAAGCGATATGTCACTAGTTTTGTGTCATAAAAGAGTCATCGTTACTCCTCCCAGGGGTTATTCGAGATATCTTAATGGAAACCCTAGTAACGAGGCATTGGCTACCTTAAGAGAGTCATAGTTAGTCGTCCCATGGCATACCCAGTAAAACGTTTTATCTCACTGCGGCTAGTCTGCCAGAAGCGATATGTCACTAGTTGTGTATCATAAAAGAGTCATCGTTACTCCTCCCAGGGATTATTCGAGATATCTTAATCGAAACCCTAGTAACGAACATTGGCTACCTTAAGAGAGTCATAGTTACTCGTCCCAATTGCTCACCCAGTAAAACGTTTTTTCTTACTGCGGCCAGTCTGCCTGAAGCGATATGTCACTAGATGTGTATCATAAAAGAGTGATCGTTACTCCTCCCAGGGGTTATTCGAGATATCTTAATCGAAACCCTAGTAATGAGGCATTGGCTACCTTAAGAGAGTCATAGTTACTCGTCCCAATTGCTCACCAAGTCTGCCATTTTTTCTTACTGTGGCCAGTGTGCCAGAAGCGATATCTCACTAGTTGTGTATCATAAAAGAGTCAACGTTACTCATTCCAGGGGTTATTCGAGATATCTTAATCGAAACACTAGTAACGAGGCATTGGGCACCTTAAGAGAGTCATAGTTACTCGTCCCAATTGCTCATCCAGTCCAACATTTTTTCTTACTGCAGCCAGTCCGCCTGAAGCGATATGTCACTAGTTGTGTATCATAAAAGAGTCGTCGTTACTCCTCCCAGGGGTTATTCGAGATATCTTAATCGAAACCCTAGTAACGAGGCATTGGCTACCTTAAGAGAGTCATAGTTACTCTTCCCAATTGCTCACCCAGTCCAACATTTTTTCTTACTGCGACCAGTCTGCCAGAAGCGATATTTCACTAGTTGTGTATCATAAAAGAGTGATCGTTACTCCTCCCAGGGGTTATTCGAGATATCTTAATCGAAACCCTAGTAACGAGGCATTGGCTACCTTAAGAGAGTCATAGTTAGTCGTCCCATGGCTCACCCAGTAAAACGTTTTTTCTCACTGCGGCCAGTCTGCCAGAGGCGATATGTCACTAGTTGTGTTTCATAAAAGAGTAATCGTTACTCCTCCCAGGGGTTATTCGAGATATCTTAATCGAAACCCTAGTAACGAGGCATTGGCTACCTTAAGAGAGTCATAGTTAGTCGTCCCAATTGCTCACCCAGTCTGCCATTTTTTCTTACTGCGGCCAGTCTGCCAGAAGCGATATGTCACTAGTTGTGTATCATAAAAGAGTCATCGTTTCTCCTCCCATGGGTTATTCGAGATATCTTAATCGAAACCCTAGTAACGAGGCATTGGCTACCTTAAGAGAGTCATAGTTACTCATCCCAATTGCTCACCCAGTCCAACATTTTTTCTTACTGTGGCCAGTCTGCCAGAACCGATATGTCACTAGATGTGTATCATAAAAGAGTGACCGTTTCTCCTCCCAGGGGTTATTCGAGATATCTTAATCGAAACCCTAGTAACGAGGCATTGGCTACCTTAAGAGAGTCATAGATACTCGTCCCATTAGCTCACCCAGTCCAACATTATTTCTTACTGCAGCCAGTCTGCCAGAAGCGATATGTCGCTAGTTGTGTATCATAAAAGAGTCATCGTTACTCCTCCGAGGGGTTATTCGAGATATGTTAATCGAAACCCTAGTAACGAGGCATTGGCTACCTTAACAGAGTCATAGTTACTCGTCCCAATTGCTCACCCAGTCCAACATTTTTTCTTACTGCGACCTGTCTTCCAGAAGCGATATGTCAATAGTTGTGTATCATAAAAGAGTCATCGTTACTCCTCCCAGGGATTATTCGAGATATCTTAATCGAAACCCTAGTAACGAACATTGGCTACCTTAAGAGAGTCATAGTTACTCGTCCCAATTGCTCACCCAGTAAAACGTTTTTTCTTACTGCGGCCAGTCTGCCAGAAGCGATATTTCACTAGTTGTGTATCATAAAAGAGTGATCGTTACTCCTCCCAGGGGTTATTCGTGATATCTTAATCGAAACCCTAGTAACGAGGCATTGGCTACCTTAAGAGAGTAGTAGTTACTCGTCCCAATTGCTCACCCAGTCCAACATTTTTTCTTACTACGGCCAGTCTGCCAGAAGCGATATGTCACTAGTTGTGTATCATAAAAGAGTGATCGTTTCTCCTCCCAGGGGTTATTCTAGATATCTTAATCGAAACCCTAGTAACGAGGCATTGGCTGCCTTAGGAGAGTCATAGTTACTCGTCCCAATTGCTCACCCAGTCTGCCATTTTTTCTTACTGTGGCCAGTCTGCCAGAAGCGATATGTCACTAGTTGTGTATCATAAACGTGTAATCGTTACTCCTCCCAGGGGTTATTCGAGATATCTTAATGGAAACCCTAGTAACGAGGCATTGGCTACCTTAAGAGAGTCATAGTTACTCGTCCCAATTGCTCACCCAATAAAACGTTTTTTCTTACTGCGGCCAGTCTGCCAGATGCGATATGTCACTAGTTGAGTATCATAAAAGAGTGATTGTTACTCCTCCCAGGGGTTATTCGAGATATCTTAATCGAAACCCTACTAACGAGGCATTGGCTACCTTAAGAGAGTCATAGTTACTCGTCCCAATTGCTCACCCAGTCCAACATTTTTTCTTACTGTGGCCAGTCTGCCAGAACCGATATGTCACTAGTTGTGTATCATAAAAGAGTCATCGTTCCTCCTCCCAGGGGTTATTCGAGATATCTTAATCGAAACCCTAGTAACGAGGCATTGGTTTCCTTAAGAGAGTCATAGTTACTCGTCCCAATTGCTCACCCAGTCCAACATTTTTTCTTACGGCAGCCAGTCTGCCAGAAGCGATATTTCACTAGTTGTGTATCATAAAAGAGTCGTCGTTACTCCTCCCAGGGGTTATTCGAGATATCTTAATCGAAACCCTAGTAACGAGGCATTGGCTACCTTAAGAGGGTCATAGTTACTCGTCCCAATTGCTCACCCAGTCCAACCTTTTATCTTACTACGACCAGTCTGCCAGAAGCGATATGTCACTAGTTGTGTATCATAAAAGAGTGATCGTTACTCCTCCCAGGGGTTATTCGAGATATCTTAATCGAAACCCTAGTAACGAGGCATTTACTACCTTAAGAGAGTCATAGTTAGTCGTCCCATGGCTCACCCAGTAAAACGTTTTTTCTCACTGCAGCCAGTCTGCCAGAAGCGATATGTCACTAGTTGTGTATCATAAAAGAGTCATCGTTACCCCTCCCAGGGGTTATTCGAGATATCTTAATCGAAACCCTAGTAACGAGGCATTGGCTACCTTAAGAGAGTCATAGTTAGTCGTCCCAATTGCTCACCCAGTCTGCCATTTTTTCTTACTGCGGCCAGTCTGCCAGAAGCGATATGTCACTAGTTGTGTATCATAAAAGAGTGATCGTTTCTCCTCCCAGGGGTTATTCGAGATATCTTAATCGAAACCCCAGTAACGAGGCATTGGCTACCTTAAGAGAGTAGTAGTTGCTCGTCACAATTCCTCACCCAGTCCAACATTCTTTCTTACTACGGCCAGTCTGCCAGAAGCGATATGTCACTAGTTGTGTATCATAAAAGAGTGATCGTTTCTCCTCCCAGGGGTTATTCGAGATATCTTAATCGAAACCCTAGTAACGAGGCATTGGCTACCTTAAGAAAGTCATAGTTACTCGCCCCTATTGCTCACCCAGTCCAACATTTTTTCTTACTGTGGTCAGTCTGCCAGAACCGATATGTCACAAGTTGTGTATCATAAAAGAGTGATCGTTACTCCTCCCAGGGGTTATTCGATATATTTTAATCGAAACCCTAGTAACGAGGCATTGGCTACCTTAAGAGAGTCATAGTTAGTCGTCCCAATTGCTCACCCAGTAAAACGTTTTTTCTTACTGCGGCCAGTCTGCCAGAAGCGATTTTTCACTAGTTGTGTATCATAAAGGAGTGATCGTTACTCCTCCCAGGGGTTATTCGAGATATCTTAATCGAAACCCTAGTAACGAGGCATTGGCTACCTTAAGAGAGTAATAGTTACTCGTCCCAATTGCTCACCCAGTCCAACATTTTTTCTTACTGCGGCCAGTCTGCCAGAAGCGACATGTCACTAGTTGTGTATCATAAAAGAGTCATCGTTTATCCTCCCAGGGGTTATTCGAGATATCTTAATCGAAACCCTAGTAACGAGGCATTGGCTGCCTTAGGAGAGTCATAGTTACTCGTCCCAATTGCTCACCCAGTCTGCCATTTCTTCTTACTGTGGCCAGTCTGCCAGAAGCGATATGTCACTAGTTTTGTATCATAAAAGTGTCATCGTTACTCCTCCCAGGGGTTATTCGAGATATCTTAATGGAAACCCTAGTAACGAGGCATTGGCTACCTTAAGAGAGTCATAGTTACTCGTCCCAATTGCTCACCCAGTCCAACATTTTTTCTTACTGCGACCTGTCTGCCAGAAGCGATATGTCACTAGTTGTGTATCATAAAAGAGTCATCGTTTCTCCTCCCATGGGTTATTCGAGATATCTTAATCGAAACCCTAGTAACGATGCATTGGCTACCTTAAGAGAGTCATAGTTACACGTCCCAATAGCTCACCCAGTCCAACATTATTTCTTACTGCAGCCAGTCTGCCAGAAGCGATATGTCACTAGTTGTGTATCATAAAAGTGTAATCGTTACTCCTCCCAGGGGTATTCGAGATATCTTAATGGAAACCCTAGTAACGAGGCATTGGCTACCTTAAGAGAGTCATAGATACTCGTCCCAATTGCTCACCCAGTCCAACATTTTTTCTTACTGCAGCCAGTCTGCCAGAAGCGATATGTCACTAGTTGTGTATCATAAAAGAGTGATTGTTACTCCTCCCAGGGGTTATTCGAGATATCTTAATCGAAACCCTACTAACGAGGCATTGGCTACCTTAAGAGAGTAGTAGTTACTCGTCCCAATTGCTCACCCAGTCTACCATTTTTTCTTACTGCGGCCAGTCTGCCAGAACCGATATGTCACTGGTTGTGTATCATAAAAGAGTCATCGTTATTCCTCCCAGGGGTTATTCGAGATATCTTAATCGAAACCCTAGTAACGAGGCATTGGCTACCTTAAGAGAGTCATAGTTACTCGTCCCAATTGCTCACCCAGTCCAACATTTTTTCTTACTGTGTCCAGTCTGCCAGAAGCGATATGTCACTAGTTGTGTATTATAAAAGAGTCCTCGTTTCTCCTCCCAGGGATTATTCGAGATATCTTAATCGAAACCCTAGTAATGAGGCATTGGCTACCTTAAGAGAGTCATAGTTACTCGTCCCAATTGCTCACCAAGTCTGCCATTTTTTCTTACTGTGGCCAGTGTGCCAGAAGCGATATCTCACTAGTTGTGTATCATAAAAGAGTCAACGTTACTCATCCCAGGGGTTATTCGAGATATCTTAATCGAAACCCTAGTAACGAGGCATTGGCTACCTTAAGAGAGTCATAGTTACTCGTCCCAATTGCTCATCCAGTCCAAAATTTTTTCTTACTGCAGCCAGACTGCCAGAAGCGATATGTCACTAGTTGTGTATCATAAAAGAGTCGTCGTTACTCCACCCAGGGGTTATTCGAGATATCTTAATCGAAACCCTAGTAACGAGGCATTGGCTACCTTAAGAGAGTCATAGTTACTCGTCCCAATTGCTCACCCAGTCCAACATTTTTTCTTACTGCGACCAGTCTGCCAGAAGCGATATGTCACTAGTTGTGTATCATAAAAGAGTGATCGTTACTCCTCCCAGGGGTTATTCGAGATATCTTAATCGGAACCCTAGTAACGAGGCATTGGCTACCTTAAGAGAGTCATAGTTAGTCGTCCCAATTGCTCACCAAGTCTGCCATTTTTTCATACTGTGGCCAGTGTGCCAGAAGCTATATCTCACTAGTTGTGTATCATAAAAGAGTCATCGTTACTCCTCCCAGGGGTTATTCGAGATATCTTAATCGAAACCCTAGTAACGAGGCATTGGCTACCTTAAGAGATTCATAGTTACTCGTCCCAATTGCTAACCCAGTCCAACATTTTTTCTTACTGCAGCCAGTCTGCCAGAAGCGATATGTCACTAGTTGAGTATCATAAAAGAGTGATCGTTACTCCTCCCAGGGGTTATTCGAGATATCTTAATCGAAACCCTAGTAACGAGGCATTTGCTACCTTAAGAGAGTCATAGTTAGTCGTCCCATGGCTCACCCAGTAAAACGTTTTTGCTCACTGCATCCAGTCTGCCAGAAGCGATATGTCACTAGTTGTGTATCATAAAAGAGTCATCGTTACTCCTCCCAGGGGTTATTAGAGATATCTTAATCGAAACCCTAGTAACGAGGCATTGGCTACCTTAAGAGAGTCATAGTTAGTCGTCCCAATTGCTCACCCAGTCTGCCATTTTTTCTTACTGCGGCCAGTCTGCCAGAAGCGATATGTCACTAGTTGTGTATCATAAAAAAGTGATCGTTTCTCCTCCCAGGGGTTAATCGAGATATCTTAATCGAAACCCTAGTAACGAGGCATTGGCTACCTTAAGAGAGTAGTAGTTACTCGTCCCAATTCCTCACCCAGTCCAACATTCTTTCTTACTACGGCCAGTCTGCCAGAAGCGATATGTCACTAGTTGTGTATCATAAAAGAGTGATCGTTTCTCCTCCCAGGGGTTACTCGAGATATCTTAATCGAAACCCTAGTAACGAGGCATTGGCTACCTTAAGAAAGTCATAGTTACTCGTCCCTATTGCTCACCCAGTCCAACATTTTTTCTTACTGTGGCCAGTCTGCCAGAACCGATATGTCACTAGTTGTGTATTATAAAAGAGTCGTCGTTACTCCTCCCAGGAGTTATTCGAGATATCTTAATCGAAACCCTAGTAACGAGGCATTGGCTACCTTAAGAGAGTCATAGTTAGTCGTCCCAATTGCTCACCCAGTAAAACGTTTTTTCTTACTGCGGCCAGTCTGCCAGAAGCGATATTTCACTAGTTGTGTATCATAAAGGACTGATCGTTACTCCTCCCAGGGGTTATTCGAGATATCTTAATCGAAACCCTAGTAACGAGGCATTGGCTACCTTAAGAGAGTAATAGTTACTCGTCCCAATTGCTCACCCAGTCCAACATTTTTTCTTACTGCGGCCAGTCTGCCAGAAGCGACATGTCACTAGTTGTTTATCATAAAAGAGACATCGTTTTTCCTCCCAGGGGTTATTCGAGATATCTTAATCGAAACCCTAGTAACGAGGCATTGGCTGCCTAAGGAGAGTCATAGTTACTCGTCCCAATTGCTCACCCAGTCTGCCATTTTTTCTTACTGTGGCCAGTCTGCCAGAAGCGATATGTCACTAGTTTTGTGTCATAAAAGAGTCATCGTTACTCCTCCCAGGGGTTATTCGAGATATCTTAATGGAAACCCTAGTAACGAGGCATTGGCTACCTTAAGAGAGTCATAGATACTCGTCCCAATTGCTCACCCAGTCCAACATTTTTTCTTACTGCGACCAGTCTGCCAGAAGCGATATGTCACTAGATGTGTATCATAAAAGATTGATCGTTACTCCTCCCAGGGGTTATTCGATATATTTTAATCGAAACCCTAGTTACGAGGCATTGGCTACCTTAAGAGAGTCATAGTTAGTCGTCCCATGGCATACCCAGTAAAACGTTTTATCTCACTGCGGCTAGTCTGCCAGAAGCGATATGTCACTAGTTGTGTATCATAAAAGAGTCATCGTTACTCCTCCCAGGGATTATTCGAGATATCTTAATCGAAACCCTAGTAACGAACATTGGCTACCTTAAGAGAGTCATAGTTACTCGTCCCAATTGCTCACCCAGTAAAACGTTTTTTCTTACTGCGGCCAGTCTGCCTGAAGCGATATGTCACTAGATGTGTATCATAAAAGAGTGATCGTTACTCCTCCCAGGGGTTATTCGAGATATCTTAATCGAAACCCTAGTAATGAGGCATTGGCTACCTTAAGAGAGTCATAGTTACTCGTCCCAATTGCTCACCAAGTCTGCCATTTTTTCTTACTGTGGCCAGTGTGCCAGAAGCGATATCTCACTAGTTGTGTATCATAAAAGAGTCAACGTTACTCATTCCAGGGGTTATTCGAGATATCTTAATCGAAACACTAGTAACGAGGCATTGGGCACCTTAAGAGAGTCATAGTTACTCGTCCCAATTGCTCATCCAGTCCAACATTTTTTCTTACTGCAGCCAGTCCGCCTGAAGCGATATGTCACTAGTTGTGTATCATAAAAGAGTCGTCGTTACTCCTCCCAGGGGTTATTCGAGATATCTTAATCGAAACCCTAGTAACGAGGCATTGGCTACCTTAAGAGAGTCATAGTTACTCTTCCCAATTGCTCACCCAGTCCAACATTTTTTCTTACTGCGACCAGTCTGCCAGAAGCGATATTTCACTAGTTGTGTATCATAAAAGAGTGATCGTTACTCCTCCCAGGGGTTATTCGAGATATCTTAATCGAAACCCTAGTAACGAGGCATTGGCTACCTTAAGAGAGTCATAGTTAGTCGTCCCATGGCTCACCCAGTAAAACGTTTTTTCTCACTGCGGCCAGTCTGCCAGAGGCGATATGTCACTAGTTGTGTTTCATAAAAGAGTAATCGTTACTCCTCCCAGGGGTTATTCGAGATATCTTAATCGAAACCCTAGTAACGAGGCATTGGCTACCTTAAGAGAGTCATAGTTAGTCGTCCCAATTGCTCACCCAGTCTGCCATTTTTTCTTACTGCGGCCAGTCTGCCAGAAGCGATATGTCACTAGTTGTGTATCATAAAAGAGTCATCGTTTCTCCTCCCATGGGTTTTTCGAGATATCTTAATCGAAACCCTAGTAACGAGGCATTGGCTACCTTAAGAGAGTCATAGTTACTCATCCCAATTGGTCACCCAGTCCAACATTTTTTCTTACTACGACCAGTCTCCCAGAAGCGATATTTCATTAGTTGTGTATCATAAAAGAGTGATCGTTACTCCTCCCAGGGGTTACTCGAGATATCTTAATCGAAACCCTAGTAACGAGGCATTGGCTACCTTAAGAGAGTCATAGATACTCGTCCCAATAGCTCACCCAGTCCAACTTTATTTCTTACTGCAGCCAGTCTGCCAGAAGCGATATGTCGCTAGTTGTGTATCATAAAAGAGTCATCGTTACTCCTCCGAGGGGTTATTCGAGATATGTTAATCGAAACCCTAGTAACGAGGCATTGGCTACCTTAACAGAGTCATAGTTACTCGTCCCAATTGCTCACCCAGTCCAACATTTTTTCTTACTGCGACCTGTCTGCCAGAAGCGATATGTCAATAGTTGTGTATCATAAAAGAGTCATCGTTACTCCTCCCAGGGATTATTCGAGATATCTTAATCGAAACCCTAGTAACGAACATTGGCTACCTTAAGAGAGTCATAGTTACTCGTCCCAATTGCTCACCCAGTAAAACGTTTTTTCTTACTGCGGCCAGTCTGCCAGAAGCGATATTTCACTAGTTGTGTATCATAAAAGAGTGATCGTTACTCCTCCCAGGGGTTATTCGTGATATCTTAATCGAAACCCTAGTAACGAGGCATTGGCTACCTTAAGAGAGTAGTAGTTACTCGTCCCAATTGCTCACCCAGTCCAACATTTTTTCTTACTACGGCCAGTCTGCCAGAAGCGATATGTCACTAGTTGTGTATCATAAAAGAGTGATCGTTTCTCCTCCCAGGGGTTATTCTAGATATCTTAATCGAAACCCTAGTAACGAGGCATTGGCTGCCTTAGGAGAGTCATAGTTACTCGTCCCAATTGCTCACCCAGTCTGCCATTTTTTCTTACTGTGGCCAGTCTGCCAGAAGCGATATGTCACTAGTTGTGTATCATAAAAGTGTAATCGTTACTCCTCCCAGGGGTTATTCGAGATATCTTAATGGAAACCCTAGTAACGAGGCATTGGCTACCTTAAGAGAGTCATAGATACTCGTCCCAATTGCTCACCCAGTCCAACATTTTTTCTTACTGCGACCAGTCTGCCAGAAGCGATATGTCACTAGATGAGTATCATAAAAGAGTGATCGTTACTCCTCCCAGGGGTTATTCGATATATTTTAATCGAAACCCTAGTAACGAGGCATTGGCTACCTTAAGAGAGTCATAGTTAGTCGTCCCAATTGCTCACCCAATAAAACGTTTTTTCTTACTGCGGCCAGTCTGCCAGAACCGATATGTCACTAGTTGTGTATCATAAAAGAGTCATCGTTCCTCCTCCCAGGGGTTATTCGAGATATCTTAATCGAAACACTAGTAACGAGGCATTGGCTACCTTAAGAGAGTCATAGTTACTCGTCTCAATTGCTCACCAAGTCTGCCATTATTTCTTACTGTGGCCAGTGTGCCAGAAGCTATTTCTCACTAGTTCTGTATCATAAAAGAGTCATCGTTACTCCTCCCAGGGGTTATTCGAGATATCTTAATCGAAACCCTAGTAACGAGGCATTGGCTTCCTTAAGAGAGTCATAGTTACTCGTCCCAATTGCTCACCCAGTCCAACATTTTTTCTTACTGCAGACAGTCTGCCAGAAGCGATATTTCACTAGTTGTGTATCATAAAAGAGTCGTCGTTACTCCTCCCAGGGGTTATTCGAGATATCTTAATCGAAACCCTAGTAACGAGGCATTGGCTACCTTAAGAGGGTCATAGTTACTCGTCCCAATTGCTCACCCAGTCCAACCTTTTATCTTACTACGACCAGTCTGCCAGAAGCGATATGTCACTAGTTGTGTATCATAAAAGAGTGATCGTTACTCCTCCCAGGGGTTATTCGAGATATCTTAATCGAAACCCTAGTAACGAGGCATTTACTACCTTAAGAGAGTCATAGTTAGTCGTCCCATGGCTCACCCAGTAAAACGTTTTTTCTCAGTGCAGCCAGTCTGCCAGAAGCGATATGTCACTAGTTGTGTATCATAAAAGAGTCATCGTTACCCCTCCCAGGGGTTATTCGAGATATCTTAATCGAAACCCTAGTAACGAGGCATTGGCTACCTTAAGAGAGTCATAGTTAGTCGTCCCAATTGCTCACCCAGTCTGCCATTTTTTCTTACTGCGGCCAGTCTGCCAGAAGCGATATGTCACTAGTTGTGTATCATAAAAGAGTGATCGTTTCTCCTCCCAGGGGTTATTCGAGATATCTTAATCGAAACCCCAGTAACGAGGCATTGGCTACCTTAAGAGAGTAGTAGTTGCTCGTCACAATTCCTCACCCAGTCCAACATTCTTTCTTACTACGGCCAGTCTGCCAGAAGCGATATGTCACTAGTTGTGTATCATAAAAGAGTGATCGTTTCTCCTCCCAGGGGTTATTCGAGATATCTTAATCGAAACCCTAGTAACGAGGCATTGGCTACCTTAAGAAAGTCATAGTTACTCGCCCCTATTGCTCACCCAGTCCAACATTTTTTCTTACTGTGGTCAGTCTGCCAGAACCGATATGTCACAAGTTGTGTATCATAAAAGAGTGATCGTTACCCCTCCCAGGGGTTATTCGATATATTTTAATCGAAACCCTAGTAACGAGGCATTGGCTACCTTAAGAGAGTCATAGTTAGTCGTCCCAATTGCTCACCCAGTAAAACGTTTTTTCTTACTGCGGCCAGTCTGCCAGAAGCGATTTTTCACTAGTTGTGTATCATAAAGGAGTGATCGTTACTCCTCCCAGGGGTTATTCGAGATATCTTAATCGAAACCCTAGTAACGAGGCATTGGCTACCTTAAGAGAGTAATAGTTACTCGTCCCAATTGCTCACCCAGTCCAACATTTTTTCTTACTGCGGCCAGTCTGCCAGAAGCGACATGTCACTAGTTGTGTATCATAAAAGAGTCATCGTTTATCCTCCCAGGGGTTATTCGAGATATCTTAATCGAAACCCTAGTAACGAGGCATTGGCTGCCTTAGGAGAGTCATAGTTACTCGTCCCAATTGCTCACCCAGTCTGCCATTTCTTCTTACTGTGGCCAGTCTGCCAGAAGCGATATGTCACTAGTTTTGTATCATAAAAGAGTCATCGTTACTCCTCCCAGGGGTTATTCGAGATATCTTAATGGAAACCCTAGTAACGAGGCATTGGCTACCTTAAGAGAGTCATAGTTACTCGTCCCAATTGCTCACCCAGTCCAACATTTTTTCTTACTGCGACCTGTCTGCCAGAAGCGATATGTCACTAGCTGTGTATCATAAAAGAGTCATCGTTTCTCCTCCCATGGGTTATTCGAGATATCTTAATCGAAACCCTAGTAACGAGGCATTGGCTACCTTAAGAGAGTCATAGTTACACGTCCCAATAGCTCACCCAGTCCAACATTATTTCTTACTGCAGCCAGTCTGCCAGAAGCGATATGTCACTAGTTGTGTATCATAAAAGTGTAATCGTTACTCCTCCCAGGGGTATTCGAGATATCTTAATGGAAACCCTAGTAACGAGGCATTGGCTACCTTAAGAGAGTCATAGATACTCGTCCCAATTGCTCACCCAGTCCAACATTTTTTCTTACTGCAGCCAGTCTGCCAGAAGCGATATGTCACTAGATGTGTATCATAAAAGAGTGACCGTTTCTCCTCCCAGGGGTTATTCGATATATTTTAATCGAAACCCTAGTAACGAGGCATTGGCTACCTTAAGAGAGTCATAGTTAGTCGTCCCAATTGCTCACCCAGTCCAACATTTTTTCTTACTGCGACCTGTCTGCCAGAAGCGATATGTCACTAGTTGTGTATCATAAAAGAGTCATCGTTACTCCTCCCAGGGATTATTCGAGATATCTTAATCGAAACCCTAGTAACGACGCATTGGCTACCTTCAGAGAGTCATAGATACTCGTCCCAATTGCTCACCCAGTCCAACATTTTTTCTTACTGCGACCAGTCTGCCAGAAGCGATATGTCACTAGATGTGTATCATAAAAGAGTGATCGTTACTCCTCCCAGGGGTTATTCGATATATTTTAATCGAAACCCTAGTAACGAGGCATTGGCTACCTTAAGAGAGTCATAGTTACTCGTCCCAATTGCTCACCCAGTCCAACATTTTTTCTTACTGCGACCTGTCTGCCAGAAGCGATATGTCACTAGTTGTGTATCATAAAAGAGTCGTCGTTACTCCTCCCAGGGGTTATTCGAGATATCTTAATCGAAACCCTAGTAACGAGGCATTGGCTACCTTAAGAGGGTCATAGTTACTCGTCCCAATTGCTCACCCAGTCCAACATTTTTTCTTACTGCGACCAGTCTGCCAGAAGCGATATGTCACTAGATGTGTATCATAAAAGAGTGATCGTTACTCCTCCCAGGGGTTACTCGAGATATCTTAATCGAAACCCTAGTAACGAGGCATTGGCTACCTTAAGAGAGTCATAGTTACTCGTCCCAATTGCTCACCCAGTCCAACATTTTTTCTTACTGTGTCCAGTCTGCCAGAAGCGATATGTCACTAGTTGTGTATTATAAAAGAGTCCTCGTTTCTCCTCCCAGGGGTTATTCGAGATATCTTAATCGAAACCCTAGTAATGAGGCATTGGCTACCTTAAGAGAGTCATAGTTACTCGTCCCAATTGCTCACCAAGTCTGCCATTTTTTCTTACTGTGGCCAGTGTGCCAGAAGCGATATCTCACTAATTGTGTATCATAAAAGAGTCAACGTTACTCATCCCAGGGGTTATTCGAGATATCTTAATCGAAACCCTAGTAACGAGGCATTGGCTACCTTAAGAGAGTCATAGTTACTCGTCCCAATTGCTCATCCAGTCCAAAATTTTTTCTTACTGCAGCCAGACTGCCAGAAGCGATATGTCACTAGTTGTGTATCATAAAAGAGTCGTCGTTACTCCACCCAGGGGTTATTCGAGATATCTTAATTGAAACCCTAGTAACGAGGCATTGGCTACCTTAAGAGAGTCATAGTTACTCGTCCCAATTGCTCACCCAGTCCAACATTTTTTCTTACTGCGACCAGTCTGCCAGAAGCGATATGTCACTAGTTGTGTATCATAAAAGAGTGATCGTTACTCCTCCCAGGGGTTATTCGAGATATCTTAATCGGAACCCTAGTAACGAGGCATTGGCTACCTTAAGAGAGTCATAGTTAGTCGTCCCAATTGCTCACCCAGTCTGCCATTTTTTCTTACTGCGGCCAGTCTGCCAGAAGCGATATGTCACTAGTTGTGTATCATAAAAGAGTCATCGTTTCTCCTCCCATGGGTTATTCGAGATATCTTAATCGAAACCCTAGTAACGAGGCATTGGCTACCTTAAGAGAGTCATAGTTACTCGTCCCAATTGCTCACCCAGTCCAACATTTTTTCTTACTGTGGCCAGTCTGCCAGAACCGATATGTCACTAGATGTGTATCATAAAAGAGTGACCGTTTCTCCTCCCAGGGGTTATTCGAGATATCTTAATCGAAACCCCAGTAACGAGACATTGGCTACCTTAAGAGAGTCATAGTTACTCGTCCCAATTGCTCACCCAGTCCAACATTTTTTCTTACTACGACCAGTCTGCCAGAAGCGATATTTCACTAGTTGTGTATCATAAAAGAGTGATCGTTACTCCTCCGAGGGGTTATTCGAGATATCTTAATCGAAACCCTAGTAACGAGGCATTGGCTACCTTAAGAGTGTCATAGTTACTCGTCCCAATTGCTCACCCTGTCCAACATTTTTTCTTACTGTGTCCAGTCTGCCAGAAGCGATATGTCACTAGTTGTGTATCATAAAAGAGTCATCGTTACTCCTCCCAGGGATTATTCGAGATATCTTAATCGAAACCCTAGTAACGACGCATTGGCTACCTTAAGAGAGTCATAGTTACTCGTTCCAATTGCTCACCCAGTAAAACGTTTTTTCTTACTGCGGCCAGTCTGCCAGAAGCGATATTTCACTAGTTGTGTATCATAAAAGAGTGATCGTTACTCCTCCCAGGGGTTATTCGAGATATCTTAATCGAAACCCTAGTAACGAGGCATTGGCTACCTTAAGAGAGTAGTAGTTACTCGTCCCAATTGCTCACCCAGTCCAACATTTTTTCTTACTACGGCCAGTCTGCCAGAAGCGATATGTCACTAGTTGTGTATCATAAAAGAGTGATCGTTTCTCCGCCCAGGGGTTATTCTAGATAACTTAATCGAAACCCTAGTAACGAGGCATTGGCTGCCTTAGGAGTGTGATAGTTACTCGTCCCAATTGCTCACCCAGTCTGCCATTTTTTCTTACTGTGGCCAGTCTGCCAGAAGCGATATGTCACTGGTTGTGTATCATAAAAGTGTAATCGTTACTCCTCCCAGGGGTTATTCGAGATATCTTAATGGAAACCCTAATAACGAGGCATTGGCTACCTTAAGAGAGTCATAGATACTCGTCCCAATTGCTCACCCAGTCCAACATTTTTTCTTACTGCGACCAGTCTGCCAGAATCGATATGTCACTAGATGTGTATCATAAAAGAGTGATCGTTACTCCTCCCAGGGGTTATTCGATATATTTTAATCGAAACCCTAGTAACGAGGCATTGGCTACCTTAAGAGAGTCATAGTTAGTCGTCCCAATTGCTCACCCAGTCCAACATTTTTTCTTACTGCGACCTGTCTGCCAGAAGCGATATGTCACTAGTTGTGTATCATAAAAGAGTCATCGTTACTCCTCCCAGGGATTATTCGAGATATCTTAATCGAAACCCTAGTAACGACGCATTGGCTACCTTAAGAGAGTCATAGATACTCGTCCCTATTGCTCACCCAGTCCAACATTTTTTCTTACTGCGACCAGTCTGCCAGAAGCGATATGTCACTAGATGTGTATCATAAAAGAGTGATCTTACTCCTCCCAGGGGTTATTCGATATATTTTAATCGAAACCCTAGTAACGAGGCATTGGCTACCTTAAGAGAGTCATAGTTACTCGTCCCAATTGCTCACCCAGTCCAACATTTTTTCTTACTGCGACCTGTCTGCCAGAAGCGATATGTCACTAGTTGTGTATCATAAAAGAGTCATCGTTACTCCTCCCAGGGATTATTCGTGATATCTTAATCGAAACCCTAGTAACGACGCATTGGCTACCTTAAGAGAGTCATAGTTACTCGTTCCAATTGCTCACCCAGTAAAACGTTTTTTCTTACTGCGGCCAGTCTGCCAGAAGCGATATGTCACTAGATGTGTATCATAAAAGAGTGATCGTTACTCCTCCCAGGGGTTACTCGAGATATCTTAATCGAAACCCTAGTAACGAGGCATTGGCTACCTTAAGAGAGTCATAGTTACTCGTCCCAATTGCTCACCCAGTCCAACATTTTTTCTTACTGTGTCCAGTCTGCCAGAAGCGATATGTCACTAGTTGTGTATTACAAAAGAGTCATCATTTCTCCTCCCATGGGTTATTCGAGATATCTTAATCGAAACCCTAGTAATGAGGCATTGGCTACCTTAAGAGAGTCATAGTTACTCGTCCCAATTTCTCACCAAGTCTGCCATTTTTTCTTACTGTGGCCAGTGTGCCAGAAGCGATATGTCACTAGTTGTGCATCATAAAAGAGTCAACGTTACTCATCCCAGGGGTTATTCGAGATATCTTAATCGAAACCCTAGTAACGAGGCATTGGCTACCTTAAGAGAGTCATAGTTACTCGTCCCAATTGCTCATCCAGTCCAAAATTTTTTCTTACTGCAGCCAGACTGCCAGAAGTGGTATGTCACTAGTTGTGTATCATAAAAGAGTCGTCGTTACTCCTCCCAGGGGTTATTCGAGATATCTTAATCGAAACCCTAGTAACGAGGCATTGGCTACCTTAAGAGAGTCATAGTTACTCGTCCCAATTGCTCACCCAGTCCAACATTTTTTCTTACTGCGACCAGTCTGCCAGAAGCGATATGTCACTAGTTGTGTATCATAAAAGAGTGATCGTTACTCCTCTCAGGGGTTATTCGAGATATCTTAATCGAAACCCTAGTAACGAGGCATTGGCTACCTTAAGAGAGTCATAGTTAGTCGTCCCATGGCTCACCCAGTAAAACGTTTTTTCTCACTGCGGCCAGTCTGCCAGAAGCGATATGTCACTAGTTGTGTTTCATAAAAGAGTAATCGTTACTCCTCCCAGGGGTTATTCGAGATATCTTAATCGGAACCCTAGTAACGAGGCATTGGCTACCTTAAGAGAGTCATAGTTAGTCGTCCCAATTGCTCACCCAGTCTGCCATTTTTTTCTTACTGCGGCCACTCTGCCAGAAGCGATATGTCACTAGTTGTGTATCATAAAAGAGTCATCGTTTCTCCTCCCATGGGTTATTCGAGATATCTTAATCGAAACCCTAGTAACGAGGCATTGGCTACCTTAAGAGAGTCATAGTTACTCGTCCCAATTGCTCACCCAGTCCAACATTTTTTATTACTGTGGCCAGTCTGCCAGAACCGATATGTCACTAGATGTGTATCATAAAAGAGTGACCGTTTCTCCTCCCAGGGGTTATTCGAGATATCTAAATCGAAACCCCAGTAACGAGACATTGGCTACCTTAAGAGAGTCATAGTTACTCGTCCCAATTGCTCACCCAGTCCAACATTTTTTCTTACTACGACCAGTCTGCCAGAAGCGGTATTTCACTAGTTGTGTATCATAAAAGAGTGATCGTTACTCCTCCGAGGGGTTATTCGAGATATCTTAATCGAAACCCTAGTAACGAGGCATTGGCTACCTTAAGAGAGTCATAGTTACTCGTCCCAATTGCTCACCCAGTCCAACATTTTTTCTTACTGCGACCTGTCTGCCAGAAGCGATATGTCACTAGTTGTGTATCATAAAAGAGTCATCGTTACTCCTCCCAGGGATTATTCGAGATATCTTAATCGAAACCCTAGTAACGACGCATTGGCTACCTTAAGAGAGTCATAGTTACTCGTTCCAATTGCTCACCCAATAAAACGTTTTTTCTTACTGCGGCCAGTCTGCCAGAAGCGATATTTCACTAGTTGTGTATCATAAAAGTGTAATCGTTACTCCTCCCAGGGGTTATTCGAGATATCTTAATGGAAACCCTAGTAACGAGGCATTGGCTACCTTAAGAGAGTCATAGATACTCGTCCCAATTGCTCACCCAGTCCAACATTTTTTCTCACTGCGGCCAGTCTGCCAGAAGCGATATGTCACTAGTTGTGTATTACAAAAGAGTCATCGTTTCTCCTCCCAGGGGTTATTCGAGATATCTTAATCGAAACCCTAGTAATGAGGCATTGGCTACCTTAAGAGAGTCATAGTTACTCGTCCCAATTTCTCACCAAGTCTGCCATTTTTTCTTACTGTGGCCAGTGTGCCAGAAGCGATATGTCACTAGTTGTGTATCATAAAAGAGTCAACGTTACTCATCCCAGGGGTTATTCGAGATATCTTAATCGAAACCCTAGTAACGAGGCATTGGCTACCTTAAGAGAGTCATAGTTACTCGTCCCAATTGCTCATCCAGTCCAAAATTTTTTCTTACTGCAGCCAGACTGCCAGAAGCGATATGTCACTAGTTGTGTATCATAAGAGAGTGGTCGCTACTCCTCCCAGGGGTTATTCGAGATATCTTAATGGAAACCCTAGTAACGAGGCATTGGCTACCTTAAGAGAGTCATAGTTACTCGTCCCAATTGCTCACCCAGTCCAACATTTTTTCTTCCTGCGACCAGTCTGCCAGAAGCGATATGTCACTAGTTGTGTATCATAAAAGAGTGATCGTTACTCCTCCCAGGGGTTATTCGAGATATCTTAATCGAAACCCTAGTAACGAGGCATTGGCTACCTTAAGAGAGTCATAGTTAGTCGTCCCATGGCTCACCCAGTAAAACGTTTTTTCTCACTGCGGCCAGTCTGCCAGAAGCGATATGTCACTAGTTGTGTATCATAAAAGAGTCATCGTTTCTCCTCCCATGGGTTATTCGAGATATCTTAATCGAAACCCTAGTAACGAGGCATTGGCTACCTTAAGAGAGTCATAGTTACTCGTCCCAATTGCTCACCCAGTCCAACATTTTTTCTTACTGTGGCCAGTCTGCCAGAAGCGATATGTCACTAGATGTGTATCATAAAAGAGTGACCGTTTCTCCTCCCAGGGGTTATTCGAGATATCTTAATCGAAACCCCAGTAACGAGACATTGGCTACCTTAAGAGAGTCATAGTTACTCGTCCCAATTGCTCACCCAGTCCAACATTTTTTCTTACTACGACCAGTCTGCCAGAAGCGATATTTCACTAGTTGTGTATCATAAAAGAGTGATCGTTACTCCTCCGAGGGGTTATTCGAGATATCTTAATCGAAACCCTAGTAACGAGGCATTGGCTACCTTAAGAGAGTCATAGTTACTCGTCCCAATTGCTCACCCAGTCCAACATTTTTTCTTACTGCGACATGTCTGCCAGAAGCGATATGTCACTAGTTGTGTATCATAAAAGAGTCATCGTTACTCCTCCCAGGGATTATTCGAGATATCTTAATCGAAACCCTAGTAACGACGCATTGGCTACCTTAAGAGAGTCATAGTTACTCGTTCCAATTGCTCACCCAGTAAAACGTTTTTTCTTACTGCGGCCAGTCTGCCAGAAGCGATATTTCACTAGTTGTGTATCATAAAAGAGTGATCGTTACTCCTCCCAGGGGTTATTCGAGATATCTTAATCGAAACCCTAGTAACGAGGCATTGGCTACCTTAAGAGAGTAGTAGTTACTCGTCCCAATTGCTCACCCAGTCCAACATTTTTTCTTACTACGGCCAGTCTGCCAGAAGCGATATGCCACTAGTTGTGTATCATAAAAGAGTGATCGTTTCTCCGCCCAGGGGTTATTCTAGATATCTTAATCGAAACCCTAGTAACGAGGCATTGGCTGCCTTAGGAGAGTGATAGTTACTCGTCCCAATTGCTAACCCAGTCTGCCATTTTTCCTTACTGTGGCCAGTCTGCCAGAAGCGATATGTCACTAGTTGCGTATCATAAAAGTGTAATCGTTACTCCTCCCAGGGGTTATTCGAGATATCTTAATGGAAACCCTAGTAACGAGGCATTGGCTACCTTAAGAGAGTCATAGATACTCGTCCCAATTGCTCACCCAGTCCAACATTTTTTCTCACTGCGGCCAGTCTGCCAGAAGCGATATGTCACTAGTTGTGTATTACAAAAGAGTCATCGTTTCTCCTCCCAGGGGTTATTCGAGATATCTTAATCGAAACCCTAGTAATGAGGCATTGGCTACCTTAAGAGAGTCATAGTTACTCGTCCCAATTTCTCACCAAGTCTGCCATTTTTTCTTACTGTGGCCAGTGTGCCAGAAGCGATATGTCACTAGTTGTGTATCATAAAAGAGTAAACGTTACTCATCCCAGGGGTTATTCGAGATATCTTAATCGAAACCCTAGTAACGAGGCATTGGCTACCTTAAGAGAGTCATAGTTACTCGTCCCAATTGCTCATCCAGTCCAAAATTTTTTCTTACTGCAGCCAGACTGCCAGAAGCGATATGTCACTAGTTGTGTATCATAAAAGAGTCGTCGTTACTCCTCCCAGGGGTTATTCGAGATATCTTAATCGAAACCCTAGTAACGAGGCATTGGCTACCTTAAGAGAGTCATAGTTACTCGTCCCAATTGCTCACCCAGTCCAACATTTTTTCTTACTGCGACCAGTCTGCCAGAAGCGATATGTCACTAGTTGTGTATCATAAAAGAGTGATCGTTACTCCTCCCAGGGGTTATTCGAGATATCTTAATCGAAACCCTTGTAACGAGGCATTGGCTACCTTAAGAGAGTCATAGTTAGTCGTCCCATGGCTTACCCAGTAAAACGTTTTTTCTCACTGCGGCCAGTCTGCCAGAAGCGATATGTCACTAGTTGTGTTTCATAAAAGAGTAATCGTTACTCCTCCCAGGGGTTATTCGAGATATCTTAATCGGAACCCTAGTAACGAGGCATTGGCTACCTTAAGACAGTCATAGTTAGTCGTCCCAATTGCTCACCCAGTCTGCCATTTTTTCTTACTGCGGCCACTCTGCCAGAAGCGATATGTCACTAGTTGTGTATCATAAAAGAGTCATCGTTTCTCCTCCCATGGGTTATTCGAGATATCTTAATCGAAACCCTAGTAACGAGGCATTGGCTACCTTAAGAGAGTCATAGTTACTCGTCCCAATTGCTCACCCAGTCCAACATTTTTTCTTACTGTGGCCAGTCTGCCAGAACCGATATGTAACTAGATGTGTATCATAAAAGAGTGACCGTTTCTCCTCCCAGGGGTTATTCGAGATATCTTAATCGAAACCCCAGTAACGAGACATTGGCTACCTTTAGAGAGTCATAGTTACTCGTCCCAATTGCTCACCCAGTCCAACATTTTTTCTTACTACGACCAGTCTGCCAGAAGCGATATTTCACTAGTTGTGTATCATAAAAGAGTGATCGTTACTCCTCCGAGGGGTTATTCGAGATATCTTAATCGAAACCCTAGTAACGAGGCATTGGCTACCTTAAGAGAGTCATAGTTACTCGTCCCAATTGCTCACCCAGTCCAACATTTTTTCTTACTGCGACCTGTCTGCCAGAAGCGATATGTCACTAGTTGTGTATCATAAAAGAGTCATCGTTACTCCTCCCAGGGATTATTCGAGATATCTTAATCGAAACCCTAGTAACGACGCATTGGCTACCTTAAGAGAGTCATAGTTACTCGTTCCAATTGCTCACCCAGTAAAACGTTTTTTCTTACTGCGGCCAGTCTGCCAGAAGCGATATTTCACTAGTTGTGTATCATAAAAGAGTGATCGTTACTCCTCCCAGGGGTTATTCGAGATATCTTAATCGAAACCCTAGTAACGAGGCATTGGCTACCTTAAGAGAGTAGTAGTTACTCGTCCCAATTGCTCACCCAGTCCAACATTTTTTCTTACTACGGCCAGTCTGCCAGAAGCGATATGTCACTAGTTGTGTATCATAAAAGAGTGATCGTTTCTCCGCACAGGGGTTATTCTAGATATCTTAATCGAAACCCTAGTAACGAGGCATTGGCTGCCTTAGGAGAGTGATAGTTACTCGTCCCAATTGCTAACCCAGTCTGCCATTTTTTCTTACTGTGGCCAGTCTGACAGAAGCGATATGTCACTAGTTGTGTATCATAAAAGTGTAATCGTTACTCCTCCCAGGGGTTATTCGAGATATCTTAATGAAACCCTAGTAACGAGGCATTGGCTACCTTAAGAGAGTCATAGATACTCGTCCCAATTGCTCACCCAGTCCAACATTTTTTCTCACTGCGGCCAGTCTGCCAGAAGCGATATGTCACTAGTTGTGTATTACAAAAGAGTCATCGTTTCTCCTCCCAGGGGTTATTCGAGATATCTTAATCGAAACCCTAGTAATGAGGCATTGGCTACCTTAAGAGAGTCATAGTTACTCGTCCCAATTTCTCACCAAGTCTGCCATTTTTTCTTACTGTGGCCAGTGTGCCAGAAGCGATATGTCACTAGTTGTGTATCATAAAAGAGTCAACGTTACTCATCCCAGGGGTTATTCGAGATATCTTAATCGAAACCCTAGTAACGAGGCATTGGCTACCTTAAGAGAGTCATAGTTACTCGTCCCAATTGCTCATCCAGTCCAAAATTTTTTCTTACTGCAGCCAGACTGCCAGAAGCGATATGTCACTAGTTGTGTATCATAAGAGAGTGGTCGCTACTCCTCCCAGGGGTTATTCGAGATATCTTAATGGAAACCCTAGTAACGAGGCATTGGCTACCTTAAGAGAGTCATAGTTACTCGTCCCAATTGCTCACCCAGTCCAACATTTTTTCTTCCTGCGACCAGTCTGCCAGAAGCGATATGTCACTAGTTGTGTATCATAAAAGAGTGATCGTTACTCCTCCCAGGGGTTATTCGAGATATCTTAATCGAAACCCTAGTAACGAGGCATTGGCTACCTTAAGAGAGTCATAGTTAGTCGTCCCATGGCTCACCCAGTAAAACGTTTTTTCTCACTGCGGCCAGTCTGCCAGAAGCGATATGTCACTAGTTGTGTATCATAAAAGAGTCATCGTTTCTCCTCCCATGGGTTATTCGAGATATCTTAATCGAAACCCTAGTAACGAGGCATTGGCTACCTTAAGAGAGTCATAGTTACTCGTCCCAATTGCTCACCCAGTCCAACATTTTTTCTTACTGTGGCCAGTCTGCCAGAAGCGATATGTCACTAGATGTGTATCATAAAAGAGTGACCGTTTCTCCTCCCAGGGGTTATTCGAGATATCTTAATCGAAACCCCAGTAACGAGACATTGGCTACCTTAAGAGAGTCATAGTTACTCGTCCCAATTGCTCACCCAGTCCAACATTTTTTCTTACTACGACCAGTCTGCCAGAAGCGATATTTCACTAGTTGTGTATCATAAAAGAGTGATCGTTACTCCTCCGAGGGGTTATTCGAGATATCTTAATCGAAACCCTAGTAACGAGGCATTGGCTACCTTAAGAGAGTCATAGTTACTCGTCCCAATTGCTCACCCAGTCCAACATTTTTTCTTACTGCGACATGTCTGCCAGAAGCGATATGTCACTAGTTGTGTATCATAAAAGAGTCATCGTTACTCCTCCCAGGGATTATTCGAGATATCTTAATCGAAACCCTAGTAACGACGCATTGGCTACCTTAAGAGAGTCATAGTTACTCGTTCCAATTGCTCACCCAGTAAAACGTTTTTTCTTACTGCGGCCAGTCTGCCAGAAGCGATATTTCACTAGTTGTGTATCATAAAAGAGTGATCGTTACTCCTCCCAGGGGTTATTCGAGATATCTTAATCGAAACCCTAGTAACGAGGCATTGGCTACCTTAAGAGAGTAGTAGTTACTCGTCCCAATTGCTCACCCAGTCCAACATTTTTTCTTACTACGGCCAGTCTGCCAGAAGCGATATGCCACTAGTTGTGTATCATAAAAGAGTGATCGTTTCTCCGCCCAGGGGTTATTCTAGATATCTTAATCGAAACCCTAGTAACGAGGCATTGGCTGCCTTAGGAGAGTGATAGTTACTCGTCCCAATTGCTAACCCAGTCTGCCATTTTTCCTTACTGTGGCCAGTCTGCCAGAAGCGATATGTCACTAGTTGCGTATCATAAAAGTGTAATCGTTACTCCTCCCAGGGGTTATTCGAGATATCTTAATGGAAACCCTAGTAACGAGGCATTGGCTACCTTAAGAGAGTCATAGATACTCGTCCCAATTGCTCACCCAGTCCAACATTTTTTCTCACTGCGGCCAGTCTGCCAGAAGCGATATGTCACTAGTTGTGTATTACAAAAGAGTCATCGTTTCTCCTCCCAGGGGTTATTCGAGATATCTTAATCGAAACCCTAGTAATGAGGCATTGGCTACCTTAAGAGAGTCATAGTTACTCGTCCCAATTTCTCACCAAGTCTGCCATTTTTTCTTACTGTGGCCAGTGTGCCAGAAGCGATATGTCACTAGTTGTGTATCATAAAAGAGTAAACGTTACTCATCCCAGGGGTTATTCGAGATATCTTAATCGAAACCCTAGTAACGAGGCATTGGCTACCTTAAGAGAGTCATAGTTACTCGTCCCAATTGCTCATCCAGTCCAAAATTTTTTCTTACTGCAGCCAGACTGCCAGAAGCGATATGTCACTAGTTGTGTATCATAAAAGAGTCGTCGTTACTCCTCCCAGGGGTTATTCGAGATATCTTAATCGAAACCCTAGTAACGAGGCATTGGCTACCTTAAGAGAGTCATAGTTACTCGTCCCAATTGCTCACCCAGTCCAACATTTTTTCTTACTGCGACCAGTCTGCCAGAAGCGATATGTCACTAGTTGTGTATCATAAAAGAGTGATCGTTACTCCTCCCAGGGGTTATTCGAGATATCTTAATCGAAACCCTTGTAACGAGGCATTGGCTACCTTAAGAGAGTCATAGTTAGTCGTCCCATGGCTCACCCAGTAAAACGTTTTTTCTCACTGCGGCCAGTCTGCCAGAAGCGATATGTCACTAGTTGTGTTTCATAAAAGAGTAATCGTTACTCCTCCCAGGGGTTATTCGAGATATCTTAATCGGAACCCTAGTAACGAGGCATTGGCTACCTTAAGACAGTCATAGTTAGTCGTCCCAATTGCTCACCCAGTCTGCCATTTTTTCTTACTGCGGCCACTCTGCCAGAAGCGATATGTCACTAGTTGTGTATCATAAAAGAGTCATCGTTTCTCCTCCCATGGGTTATTCGAGATATCTTAATCGAAACCCTAGTAACGAGGCATTGGCTACCTTAAGAGAGTCATAGTTACTCGTCCCAATTGCTCACCCAGTCCAACATTTTTTCTTACTGTGGCCAGTCTGCCAGAACCGATATGTAACTAGATGTGTATCATAAAAGAGTGACCGTTTCTCCTCCCAGGGGTTATTCGAGATATCTTAATCGAAACCCCAGTAACGAGACATTGGCTACCTTAAGAGAGTCATAGTTACTCGTCCCAATTGCTCACCCAGTCCAACATTTTTTCTTACTACGACCAGTCTGCCAGAAGCGATATTTCACTAGTTGTGTATCATAAAAGAGTGATCGTTACTCCTCCGAGGGGTTATTCGAGATATCTTAATCGAAACCCTAGTAACGAGGCATTGGCTACCTTAAGAGAGTCATAGTTACTCGTCCCAATTGCTCACCCAGTCCAACATTTTTTCTTACTGCGACCTGTCTGCCAGAAGCGATATGTCACTAGTTGTGTATCATAAAAGAGTCATCGTTACTCCTCCCAGGGATTATTCGAGATATCTTAATCGAAACCCTAGCAACGACGCATTGGCTACCTTAAGAGAGTCATAGTTACTCGTTCCAATTGCTCACCCAGTAAAACGTTTTTTCTTACTGCGGCCAGTCTGCCAGAAGCGATATTTCACTAGTTGTGTATCATAAAAGAGTGATCGTTACTCCTCCCAGGGGTTATTCGAGATATCTTAATCGAAACACTAGTAACGAGGCATTGGCTACCTTAAGAGAGTAGTAGTTACTCGTCCCAATTGCTCACCCAGTCCAACATTTTTTCTTACTACGGCCAGTCTGCCAGAAGCGATATGTCACTAGTTGTGTATCATAAAAGAGTGATCGTTTCTCCGCACAGGGGTTATTCTAGATATCTTAATCGAAACCCTAGTAACGAGGCATTGGCTGCCTTAGGAGAGTGATAGTTACTCGTCCCAATTGCTAACCCAGTCTGCCATTTTTTCTTACTGTGGCCAGTCTGACAGAAGCGATATGTCACTAGTTGTGTATCATAAAAGTGTAATCGTTACTCCTCCCAGGGGTTATTCGAGATATCTTAATGAAACCCTAGTAACGAGGCATTGGCTACCTTAAGAGAGTCATAGATACTCGTCCCAATTGCTCACCCAGTCCAACATTTTTTCTTACTGCGACCAGTCTGCCAGAAGCGATATGTCACTAGATGTGTATCATAAAAGAGTGATCTTTACTCCTCCCAGGGGTTATTCGATATATTTTAATCGAAACCCTAGTAACGAGGCATTGGCTACCTTAAGAGAGTCATAGTTAGTCGTCCCAATTGCTCACCCAATAAAACGTTTTTTCTTACTGCGGCCAGTCTGCCAGAAGCGATATGTCACTAGTTGAGTATCATAAAAGAGTGATTGTTACTCCTCCCAAAGGTTATTCGAGATATCTTAATCGAAACCCTACTAACGAGGCATTGGCTACCTTAAGAGAGTCATAGTTACTCGTCCCAATTGCTCACCCAGTCCAACATTTTTTGTTACTGTGGCCAGTCTGCCAGAACCGATATGTCACTAGTTGTGTATCATAAAAGAGTCAACGTTTCTCCTCCCAGGGGTTATTCGAGATATCTTAATCGAAACACTAGTAACGAGGCATTCGCCACCTTAAGAGAGTCATAGTTACTCGTCTCAATTGCTCACCAAGTCTGCCATTTTTTCTTACTGTGGCCAGTGTGCCAGAAGCTATATCTCACTAGTTGTGTATCATAAAAGAGTCATCGTTACTCCTCCCAGGGGTTATTCGAGATATCTTAATCGAAACCCTAGTAACGAGGCATTGGCTACCTTAAGAGATTCATAGTTACTCGTCCCAATTGCTCACCCAGTCCAACATTTTTTCTTACTGCAGCCAGTCTGCCAGAAGCGATATGTCACTAGTTGTGTATCATAAAAGAGTCGTCGTTACTCCTCCCAGGGGTTATTCGAGATATCTTAATCGAAACCCTAGTAACGACGCATTGGCTACCTTAAGAGAGTCATAGTTACTCGTCCCAATTGCTCACCCAGTCCAACCTTTTTTCTTACTGCGACCAGTCTGCCAGAAGCGATATGTCACTAGTTGTGTATCATAAAAGAGTGATCGTTACTCCTCCCAGGGGTTATTCGAGATATCTTAATCGAAACCCTAGTAACGAGGCATTTGCTACCTTAAGAGAGTCATAGTTAGTCGTCCCATGGCTCACCCAGTAAAACGTTTTTGCTCACTGCATCCAGTCTGCCAGAAGCGATATGTCACTAGTTGTGTATCATAAAAGAGTCATCGTTACTCCTCCCAGGGGTTATTAGAGATATCTTAATCAAAACCCTAGTAACGAGGCATTGGCTACCTTAAGAGAGTCATAGTTAGTCGTCCCAATTGCTCACCCAGTCTGCCATTTTTTCTTACTGCGGCCAGTCTGCCAGAAGCGATATGTCACTAGTTGTGTATCATAAAAGTGATCGTTTCTCCTCCCAGGGGTTAATCGAGATATCTTAATCGAAACCCTAGTAACGAGGCATTGGCTACCTTAAGAGAGTAGTAGTTACTCGTCCCAATTCCTCACCCAGTCCAACATTCTTTCTTACTACGGCCAGTCTGCCAGAAGCGATATGTCACTAGTTGTGTATCATAAAAGAGTCGTCGTTACTCCTCCCAGGAGTTATTCGAGATATCTTAATCGAAACCCTAGTAACGAGGCATTGGCTACCTTAAGAGAGTCATAGTTAGTCGTCCCAATTGCTCACCCAGTAAAACGTTTTTTCTTACTGCGGCCAGTCTGCCAGAAGCGATATTTCACTAGTTAGGTATCATAAAGGACTGATCGTTACTCCTCCCAGGGGTTATTCGAGATATCTTAATCGAAACCCTAGTAACGAGGCATTGGCTACCTTAAGAGAGTAATAGTTACTCGTCCCAATTGCTCACCCAGTCCAACATTTTTTCTTACTGCGGCCAGTCTGCCAGAAGCGACATGTCACTAGTTGTTTATCATAAAAGAGTCATCGTTTTTCCTCCCAGGGGTTATTCGAGATATCTTAATCGAAACCCTAGTAACGAGGCATTGGCTGCCTAAGGAGAGTCATAGTTACTCGTCCCAATTGCTCACCCAGTCTGCCATTTTTTCTTACTGTGGCCAGTCCGCCAGAAGCGATATGTCACTAGTTTTGTGTCATAAAAGAGTCATCGTTACTCCTCCCAGGGGTTATTCGAGATATCTTAATGGAAACCCTAGTAACGAGGCATTGGCTACCTTAAGAGAGTCATAGATACTCGTCCCAATTGCTCACCCAGTCCAACATTTTTTTTTACTGCGACCAGTCTGCCAGAAGCGATATGTCACTAGATGTGTATCATAAAAGATTGATCGTTACTCCTCCCAGGGGTTATTCGAGATATCTTAATCGAAACCCTAGTAACGAACATTGGCTACCTTAAGAGAGTCATAGTTACTCGTCCCAATTGCTCACCCAGTAAAACGTTTTTTCTTACTGCGGCCAGTCTGCCTGAAGCGATATGTCACTAGATGTGTATCATAAAAGAGTGATCGTTACTCCTCCCAGGGGTTATTCGAGATATCTTAATCGAAACCCTAGTAATGAGGCATTGGCTACCTTAAGAGAGTCATAGTTACTCGTCCCAATTGCTCACCAAGTCTGCCATTTTTTCTTACTGTGGCCAGTGTGCCAGAAGCGATATCTCACTAGTTGTGTATCATAAAAGAGTCAACGTTACTCATTCCAGGGGTTATTCGAGATATCTTAATCGAAACACTAGTAACGAGGCATTGGGCACCTTAAGAGAGTCATAGTTACTCGTCCCAATTGCTCATCCAGTCCAACATTTTTTCTTACTGCAGCCAGTCCGCCTGAAGCGATATGTCACTAGTTGTGTATCATAAAAGAGTCGTCGTTACTCCTCCCAGGGGTTATTCGAGATATCTTAATCGAAACCCTAGTAACGAGGCATTGGCTACCTTAAGAGAGTCATAGTTAGTCGTCCCAATTGCTCACCCAGTCTGCCATTTTTTCTTACTGTGGCCAGTCTGCCAGAAGCGATATGTCACTAGTTTTGTGTCATAAAAGAGTCATCGTTACTCCTCCCAGGGGTTATTCGAGATATCTTAATGGAAACCCTAGTAACGAGGCATTGGCTACCTTAAGAGAGTCATAGATACTCGTCCCAATTGCTCACCCAGTCCAACATTTTTTCTTACTGCGACCAGTCTGCCAGAAGCGATATGTCACTAGATGTGTATCATAAAAGATTGATCGTTACTCCTCCCAGGGGTTATTCGATATATTTTAATCGAAACCCTAGTTACGAGGCATTGGCTACCTTAAGAGAGTCATAGTTAGTCGTCCCATGGCATACCCAGTGAAACGTTTTATCTCACTGCGGCCAGTCTGCCAGAAGCGATATGTCAATAGTTGTGTATCATAAAAGAGTCATCGTTACTCCTCCCAGGGATTATTCGAGATATCTTAATCGAAACCCTAGTAACGAACATTGGCTACCTTAAGAGAGTCATAGTTACTCGTCCCAATTGCTCACCCAGTAAAACGTTTTTTCTTACTGCGGCCAGTCTGCCATAAGCGATATTTCACTAGTTGTGTATCATAAAAGAGTGATCGTTACTCCTCCCAGGGGTTATTCGTGATATCTTAATCGAAACCCTAGTAACGAGGCATTGGCTACCTTAAGAGAGTAGTAGTTACTCGTCCCAATTGCTCACCCAGTCCAACATTTTTTCTTACTACGGCCAGTCAGCCAGAAGCGTTATGTCACTAGTTGTGTATCATAAAAGAGTGATCGTTTCTCCTCCCAGGGGTTATTCTAGATATCTTAATCGAAACCCTAGTAACGAGACATTGGCTGCCTTAGGAGAGTCATAGTTACTCGTCCCAATTGCTCACCCAGTCTGCCATTTTTTCTTACTGTGGCCAGTCTGCCAGAAGCGATATGTCACTAGTTGTGTATCATAAAAGTGTAATCGTTACTCCTCCCAGGGGTTATTCGAGATATCTTAATGGAAACCCTAGTAACGAGGCATTGGCTACCTTAAGAGAGTCATAGATACTCGTCCCAATTGCTCACCCAGTCCAACATTTCTTCTTACTGCGACCAGTCTGCCAGAAGCGATATGTCACTAGATGAGTATCATAAAAGAGTGATCGTTACTCCTCCCAGGGGTTATTCGATATATTTTAATCGAAACCCTAGTAACGAGTCATTGGCTACCTTAAGAGAGTCATAGTTAGTCGTCCCAATTGCTCACCCAATAAAACGTTTTTTCTTACTGCGGCCAGTCTGCCAGATGCGATATGTCACTAGTTGAGTATCATAAAAGAGTGATTGTTACTCCTCCCAGGGGTTATTCGAGATATCTTAATCGAAACCCTACTAACGAGGCATTGGCTACCTTAAGAGAGTCATAGTTAGTCGTCCCAATTGCTCACCCAGTAAAACGTTTTTTCTTACTGCGGCCAGTCTGCCAGAAGCGATATTTCACTAGTTGTGTATCATAAAGGACTGATCGTTACTCCTCCCAGGGGTTATTCGAGATATCTTAATCGAAACCCTAGTAACGAGGCATTGGCTACCTTAAGAGAGTAATAGTTACTCGTCCCAATTGCTCACCCAGTCCAACATTTTTTCTTACTGCGGCCAGTCTGCCAGAAGCGACATGTCACTAGTTGTTTATCATAAAAGAGTCATCGTTTTTCCTCCCAGGGGTTATTCGAGATATCTTAATCGAAACCCTAGTAACGAGGCATTGGCTGCCTAAGGAGAGTCATAGTTACTCGTCCCAATTGCTCACCCAGTCTGCCATTTTTTCTTACTGTGGCCAGTCTGCCAGAAGCGATATGTCACTAGTTTTGTGTCATAAAAGAGTCATCGTTACTCCTCCCAGGGGTTATTCGAGATATCTTAATGGAAACCCTAGTAACGAGGCATTGGCTACCTTAAGAGAGTCATAGATACTCGTCCCAATTGCTCACCCAGTCCAACATTTTTTCTTACTGCGGCCAGTCTGCCAGAAGCGATATTTCACTAGTTGTGTATCATAAAGGACTGATCGTTACTCCTCCCAGGGGTTATTCGAGATATCTTAATCGAAACCCTAGTAACGAGGCATTGGCTACCTTAAGAGAGTAATAGTTACTCGTCCCAATTGCTCACCCAGTCCAACATTTCTTCTTACTGCGGCCAGTCTGCCAGAAGCGATATGTCACTAGTTGTGTATCATAAAAGAGTCATCGTTACTCCTCCCAGGGATTATTCGAGATATCTTAATCGAAACCCTAGTAACGAATATTGGCTACCTTAAGAGAGTCATAGTTACTCGTCCCAATTGCTCACCCAGTAAAACGTTTTTTCTTACTGCGGCCAGTCTGCCTGAAGCGATATGTCACTAGATGTGTATCATAAAAGAGTGATCGTTACTCCTCCCAGGGGTTATTCGAGATATCTTAATCGAAACCCTAGTAATGAGGCATTGGCTACCTTAAGAGAGTCATAGTTACTCGTCCCAATTGCTCACCAAGTCTGCCATTTTTTCTTACTGTGGCCAGTGTGCCAGAAGCGATATCTCACTAGTTGTGTATCATAAAAGAGTCAACGTTACTCATTCCAGGGGTTATTCGAGATATCTTAATCGAAACACTAGTAACGAGGCATTGGGCACCTTAAGAGAGTCATAGTTACTCGTCCCAATTGCTCATCCAGTCCAACATTTTTTCTTACTGCAGCCAGTCCGCCTGAAGCGATATGTCACTAGTTGTGTATCATAAAAGAGTCGTCGTTACTCCTCCCAGGGGTTATTCGAGATATCTTAATCGAAACCCTAGTAACGAGGCATTGGCTACCTTAAGAGAGTCATAGTTACTCGTCCCAATTGCTCACCCAGTCCAACATTTTTTCTTACTGCGACCAGTCTGCCAGAAGCGATATGTAACTAGTTGTGTATCATAAAAGAGTGATCGTTACTCCTCCCAGGGGTTATTCGAGATATCTTAATCGAAACCCTAGTAACGAGGCATTGGCTACCTTAAGAGAGTCATAGTTAGTCGTCCCATGGCTCACCCAGTAAAACGTTTTTTCTCACTGCGGCCAGTCTGCCAGAAGCGATATGTCACTAGTTGTGTTTCATAAAAGAGTAATCGTTACTCCTCCCAGGGGTTATTCGAGATATCTTAATCGAAACCCTAGTAACGAGGCATTGGCTACCTTAAGAGAGTCATAGTTAGTCGTCCCAATTGCTCACCCAGTCTGCCATTTTTTCTTACTGCGGCCAGTCTGCCAGAAGCGATATGTCACTAGTTGTGTATCATAAAAGAGTCATCGTTTCTCCTCCCATGGGTTATTCGAGATATCTTAATCGAAACCCTAGTAACGAGGCATTGGCTACCTTAAGAGAGTCATAGTTACTCATCCCAATTGCTCACCCAGTCCAACATTTTTTCTAACTGTGGCCAGTCTGCCAGAACCGATATGTCACTAGATGTGTATCATAAAAGAGTGACCGTTTCTCCTCCCAGGGGTTATTCGAGATATCTTAATCGAAACCCTGGTAACGAGACATTGGCTATCTTAAGAGAGTCATAGTTACTCGTCCCAATTGCTCACCCAGTCCAACATTTTTTCTTACTACGACCAGTCTCCCAGAAGCGATATTTCATTAGTTGTGTATCATAAAAGAGTGATCGTTACTCCTCCCAGGGGTTACTCGAGATATCTTAATCGAAACCCTAGTAACGAGGCATTGGCTACCTTAAGAGAGTCATAGATACTCGTCCCAATAGCTCACCCAGTCCAACATTATTTCTTACTGCAGCCAGTCTGCCAGAAGCGATATGTCGCTAGTTATGTATCATAAAAGTGTAATCGTTACTCCTCCCAGGGGTTATTCGAGATATCTTAATGGAAACCCTAGTAACGAGGCATTGGCTACCTTAAGAGAGTCATAGATACTCGTCCCAATTGCTCACCCAGTCCAACATTTTTTCTTACTGCGACCAGTCTGCCAGAAGCGATATGTCACTAGATGAGTATCATAAAAGAGTGATCGTTACTCCTCCCAGGGGTTATTCGATATATTTTAATCGAAACCCTAGTAACGAGGCATTGGCTACCTTAAGAGAGTCATAGTTAGTCGTCCCAATTGCTCACCCAATAAAACGTTTTTTCTTACTGCGGCCAGTCTGCCAGATGCGATATGTCACTAGTTGAGTATCATAAAAGAGTGATTGTTACTCCTCCCAGGGGTTATTCGAGATATCTTAATCGAAACCCTACTAACGAGGCATTGGCTACCTTAAGAGAGTCATAGTTACTCGTCCCAATTGCTCACCCAGTCCAACATTTTTTCTTACTGTGGCCAGTCTGCCAGAACCGATATGTCACTAGTTGTGTATCATAAAAGAGTCATCGTTCCTCCTCCCAGGGGTTATTCGAGATATCTTAATCGAAACACTAGTAACGAGGCATTGGCTACCTTAAGAGAGTCATAGTTACTCGTCTCAATTGCTCACCAAGTCTGCCATTATTTCTTACTGTGGCCAGTGTGCCAGAAGCTATTTCTCACTTGTTCTGTATCATAAAAGAGTCATCGTTACTCCTCCCAGGGGTTATTCGAGATATCTTAATCGAAACCCTAGTAACGAGGCATTGGCTTCCTTAAGAGTGTCATAGTTACTCGTCCCAATTGCTCACCCAGTCCAACATTTTTTCTTACTGCAGCAAGTCTGCCAGAAGCGATATTTCACTAGTTGTGTATCATAAAAGAGTCGTCGTTACTCCTCCCAGGGGTTATTCGAGGTATCTTAATCGAAACCCTAGTAACGAGGCATTGGCTACCTTAAGAGGGTCATAGTTACTCGTCCCAATTGCTCACCCAGTCCAACATTTTTTCTTACTGTGGTCAGTCTGCCAGAACCGATATGTCACAAGTTGTGTATCATAAAAGAGTGATCGTTACTCCTCCCAGGGGTTATTCGATATATTTTAATCGAAACCCTAGTAACGAGGCATTGGCTACCTTAAGAGAGTCATAGTTAGTCGTCCCAATTGCTCACCCAGTAAAACGTTTTTTCTTACTGCGGCCAGTCTGCCAGAAGCGATTTTTCACTAGTTGTGTATCATAAAGGAGTGATCGTCACTCCTCCCAGGGGTTATTCGAGATATCTTAATCGAAACCCTAGTAACGAGGCATTGGCTACCTTAAGAGAGTAATAGTTACTCGTCCCAATTGCTCACCCAGTCCAACATTTTTTCTTACTGCGGCCAGTCTGCCAGAAGCGACATGTCACTAGTTGTGTATCATAAAAGAGTGACCGTTTCTCCTCCCAGGGGTTATTCGAGATATCTTAATCGAAACCCTAGTAACGAGGCATTGGCTACCTTAAGAGAGTAGTAGTTACTCGTCCCAATTGCTCACCCAGTCCAACATTTTTTCTTACTACGGCCAGTCTGCCAGAAGCGATATGTCACTAGTTGTGTATCATAAAAGAGTGATCGTTTCTCCTCCCAGGGGTTATTCTAGATATCTTAATCGAAACCCTAGTAACGAGGCATTATCTGCCTTAGGAGTGTCATAGTTACTCGTCCCAATTGCTCACCCAGTCCAACATTTTTTCTTACTGTGGCCAGTCTGCCAGAACCGATATGTCACTAGTTGTGTATCATAAAAGAGTCATCGTTCCTCCTCCCAGGGGTTATTCGAGATATCTTAATCGAAACACTAGTAACGAGGCATTGGCTACCTTAAGAGAGTCATAGTTACTCGTCTCAATTGCTCACCAAGTCTGCCATTATTTCTTACTGTGGCCAGTGTGCCAGAAGCTATTTCTCACTAAATCTGTATCATAAAAGAGTCATCGTTACTCCTCCCAGGGGTTATTCGAGATATCTTAATCGAAACCCTAGTAACGAGGCATTGGCTTCCTTAAGAGAGTCATAGTTACTCGTCGAAATTGCTCACCCAGTCCAACATTTTTTCTTACTGCAGCCAGTCTGCCAGAAGCGATATTTCACTAGTTGTGTATCATAAAAGAGTCGTCGTTACTCCTCCCAGGGGTTATTCGAGATATCTTAATCGAAACCCTAGTAACGAGGCATTGGCTACCTTAAGAGAGTCATAGTTACTCGTCCCAATTGCTCACCCAGTCCAACCTTTTATCTTATTACGACCAGTCTGCCAGAAGCGATATGTCACTAGTTGTGTATCATAAAAGAGTGATCGTTACTCCTCCCAGGGGTTATTCGAGATATCTTAATCGAAACCCTAGTAACGAGGCATTTACTACCTTAAGAGAGTCATAGTTAGTCGTCCCATGGCTCACCCAGTAAAACGTTTTTTCTCACTGCAGCCAGTCTGCCAGAAGCGATATGTCACTAGTTGTGTATCATAAAAGAGTCATCGTTACCCCTCCCAGGGGTTATTCGAGATATCTTAATCGAAACCCTAGTAACGAGGCATTGGCTACCTTAAGAGAGTCATAGTTAGTCGTCCCAATTGCTCACCCAGTCTGCCATTTTTTCTTACTGCGGCCAGTCTGCCAGAAGCGATATGTCACTAGTTGTGTATCATAAAAGAGTGATCGTTTCTCCTCCCAGGGTTTATTCGAGATATCTTAATCGAAACCCCAGTAACGAGGCATTGGCTACCTTAAGAGAGTAGTAGTTGCTCGTCCCAATTCCTCACCCAGTCCAACATTCTTTCTTACTACGGCCAGTCTGCCAGAAGCGATATGTCACTAGTTGTGTATCATAAAAGAGTGATCGTTTCTCCTCCCAGGGGTTATTCGAGATATCTTAATCGAAACCCTAGTAACGAGGCATTGGCTACCTTAAGAAAGTCATAGTTACTCGCCCCTATTGCTCACCCAGTCCAACATTTTTTCTTACTGTGGTCAGTCTGCCAGAACCGATATGTCACAAGTTGTGTATCATAAAAGAGTGATCGTTACTCCTCCCAGGGGTTATTCGATATATTTTAATCGAAACCCTAGTAACGAGGCATTGGCTACCTTAAGAGAGTCATAGTTAGTCGTCCCAATTGCTCACCCAGTAAAACGTTTTTTCTTACTGCGGCCAGTCTGCCAGAAGCGATATTTCACTAGTTGTGTATCATAAAGGAGTGATCGTTACTCCTCCCAGGGGTTATTCGAGATATCTTAATCGAAACCCTAGTAACGAGGCATTGGCTACCTTAAGAGAGTCGTAGTTACTCGTCGCAATAGCTCACCCAGTCCAACATTATTTCTTACTGCAGCCAGTCTGCCAGAAGCGATATGTCGCTAGTTGTGTATCATAAAAGAGTCATCGTTACTCCTCCGAGGGGTTATTCGAGATATCTTAATCGAAACCCTAGTAACGAGGCATTGGCTACCTTAACAGAGTCATAGTTACTCGTCCCAATTGCTCACCCAGTCCAACATTTTTTCTTACTACGGCCAGTCTGCCAGAAGCGATATGTCACTAGTTGTGTATCATAAAAGAGTGATCGTTTCTCCTCCCAGGGGTTATTCTAGATATCTTAATCGAAACTCTAGTAACGAGGCATTGGCTGCCTTAGGAGAGTCATAGTTACTCGTCCCAATTGCTCACCCAGTCTGCCATTTTTTCTTACTGTGGCCAGTCTGCCAGAAGCGATATGTTACTAGTTGTGTATCATAAAAGTGTAATCGTTACTCCTCCCAGGGGTTATTCGAGATATCTTAATGGAAACCCTAGTAACGAGGCATTGGCTACCTTAAGAGAGTCATAGATACTCGTCCCAATTGCTCACCCAGTCCAACATTTTTTCTTACTGCGACCAGTCTGCCAGAAGCGATATGTCACTAGATGTGTATCATAAAAGAGTGATCGTTACTCCTCCCAGGGGTTATTCGATATATTTTAATCGAAACTCTAGTAACGAGGCATTGGCTACCTTAAGAGAGTCATAGTTAGTCGTCCCAATTGCTCACCCAATAAAACGTTTTTTCTTACTGCGGCCAGTCTGCCAGAAGCGATATGTCACTAGTTGAGTATCATAAAAGAGTGATTGTTACTCCTCCCAGGGGTTATTCGAGATATCTTAATCGAAACCCTACTAACGAGGCATTGGCTACCTTAAGAGAGTCATAGTTATTCGTCCCAATTGCTCTCCCAGTCCAACATTTTTTCTTACTGTGGCCAGTCTGCCAGAACCGATATGTCACTAGTTGTGTATCATAAAAGAGTCATCGTTTCTCCTCCCAGGGGTTATTCGAGATATCTTAATCGAAACACTAGTAACGAGGCATTGGCTACCTTAAGAGAGTCATAGTTACTCGTCTCAATTGCTCACCAAGTCTGCCATTATTTCTTACTGTGGCCAGTGTGCCAGAAGCTATTTCTCACTAAATCTGTATCATAAAAGAGTCATCGTTACTCCTCCCAGGGGTTATTCGAGATATCTTAATCGAAACCCTAGTAACGAGGCATTGGCTTCCTTAAGAGAGTCATAGTTACTCGTCCCAATTGCTCACCCAGTCCAACATTTTTTCTTACTGCAGCCAGTCTGCCAGTAGCGATATTTCACTAGTTGTGTATCATAAAAGAGTCGTCGTTACTCCTCCCAGGGGTTATTCGAGATATCTTAATCGAAACCCTAGTAACGAGGCATTGGCTACCTTAAGAGAGTCATAGTTACTCGTCCCAATTGCTCACCCAGTCCAACCTTTTATCTTATTACGACCAGTCTGCCAGAAGCGATATGTCACTAGTTGTGTATCATAAAAGAGTGATCGTTACTCCTCCCAGGGGTTATTCGAGATATCTTAATCGAAACCCTAGTAACGAGGCATTTACTACCTTAAGAGAGTCATAGTTAGTCGTCCCATGGCTCACCCAGTAAAACGTTTTTTCTCACTGCAGCCAGTCTGCCAGAAGCGATATGTCACTAGTTGTGTATCATAAAAGAGTCATCGTTACCCCTCCCAGGGGTTATTCGAGATATCTTAATCGAAACCCTAGTAACGAGGCATTGGCTACCTTAAGAGAGTCATAGTTAGTCGTCCCAATTGCTCACCCAGTCTGCCATTTTTTCTTACTGCGGCCAGTCTGCCAGAAGCGATATGTCACTAGTTGTGTATCATAAAAGAGTGATCGTTTCTCCTCCCAGGGGTTATTCGAGATATCTTAATCGAAACCCCAGTAACGAGGCATTGGCTACCTTAAGAGAGTAGTAGTTGCTCGTCCCAATTCCTCACCCAGTCCAACATTCTTTCTTACTACGGCCAGTCTGCCAGAAGCGATATGTCACTAGTTGTGTATCATAAAAGTGTAATCGTTACTCCTCCCAGGGGTTATTCGAGATATCTTAATGGAAACCCTAGTAACGAGGCATTGGCTACCTTAAGAGAGTCATAGATACTCGTCCCAATTGCTCACCCAGTCCAACATTTTTTCTTACTGCGACCAGTCTGCCAGAAGCGATATGTCACTAGATGTGTATCATAAAAGAGTGATCGTTACTCCTCCCAGGGGTTATTCGATATATTTTAATCGAAACTCTAGTAACGAGGCATTGGCTACCTTAAGAGAGTCATAGTTAGTCGTCCCAATTGCTCACCCAATAAAACGTTTTTTCTTACTGCGGCCAGTCTGCCAGAAGCGATATGTCACTAGTTGAGTATCATAAAAGAGTGATTGTTACTCCTCCCAGGGGTTATTCGAGATATCTTAATCGAAACCCTACTAACGAGGCATTGGCTACCTTAAGAGAGTCATAGTTATTCGTCCCAATTGCTCTCCCAGTCCAACATTTTTTCTTACTGTGGCCAGTCTGCGAGAACCGATATGTCACTAGTTGTGTATCATAAAAGAGTCATCGTTTCTCCTCCCAGGGGTTATTCGAGATATCTTAATCGAAACACTAGTAACGAGGCATTGGCTACCTTAAGAGAGTCATAGTTACTCGTCTCAATTGCTCACCAAGTCTGCCATTATTTCTTACTGTGGCCAGTGTGCCAGAAGCTATTTCTCACTAAATCTGTATCATAAAAGAGTCATCGTTACTCCTCCCAGGGGTTATTCGAGATATCTTAATCGAAACCCTAGTAACGAGGCATTGGCTTCCTTAAGAGAGTCATAGTTACTCGTCCCAATTGCTCACCCAGTCCAACATTTTTTCTTACTGCAGCCAGTCTGCCAGTAGCGATATTTCACTAGTTGTGTATCATAAAAGAGTCGTCGTTACTCCTCCCAGGGGTTATTCGAGATATCTTAATCGAAACCCTAGTAACGAGGCATTGGCTACCTTAAGAGAGTCATAGTTACTCGTCCCAATTGCTCACCCAGTCCAACCTTTTATCTTATTACGACCAGTCTGCCAGAAGCGATATGTCACTAGTTGTGTATCATAAAAGAGTGATCGTTACTCCTCCCAGGGGTTATTCGAGATATCTTAATCGAAACCCTAGTAACGAGGCATTTACTACCTTAAGAGAGTCATAGTTAGTCGTCCCATGGCTCACCCAGTAAAACGTTTTTTCTCACTGCAGCCAGTCTGCCAGAAGCGATATGTCACTAGTTGTGTATCATAAAAGAGTCATCGTTACCCCTCCCAGGGGTTATTCGAGATATCTTAATCGAAACCCTAGTAACGAGGCATTGGCTACCTTAAGAGAGTCATAGTTAGTCGTCCCAATTGCTCACCCAGTCTGCCATTTTTTCTTACTGCGGCCAGTCTGCCAGAAGCGATATGTCACTAGTTGTGTATCATAAAAGAGTGATCGTTTCTCCTCCCAGGGGTTATTCGAGATATCTTAATCGAAACCCCAGTAACGAGGCATTGGCTACCTTAAGAGAGTAGTAGTTGCTCGTCCCAATTCCTCACCCAGTCCAACATTCTTTCTTACTACGGCCAGTCTGCCAGAAGCGATATGTCACTAGTTGTGTATCATAAAAGAGTGATCGTTTCTCCTCCCAGGGGTTATTCGAGATATCTTAATCGAAACCCTAGTAACGAGGCATTGGCTACCTTAAGAAAGTCATAGTTACTCGCCCCTATTGCTCACCCAGTCCAACATTTTTTCTTACTGTGGTCAGTCTGCCAGAACCGATATGTCACAAGTTGTGTATCATAAAAGAGTGATCGTTACTCCTCCCAGGGATTATTCGATATATTTTAATCGAAACCCTAGTAACGAGGCATTGGCTACCTTAAGAGAGTCATAGTTAGTCGTCCCAATTGCTCACCCAGTAAAACGTTTTTTCTTACTGCGGCCAGTCTGCCAGAAGCGATATTTCACTAGTTGTGTATCATAAAGGAGTGATCGTTACTCCTCCCAGGGGTTATTCGAGATATCTTAATCGAAACCCTAGTAACGAGGCATTGGCTACCTTAAGAGAGTCGTAGTTACTCGTCGCAATAGCTCACCCAGTCCAACATTATTTCTTACTGCAGCCAGTCTGCCAGAAGCGATATGTCGCTAGTTGTGTATCATAAAAGAGTCATCGTTACTCCTCCGAGGGGTTATTCGAGATATCTTAATCGAAACCCTAGTAACGAGGCATTGGCTACCTTAACAGAGTCATAGTTACTCGTCCCAATTGCTCACCCAGTCCAACATTTTTTCTTACTGCGACCTGTCTGCCAGAAGCGATATGTCAATAGTTGTGTATCATAAAAGAGTCATCGTTACTCCTCCCAGGGATTATTCGAGATATCTTAATCGAAACCCTAGTAACGAACATTGGCTACCTTAAGAGAGTCATAGTTACTCGTCCCAATTGCTCACCCAGTAAAACGTTTTTTCTTACTGCGGCCAGTCTGCCAGAAGCGATATTTCACTAGTTGTGTATCATAAAAGAGTGATCGTTACTCCTCCCAGGGGTTATTCGTGATATCTTAATCGAAACCCTAGTAACGATGCATTGGCTACCTTAAGAGAGTAGTAGTTACTCGTCCCAATTGCTCACCCAGTCCAACATTTTTTCTTACTACGGCCAGTCTGCCAGAAGCGATATGTCACTAGTTGTGTATCATAAAAGAGTGATCGTTTCTCCTCCCAGGGGTTATTCTAGATATCTTAATCGAAACTCTAGTAACGAGGCATTGGCTGCCTTAGGAGAGTCATAGTTACTCGTCCCAATTGCTCACCCAGTCTGCCATTTTTTCTTACTGTGGCCAGTCTGCCAGAAGCGATATGTTACTAGTTGTGTATCATAAAAGTGTAATCGTTACTCCTCCCAGGGGTTATTCGAGATATCTTAATGGAAACCCTAGTAACGAGGCATTGGCTACCTTAAGAGAGTCATAGATACTCGTCCCAATTGCTCACCCAGTCCAACATTTTTTCTTACTGCGACCAGTCTGCCAGAAGCGATATGTCACTAGATGTGTATCATAAAAGAGTGATCGTTACTCCTCCCAGGGGTTATTCGATATATTTTAATCGAAACTCTAGTAACGAGGCATTGGCTACCTTAAGAGAGTCATAGTTAGTCGTCCCAATTGCTCACCCAATAAAACGTTTTTTCTTACTGCGGCCAGTCTGCCAGAAGCGATATGTCACTAGTTGAGTATCATAAAAGAGTGATTGTTACTCCTCCCAGGGGTTATTCGAGATATCTTAATCGAAACCCTACTAACGAGGCATTGGCTACCTTAAGAGAGTCATAGTTATTCGTCCCAATTGCTCTCCCAGTCCAACATTTTTTCTTACTGTGGCCAGTCTGCCAGAACCGATATGTCACTAGTTGTGTATCATAAAAGAGTCATCGTTTCTCCTCCCAGGGGTTATTCGAGATATCTTAATCGAAACACTAGTAACGAGGCATTGGCTACCTTAAGAGAGTCATAGTTACTCGTCTCAATTGCTCACCAAGTCTGCCATTATTTCTTACTGTGGCCAGTGTGCCAGAAGCTATATCTCACTAGTTGTGTATCATAAAAGAGTCATCGTTACTCCTCCCAGGGGTTATTCGAGATATCTTAATCGAAACCCTAGTAACGAGGCATTGGCTTCCTTAAGAGAGTCATAGTTACTCGTCCCAATTGCTCACCCAGTCCAACATTTTTTCTTACTGCGGCCAGTCTGCCAGAAGCGACATGTCACTAGTTGTGTATCATAAAAGAGTCATCGTTTATCCTCCCAGGGGTTATTCGAGGTATCTTAATCGAAACCCAAGTAACGAGGCAGTGACTACCTTAAGAGAGTCATAGTTACTCGTCCCAATTGCTCACCCAGTCTGCCATTTTTTCTTACTGTGGCCAGTCTGCCAGTACCGATATGTCACTAGTTGTGTATCATAAAAGAGTGATCGTTACTCCTCCCAGGGGTTATTCGATATATTTTAGTCGAAACCCTAGTAACGAGGCATTGGCTACCTTAAGAGAGTCATAGTTAGTCGTCCCAATTGCTCACCCAGTAAAACGTTTTTTCTTACTGCGGCCAGTCTGCCAGAAGCGATATTTCACTAGTTGTGTATCATAAAGGAGTGATCGTTACTCCTCCCAGGGGTTATTCGAGATATCTTAATCGAAACCCTAGTAACGAGGCATTGGCTACCTTAAGAGAGTAATAGTTACTCGTCCCAATTGCTCACCCAGTCCAACATTTTTTCTTACTGCGGCCAGTCTGCCAGAAGCGACATGTCACTAGTTGTGTATCATAAAAGAGTCATCGTTTATCCTCCCAGGGGTTATTCGAGATATCTTAATCGAAACCCTAGTAACGAGGCATTGGCTGCCTTAGGAGAGTCATAGTTACTCGTCCCAATTGCTCACCCAGTCTGCCATTTTTTCTTACTGTGGCCAGTCTGCTAGAAGCGATATGTCACTAGTTTTGTATCATAAAAGAGTCATCGTTACTCCTCCCAGGGGTTATTCGAGATATCTTAATGGAAACCCTAGTAACGAGGCATTGGCTACCTTAAGAGAGTCATAGATACTCGTCCCAAATGCTCACCCAGTCCAACATTTTTTCTTACTGCGACCAGTCTGCCAGAAGCGATATGTCACTAGATGTGTATCATAAAAGAGTGACCGTTTCTCCTCCCAGGGGTTATTCGAGATATCTTAATCGAAACCCTAGTAACGAGACATTGGCTACCTTAAGAGAGTCATAGTTACTCGTCCCAATTGCTCACCCAGTCCAACATTTTTTCTTACTACGACCAGTCTCCCAGAAGCGATATTTCACTAGTTGTGTATCATAAAAGAGTGATCGTTACTCCTCCCAGGGGTTACTCGAGATATCTTAATCGAAACCCTAGTAATGAGGCATTGGCTACCTTAAGAGAGTCGTAGTTACTCGTCGCAATAGCTCACCCAGTCCAACATTATTTCTTACTGCAGCCAGTCTGCCAGAAGCGATATGTCGCTAGTTGTGTATCATAAAAGAGTCATCGTTACTCCTCCGAGGGGTTATTCGAGATATCTTAATCGAAACCCTAGTAACGAGGCATTGGCTACCTTAACAGAGTCATAGTTACTCGTCCCAATTGCTCACCCAGTCCAACATTTTTTCTTACTGCGGCCAGTCTGCCAGAAGCGACATGTCACTAGTTGTGTATCATAAAAGAGTCATCGTTTATCCTCCCAGGGGTTATTCGAGGTATCTTAATCGAAACCCTAGTAACGAGGCATTGGCTGCCTTAGGAGAGTCATAGTTACTCGTCCCAATTGCTCACCCAGTCTGCCATTTTTTCTTACTGTGGCCAGTCTGCCAGAAGCGATATTTCACTAGTTGTGTATCATAAAAGAGTCGTCGTTACTCCTCCCAGGGGTTATTCGAGATATCTTAATCGAAATCCTAGTAACGAGGCATTGGCTACCTTAAGAGAGTCATAGTTACTCGTCCCAATTGCTCACCCAGTCCAACCTTTTATCTTACTGCGACCAGTCTGCCAGAAGCGATATGTCACTAGTTGTGTATCATAAAAGAGTGATCGTTACTCCTCCCAGGGGTTATTCGAGATATCTTATTCGAAACCCTAGTAACGAGGCATTTACTACCTTAAGAGAGTCATAGTTAGTCGTCCCATGGCTCACCCAGTAAAACGTTTTTTCTCACTGCAGGCAGTCTGCCAGAAGCGATATGTCACTAGTTGTGTATCATAAAAGAGTCATCGTTACCCCTCCCTGGGGTTATTCGAGATATCTACATCTACATCTACATGACTACTCTGCAATTCACATTTAAGTGCTTGGCAGAGGGTTCATCGAACCACAATCATACTATCTCTCTACTATTCCACTCCCGAACAGCGAGCGGGAAAAACGAACACCTAAACCTTTCTGTTCGAGCTCTGATTTCTCTTATTTTATTTTGATGATCATTCCTACCTATGTAGGTTGGGCTCAACAAAATATTTTCGCATTCGGAAGAGAAAGTTGGTGACTGAAATTTCGTAAAAAGGTCTCGCCGCGACGAAAAACGTCTATGCTGTAATGACTTCCATCCCAACTCGTGTATCATATCTGCCACACTCTCTCCCCTATAACGCGATAATACAAAACGAGCTGCCCTTCTTTGCACCCTCTCGATGTCCTCCGTCAATCCCACCTGGTAAGGATCCCACACCGCGCAGCAATATTCTAACAGAGGACGAACGAGTGTAGTGTAAGCTGTCTCTTTAGTGGACTTGCTGCATCTTCTAAGTGTCCTGCCAATGAAACGCAACCTTTGGCTCGCTTTCCCGACAATATTATCTATGTGGTCCTTCCAACTGAAGTTGTTTGTAATTTTAACACCCAGGTACTTAGTTGAATTGACAGCCTTGAGAATTGTACTATTTATCGAGTAATCGAATTCCAACGGATTTCTTTTGGAACTCATGTGGATCATCTCACACTTTTCGTTATTTAGCGTCAACTGCCACCTGACACACCATACAGCAATCTTTTCTAAATCGCTTTGCAGCTGATACTGGTCTTCGGATGACCTTACTAGACGGTAAATTACAGCATCATCAGCGAGCAACCTAAGAGAACTTCTCAGATTGTCACCCAGGTCATTTATATAGATCAGGAACAGCAGAGGTCCCAGGACGCTTCCCTGGGGAACACCTGATATCACTTCAGTTTTACTCGATGATTTGCCGTCTATTACTACGAACTGCGACCTTCCTGACAGGAAATCACGAATCCAGTCGCACAACTGAGACGATACCCCATAGCTCCGCAGCTTGATTAGAAGTCGCTTGTGAGGAACGGTGTCAAAAGCTTTCCGGAAATCTAGAAATACGGAATCAACTTGAGATCCCCTGTCGATAGCGGCCATTACTTCGTGCGAATAAAGAGCTAGCTGCGTTGCACAAGAGCGATGTTTTCTGAAGCCATGCTGATTACGTGTCAATAGATCGTTCCCTTCGAGGTGATTCATAATGTTTGAATACAGTATATGCTCCAAAACCCTACTGCAAACCGACGTCAATGATATAGGTCTGTAGTTAAATGGATTACTCCTACTACCCTTCTTGAACACTGGTGCGACCTGCGCAATTTTCCAATCTGTAGGTACAGATCTATCGGTGAGCGAGCGGTTGTATATGAGTGCTAAGTAGGGAGCTATAGTATCAGCGTAATCTGAAAGGAACCTAATCGGTATACAATCTGGACCTGAAGACTTGCCCGTATCAAGCGATTTGAGTTGCTTCGCAACCCCTAAGGTATCTACTTCTAAGAAACTCATGCTAGCAGATGTTCGTGTTTCAAATTCTGGAATATTCCATTCGTCTTCCCTGGTGAAGGAATTTCGGAAAACTGCGTTCAATAACTCCGCTTTAGCGGCGCAGTCGTCGATAACAGTACCATCGGCACTGCGCAGCGAAGGTATTGACTGCGTCTTGCCGCTTGTGTACTTTACATACGACCAGAATTTCTTCGGATTTTCTACCAAATTTCGAGACAATGTTTCGTTGTGGAACCTATTAAAGGCATCTCGCATCGAAGTACGTGCCAAATTTCGCGCGTCTGTAAATTTTAGCCCATCTTCAGGATTTCGCGTTCTTCTGAACTTCGCATGCTTTTTCCGTTGCCTCTGCAACAGCGTTCGGACCTTTTTTGTGTACCACGGGGGATCCGTTCCATCTCTTACCAATTTATGAGGTATGAATATCTCAATTGCTGTTGCTACTATATCTTTGAATTTGAGCCACATCTCGTCTACATTCGCATAGTCAGTTCGGAAGGAATGGAAATTGTCTTTTAGGAAGGCTTCTAGTGGTACTTTATCCGCTTTTTTAAATAAAATTATTTTGCGTTTGTTTCTGATGGATTTGGAAGAAATGGTATTGAGCCTAGCTACAATGACCTTGTGATCACTAATCCCTGTATCAGTCATGATGCTCTCTATCAGCTCTGGATTGTTTGTGGCCAAGAGGTCAAGTGTGTTTTCGCAACCATTTACAATTCGCGTGGGTTCGTGGACTAACTGCTCTAAATAATTTTCGGAGAATGCATTTAGGACAATCTCGGAAGACGTTTTGTGCCTACCACCGGTTTTGAACAAGTATTTTTGCCAACATACCGAGGGTAGGTTGAAGTCCCCACCAACTATAACCGTATGAGTGGGGTATTTATTTGTTACGAGACTCAAACTTTCTCTGAACTGTTCCGCAACTGTATCATCGGAGTCTGGGGGTCGGTAGAAGGAGCCAATTATTAACTTAATTCGGCTGTTAAGTATAACCTCCACCCACACCAATTCGCACAGAGTATCTACTTCGACTTCACTACAAGATAAACCACTACTGACAGACACCAACACTCCACCACCAATTCTGCCTAATCTATCTTTCCTGAACACCGTCTGAGACTTCGTAAAAATTTCTGCAGAACTTATTTCAGGCTTTAGCCAGCTTTCTGTACCTATAACGATATCAGCTTCTGTGCTTTCTATTAGCGCTTGAAGCTCAGGGACTTTTCCAGCGCAACTACAACAGTTTACAACTATAATTCCGACTGTTCCTTGATCCAAGCACGTCCTGTAATTGCCAAGCACCCTTTGACATTGCAGCCCATCCCGCACTTTCCCGAGGCCTTCTAACCTAAAAAACCGCCCAGTCCACGCCACACAGCCTCCGCTACCCGTGTAGCCGCCAGCTGAGTGTAGTGAACTCCTGACCTATTCAGCGGAACCCGAAACCCCACCACCCTATGGCGCAAGTCAAGGAATCTGCAGCCAATAAGGTCGCAAAACCGTCTGAGCCTCTGATTCAGACCCTCCACCCGGCTCTGCACCAAAGGTCCGCAGTCGGTTCTGTCAACGATGCTGCAGATGGTGAGCTCTGCCTTCATCTCGTAAGCAAGACCGGCAGCCTTCACCAAATCAGATAGCCGCTGGAATCCAGAGAGAATTTCCTCAGATCCAAAGCGACACACGTCATTAGTGCCGACATGTGCCACCACCTGCAGCTGGCTGCACCCTGTGCTCTTCATGGCATCCGGAAGGACCCTTTCCACATCAGGAATGACTCCTCCTGGAATGCACACGGAGTGCACACTGGATTTCTTCCCCTCCTTAGCCGCCATATCCCTAAGGGGCCCCATTACGCGCCTAACATTGGAGCTCCCAACTACCAGTAAGCCCAACCTCTGCGATTGCCCGGACCTTGAAGGCTGAGAATGATCCTCTGAAACAGGGCAGGCAGCTGCATCTGGCTCAGCCAGAGACAGTGCCTGAAACCGGTTTGTCAGACGCACCGGGGAGGCTTTCTGGTCAGCTTCCGGGGACGCCTTTCGCTGCCTGCCACGCCTTGGAACGACCTCCCAATCAACCACAGGCGAGGGCTCAGCCCCACTGCGGGCAGCAACCGGGGCAACCACAGCGGCAGACCGATCTGGGGACAGACGGGATGAGGTTGACATCCCCGTGATAAACGAGTCCGGCTCCCCACAGTGGTGCCCATTGGCAACAGCCTCAAGCTGCGCGACCGAAGTCAGCGCCGATTGCAGCTGTGAGCGAAGGGATGCCAAGTCAGCCCTCATCCGAACACAGCAATCGCAGTCCCTGTCCATTCTAATCGATGTTTAACAACAGTTACTGAAACACGAGTCGGTGCCTAGATAACGCAAGCGGAACACGCAAAGAATGTATCAACTAACCTGTACAAATGCCTAACGACTGCGCTACAATCTGCTGAATTTACGATTACAGTAACTAAAACTCGAAATTGCACCTCCTATACGAAACTCGCACGCAATTTAAATAAGAATCTACGAAGTAAACACTAAAGCGCGATGCTACAACTGTCAAATACTATAATACGCCCGAAATATATGAATTAAACAATGCAAGTACCCAAAAACACGCAAAGATATCTTAATCGAAACCCTAGTAACGAGGCATTGGCTACCTTAAGAGAGTCATAGTTAGTCGTCCCAATTGCTCACCCAGTCTGCCATTTTTTCTTACTGCGGCCAGTCTGCCAGAAGCGATATGTCACTAGTTGTGTATCATAAAAGAGTGATCGTTTCTCCTCCCAGGGGTTAATCGAGATATCTTAATCGAAACCCTAGAAACGAGGCATTGGCTACCTTAAGAGAGTAGTAGTTGCTCGTCCCAATTCCTCACCCAGTCCAACATTCTTTCTTACTACGGCCAGTCTGCCAGAAGCGATATGTCTCTAGTTGTGTATCATAAAAGAGTGATCGTTTCTCCTCCCAGGGGTTATTCGAGATATCTTAATCGAAACCCTAGTAACGAGGCATTGGCTACCTTAAGAAAGTCATAGTTACTCGCCCCTATTGCTCACCCAGTCCAACATTTTTTCTTACTGTGGTCAGTCTGCCAGAACCGATATGTCACAAGTTGTGTATCATAAAAGAGTGATCGTTACTCCTCCCAGGGGTTATTCGATATATTTTAATCGAAACCCTAGTAACGAGGCATTGGCTACCTTAAGAGAGTCATAGTTAGTCGTCCCAATTGCTCACCCAGTAAAACGTTTTTTCTTACTGCGGCCAGTCTGCCAGAAGCGATATTTCACTAGTTGTGTATCATAAAGGAGTGATCGTTACTCCTCCCAGGGGTTATTCGAGATATCTTAATCGAAACCCTAGTAACGAGGCATTGGCTACCTTAAGAGAGTAATAGTTACTCGTCCCAATTGCTCACCCAGTCCAACATTTTTTCTTACTGCGGCCAGTCTGCCAGAAGCGACATGTCACTAGTTGTGTATCATAAAAGAGTCATCGTTTATCCTCCCAGGGGTTATTCGAGATATCTTAATCGAAACCCTAGTAACGAGGCATTGGCTGCCTTAGGAGAGTCATAGTTACTCGTCCCAATTGCTCACCCAGTCTGCCATTTTTTCTTACTGTGGCCAGTCTGCCAGAAGCGATATGTCACTAGTTTTGTATCATAAAAGAGTCATCGTTACTCCTCCCAGGGGTTATTCGAGATATCTTAATGGAAACCCTAGTAACGAGGCATTGGCTACCTTAAGAGAGTCATAGATACTCGTCCCAATTGCTCACCCAGTCCAACATTTTTTCTTACTGCGACCAGTCTGCCAGAAGCGATATGTCACTAGATGTGTATCATAAAAGAGTGACCGTTTCTCCTCCCAGGGGTTATTCGAGATATCTTAATCGAAACCCTAGTAACGAGACATTGGCTACCTTAAGAGAGTCATAGTTACTCGTCCCAATTGCTCACCCAGTCCAACACTTTTTCTTACTACGACCAGTCTCCTAGAAGCGATATTTCACTAGTTGTGTATCATAAAAGAGTGATCGTTACTCCTCCCAGGGGTTACTCGAGATATCTTAATCGAAACCCTAGTAACGAGGCATTGGCTACCTTAAGAGAGTAGTAGTTACTCGTCCCAATTGCTCACCCAGTCCAACATTTTTTCTTACTACGGCCAGTCTGCCAGAAGCGGTATGTCACTAGTTGTGTATCATAAAAGAGTGATCGTTTCTCCTCCCAGGGGTTATTCTAGATGTCTTAATCGAAACCCTAGTAACGAGGCATTGGCTACCTTAAGAGAGTCATAGATACTCGTCCCAATTGCTCACCCAGTACAACATTTTTTCTTACTGCGACCAGTCTGCCAGAAGCGATATGTCACTAGATGTGTATCATAAAAGAGTGATCGTTACTCCTCCCAGGGGTTATTCGATATATTTTAATCGAAACCCTAGTAACGAGGCATTGGCTACCTTAAGAGAGTCATAGTTAGTCGTCCCAATTGCTCACCCAATAAAAAGTTTTTTCTTACTGCGGCCAGTCTGCCAGAAGCGATATGTCACTAGTTGAGTATCATAAAAGAGTGATTGTTACTCCTCCCAGGGGTTATTCGAGATATCTTAATCGAAACCCTACTAACGAGGCATTGGCTACCTTAAGGGAGTCATAGTTACTCGTCCCAATTGCTCACCCAGTCCAACATTTTTTCTTACTGTGGCCAGTCTGCCAGAACCGATATGTCACTAGTTGTGTATCATAAAAGAGTCATCGTTTCTCCTCCCAGGGGTTATTCGAGATATCTTAATCGAAACACTAGTAACGAGGCATTGGTTACCTTAAGAGAGTCATAGTTACTCGTCTCAATTGCTCACCAAGTCTGCCATTATTTCTTACTGTGGCCAGTGTGCCAGAAGCTATATCTCACTAGTTGTGTATCATAAAAGAGTCATCGTTAGTCCTCCCAGGGGTTATTCAAGATATCTTAATCGAAACCCTAGTAACGAGGCATTGGCTTCCTTAAGAGAGTCATAGTTACTCGTCCCAATTGCTCACCCAGTCCAACATTTTTTCTTACTGCAGCCAGTCTGCCAGAAGCGATATGTCACTAGTTGTGTATCATAAAAGAGTCGTCGTTACTCCTCCCAGCGGTTATTCGAGATATCTTAATCGAAACCCTAGTAACGAGGCATTGGCTACCTTAAGAGAGTCATAGTTACTCGTCCCAATTGCTCACCCAGTCCAACCTTTTATCTTACTGCGACCAGTCTGCCAGAAGCGATATTTCACTAGTTGTGTATCATAAAAGAGTGATCGTTACTCCTCCCAGGGGTTATTCGAGATATCTTAATCGAAACCCTAGTAACGACGCATTGGCTACCTTAAGAGAGTAGTAGTTACTCGTCCCAATTGCTCACCCAGTCCAACATTTTTTCTTACTACGGCCAGTCTGCCAGAAGCGATATGTCACTAGTTGTGTATCATAAAAGAGTGATCGTTTCTCCTCCCAGGGGTTATTCGAGATATCTTGATCGAAACCCTACTAACGAGGCATTGGCTACCTTAAGAAAGACATAGTTACTCGTCCCTATTGCTCACCCAGTCCAACATTTTTTCTTACTGTGGTCAGTCTGCCAGAACCGATATTTCACAAGTTGTGTATCATAAAAGAGTGATCGTTACTCCTCCCAGGGGTTATTCGATATATTTTAATCGAAACCCTAGTAACGAGGCATTGGTTACCTTAAGAGAGTCATAGTTACTCGTCCCAATTGCTCACCCAGTAAAACGTTTTTTCTTACTGCGGCCAGTGTGCCAGAAGCGATATTTCACTAGTTGTGTATCATAAAAGAGTGATTGTTAATCCTCCCAGGGGTTATTCGAGATATCTTAATCGAAACCCTAGTAACGAGGCATTGGCTACCTTAAGAGAGTAATAGTTACTCGTCCCAAATGCTCACCCAGTCCAACATTTTTTCTTACTGCGGCCAGTCTGCCAGAAGCGACATGTCACTAGTTGTGTATCATAAAAGAGTCATCGTTTTTCCTCCCAGGGGTTATTCGAGATATCTTAATCGAAACCCTAGTAACGAGGCATTGGCTGCCTTAGGAGAGTCATAGTTACTCGTCCCAATTGCTCACCCAGTCTGCCATTTTTTCTTACTGTGGCCACTCTGCCAGAAGCGATATGTCACTAGTTGTGTATCATAAAAGAGTCATCGTTACTCCTCCCAGGGGTTATTCGAGATATCTGAATGGAAACCCTAGTAACGAGGCATTGGCTACCTTAAGAGAGTCATAGATACTCGTCCCAATTGCTCACCCAGTCCAACATTTTTTCTTACTGCGACCAGTCTGCCAGAAGCGATATGTCACTAGATTTGTATCATAAAAGAGTGATCGTTACTCCTCCCAGGGGTTATTCGATATATTTTAATCGAAACCCTAGTAACGAGGCATTGGCTACCTTAAGAGAGTCATAGTTAGTCGTCCCAATTGCTCACCCAATAAAACGTTGCTTCTTACTGTGGAGAGTCTGCCAGAAGCGATATGTCACTAGTTGTGTATCATAAAAGAGTGATTGTTACTCCTCCCAGGGGTTATTCGAGATATCATAATCGAAACCCTAGTAACGAGGCATTGGCTACCTTAAGAGAGTCATAGTTACTCGTCGCAAATGCTCACCCAGTCCAACATTTTTCCTTAATGTGGCCAGTCTGCCGGAAGCGATATGTCACTAGTTTTGTATCATAAAAGAGTGATCGTTTCTCCTCCCAGGGGTTATTCGAGATATCTTAATCGAAACACTAGTAACGAGGCATTGGCTACCTTAAGAGAGTCATAGTTACTCGTCCCACTTGCTCACCAAGTCTGCCATTTTTTCTTACTGTGGCCAGTGTGCCAGAAGCGATATGTCACTAGTTGTGTATCATAAAAGAGTCATCGTTACTCCTCCCAGAGGTTATTCGAGATATCTTAATCGAAACCCTAGTAAAGAGGCATTGGCTACCTTAAGAGAGTCATAGTCACTCGTCCCAATTGCTCACCCAGTCCAACATTTTTTCTTACTGCAGCCAGTCTGCCAGAAGCGATATGTCACTAGTTGTGTATCATAAAAGAGTCGTCGTTACTCCTGCCATGGGTTATTCGAGTTATCTTAATCGAAACCCTAGTAACGAGGCATTGGCTACCTTAAGAGAGTCATAGTTACTCGTCCCTATTGCTCACCCAGTCCAACATTTTTTCTTACTGTGGTCAGTCTGCCAGAACCGATATGTCACTAGTTGTGTATCATAAAAGAGTGATCGTTACTCCTCCCAGGGGTTATTCGAGATATCTTAATCGAAACCCTAGTAACGAGGCATTGGCTACCTTAAGAGAGTCATAGTTACTCGTCCCAATTGCTCACCCAGTCTGCCATTTTTTCTTACTGTGGCCAGTCTGCCAGTACCGATATGTCACTAGTTGTGTATCATAAAAGAGTGATCGTTTCTCCTCCCAGGGATTATTCGAGATATCTTAATCGAAACCCTAGTAATGAGACATTGGCTACCTTAAGAGAGTCATAGTTAGTCGTCCGAATTTCTCACCCTATAAAACGTTTCCTCTTACTGCGGCCAATCTGCCAGAAGCGATATGTCACTAGTTGTGTATCATAAAAGAGTGATCGTTCTCCTCCCAGGGGTTATTCGAGATATCTTAATCGAAACCCTAGTAACGAGGCATTGGCTACATTAAGAGAGTCATTGTTACTCGTCCCAATTGCTCACCCAGTCCAACATTTTTTCTTACTGCAGCCAGTCTGCCAGAAGCGATATGTCACTAGTGGTGTATCATAAAAGAGTCGTCGTTACTCCTCCCAGGGGTTATTCGAGATATCTTAATCGAAACCCTAGTAACGAGGCATTGGCTACCTTAAGAGAGTCATAGTTACTCGTCCCAATTGCTCACCCAGTCTGCCATTTTTTCCTACTGCGACCAGTCTGCCAGAAGCGATATGTCAATAGTTGTGTATCATAAAAGAGTGATCGTTTTTCCTCCCAGGGGTTATTCGAGATATCTTAATCGAAACCCTAGTAACGAGGCATTGGCTACCTTAAGAGAGTCATAGTTACTCATCCCTATTGCTCACCAAGTCTGCCATATTTTCTTACTGTGGCCAGTCTGCCAGAAGCGATATGTCACTAGTTGTGTATCATAAAAGAGTCATCGTTACTCCTCCCAGGGGTTATTCGAGATATCTTAATCGAAACCCTAGTAACGAGGCATTGGCTACCTTAAGAGAGTCATAGTTACTCGTCCCAATTGCTCACCAAGTCTGCGATTTTTTCTTACTGTGGCCAGTCTGCCAGAAGCGATATGTTACTAGTTGTGTATCATAAAATAGTCATCGTTACTCCTCCCAGGGGTTATTCGAGATATCTTAATCGAAACCCTAGTAACGAGGCATTGGCTACCTTAAGAGAGTCATAGTTACTCGTCCCAATTGCTCACCAAGTCTGCCATTTTTTCTTACTGTGGCAAGTCTGCCAGAAGCGATATGTCACTAGTTGTGTATCATAAAAGAGTCATCGTTACTCCTCCCAGGGGTTATTCGAGATATCTTAATCGAAACCCTAGTAACGAGGCATTGGCTACCTTAAGAGAGTCATAGTCACTCGTCCCAATTGCTCACCCAGTCCAACATTTTTTCTTACCGCAGCCAGTCTGCCAGAAGCGATATGTCACTAGTTGTGTATCATAAAAGAGTCGTCGTTACACCTGCCAGGGGTTATTCGAGTTATCTTAATCGAAACCCTAGTAACGAGGCATTGGCTACCTTAAGAGAGTCATAGTTACTCGTCCCTATTGCTCACCCAGTCCAACATTTATTCTTACTGTGGTCAGTCTGCCAGAACCGATATGTCACTAGTTGTGTATCATAAAAGAGTGATCGTTACTCCTCACAGGGGTTATTCGAGATATCTTAATCGAAACCCTAGTAACGAGGCATTGGCTACCTTAAGAGAGTCATAGTTACTCGTCCCAATTGCTCACCCAGTCTGCCATTTTTTCTTACTGTGGCCAGTCTGCCAGTACCGATATGTCACTAGTTGTGTATCATAAAAGAGTGATCGTTTCTCCTCCCAGGGATTATTCGAGATATCTTAATCGAAACCCCAGTAATGAGACATTGGCTACCTTAAGAGAGTCATAGTTACTCGTCCCAATTGCTCACCCAATAAAACGTTTCTTCTTACTGCGGCCAGTCTGCCAGAAGCGATATGTCACTAGTTGTGTATCATAAAAGAGTGATCGTTCTCCTCCCAGGGGTTATTCGAGATATCTTAATCGAAACCCTAGTAACGAGGCATTGGCTACCTTAAGAGAGTCATTGTTACTCGTCCCAATTGCTCACCCAGTCCAACATTTTTTCTTACTGCAGCCAGTCTGCCAGAAGCGATATGTCACTAGTTGTGTATCATAAAAGAGTCGTCGTTACTCCTCCCAGGGGTTATTCGAGATATCTTAATCGAAACCCTAGTAACGAGGCATTGGCTACCTTAAGAGAGTCATAGTTACTCGTCCCAATTGCTCACCCAGTCTGCCATTTTTTCTTACTGCGACCAGTCTGCCAGAAGCGATATGTCAATAGTTGTGTATCATAAAAGAGTAATCGTTTTTCCTCCCAGGGGTTATTCGAGATATCTTAATCGAAACCCTAGTAACGAGGCATTGGCTACCTTAAGAGAGTCATAGTTACTCATCCCTATTGCTCACCAAGTCTGCCATTTTTTCTTACTGTGGCCAGTCTGCCAGAAGCGATATGTCACTAGTTGTGTATCATAAAAGAGTCATCGTTACTCCTCCCAGGGGTTATTCGAGATATCTTAATCGAAACACTTGTAACGAGGCATTGGCTACCTTAAGAGAGTCATAGTTACTCGTCCCAATTGCTCACCAAGTCTGCGATTTTTTCTTACTGTGGCCAGTCTGCCAGAAGCGATATGTCACTAGTTGTGTATCATAAAATAGTCATCGTTACTCCTCCCAGGGGTTATTCGAGATATCCCAATCGAAACCCTAGTAACGAGGCATTGGCTACATTAAGAGAGTCATAGTTACTCGTCCCAATTGCTCACCCAGTCCAACATTTTTTCTTACTGCAGCCAGTCTGCCAGAAGCGATATGTCACTAGTTGTGTATCATAAAAGAGTCGTCGTTACTCCTATCAGGGGTTATTCGAGATATCTTAATCGAAACCCTAGTAACGAGGCATTGGCTACCTTAAGAGAGTCATAGATACTCGTCCCTATTGCTCACCCAGTCCAACATTTTTTCTTACTCTGGTCAGTCTGCCAGAACCGATATGTCACTAGTTGTGTATCATAAAAGAGTGATCGTTACTCCTCCCAGGGGTTATTCGAGATATCTTAATCGAAACCCTAGTAACGAGGTATTAGCTACCTTAAGGGAGTCATAGTTACTCGTCCCAATTGCTCACCCAGTCTGCCATTTTTTCTTACTGTGGCCAGTCTGCCAGTACCGATATGTCACTAGTTGTGTATCATAAAAGAGTGATCGTTTCTCCTCCCAGGGATAATTCGAGATATCTTAATCGAAACCCTAGTAATGAGACATTGGCTACCTTAAGAGAGTCATAGTTACTTGTCCCAATTGCTCACCCAGTAAAACGTTTTTTCTTACTGCGGCCAGTCTGCCAGAAGCGATATTTCACTAGTTGTGAATCATAAAAGAGTGATCGTTACTCCTCCCAGGGGTTATTCGAGATATCTTAATCGAGACCCTAGTAACGAGGCATTGGCTACCTTACGAGAGTCATAGTTACTCGCCCCAATTGCTCAAACAGTCCAACATTTTTTCTTACGGCGGCCAGTCTGCCAGAAGCGATATATCACTAGTTGTGTATCATAAAAAAGAGATTGTTACTCCTCCCAGCGGTTATTCGATATATTTTAATCGAAACCCTAGTAACGAGGCATTGGCTACCTTAAGAGAGTCATTGTTACTCGTCCCAATTGCTCACCCAGTCCAACATTTTTTCTTACTGCAGCCATTCTGCCAGAAGCGATATGTCACTAGTTGTGTATCATAAAAGAGTCATCGTTACTCCACCCAGGGGTTATTCGAGATATCTTAATCGAAACCCTAGTAACGAGGCATTGGCTACCTTACGAGAGTCATAGTTACTCGCCCCAATTGCTCAAACAGTCCAACATTTTTTCTTACGGCGGCCAGTCTGCCAGAAGCGATATATAACTAGTTGTGTATCATAAAAAAGAGATTGTTACTCCTCCCAGGGGTTATTCGATATATTTTAATCGAAATCCTAGTAACGAGGCATTGGCTACCTTAAGAGAGTCATCGTTAGTCGTCCCAATTGCTCACCCAGTAAAACGTTTTTTCTTACCGCGGCCAGTCTGCCAGAAGCGATATGTCACTAGTTGTGTATCATAAAAGAGTCATCGTTACTCCACCCAGGGGGTATTCGAGATATCTTAATCGAAACCCTAGTAACGAGGCATTGGCTACCTTAGGAGAGTCATAGTTACTCGTCCCAATTGCTCACCAAGTCTGCCATTTTTTCTTACTGTGGCAAGTCTGCCAGAAGCGATATGTCACTAGCTGTGTATCTTAAAAGAGTCATCGTTACTCCTCCCAGGGGTTATTCGAGATATCTTAATCGAAACCCTAGTAACGAGGCATTGGCTACCTTAAGAGAGTCATAGTCACTCGTCCCAATTGCTCACCCAGTCCAACATTTTTTCTTACCGCAGCCAGTCTGCCAGAAGCCATATGTCACTAGTTGTGTATCATAAAAGAGTCGTCGTTACTCCTGCCAGGGGTTACTCGAGTTATCTTAATCGAAACCCTAGTAACGAGGCATTGGCTACCTTAAGAGAGTCATAGTTACTCGTCCCAATTGCTCACCCAGTCTGCCATTTTTTCTTACTGTGGCCAGTCTGCCAGTACCGATATGTCACTAGTTGTGTATCATAAAAGAGTGATCGTTTCTCCTCCCAGGTTTTAATTCGAGATATCTCAATCGAAACCCTAGTAATGAGACATTGGCTACCTTAAGAGAGTCATAGTTACTCGTCCCAATTGCTCACCCAATAAAACGTTTCTTCTTACTGCGGCCAGTCTGCCAGAAGCGATATGTCACTAGTTGTGTATCATAAAAGAGTGATCGTTCTCCTCCCAGGGGTTATTCGAGATATCTTAATCGAAACCCTAGTAACGAGGCATTGGCTACCTTAAGAGAGTCATTGTTACTCGTCCCAATTGCTCACCCAGTCCAACATTTTTTCTTACTGCAGCCAGTCTGCCAGAAGCGATATGTCACTAGTTGTGTATCATAAAAGAGTCGTCGTTACTCCTCCCAGGGGTTATTCGAGATATCTTAATCGAAACCCTAGTAACGAGGCATTGGCTACCTTAAGAGAGTCATAGTTACTCGTCCCAATTGCTCACCCGGTCTGCCATTTTTTCTTACTGCGACCAGTCTGCCAGAAGCGATATGTCAATAGTTGTGTATCATAAAAGAGTGATCGTTTTTCCTCCCAGGGGTTATTCGAGATACCTTAATCGAAACCCTAGTAACGAGGCATTGGCTACCTTAAGAGAGTCATAGTTACTCATCCCTATTGCTCACCAAGTCTGCCATTTTTTCTTACTGTGGCCAGTCTGCCATAAGCGATATGTCACTAGTTGTGTATCATAAAAGAGTCATCGTTACTCCTCCCAGGGGTTATTCGAGATATCTTAATCGAAACCCTTGTAACGAGGCATTGGCTACCTTAAGAGAGTCATAGTTACTCGTCCCAATTGCTCACCAAGTCTGCGATTTTTTCTTACTGTGGCCAGTCTGCCAGAAGCGATATGTCACTAGTTGGGTATCATAAAATAGTCATCGTTACTCCTCCCAGGGGTTATTCGAGATATCCCAATCGAAACCCTAGTAACGAGGCATTGGCTACATTAAGAGAGTCATAGTTACTCGTCCCAATTGCTCACCCAGTCCAACATTTTTTCTTACTGCAGCCAGTCTGCCAGAAGCGATATGTCACTAGTTGTGTATCATAAAAGAGTCGTCGTTACTCCTATCAGGGGTTATTCGAGATATCTTAATCGAAACCCTAGTAACGAGGCATTGGCTACCTTAAGAGAGTCATAGATACTCGTCCCTATTGCTCACCCAGTCCAACATTTTTTCTTACTCTGGTCAGTCTGCCAGAACCGATATGTCACTAGTTGTGTATCATAAAAGAGTGATCGTTACTCCTCCCAGGGGTTATTCGAGATATCTTAATCGAAACCCTAGTAACGAGGTATTGGCTACCTTAAGAGAGTCATAGTTACTCGTCCCAATTGCTCACCCAGTCTGCCATTTTTTCTTACTGTGGCCAGTCTGCCAGTACCGATATGTCACTAGTTGTGTATCATAAAAGAGTGATCGTTTCTCCTCCCAGGGATAATTCGAGATATCTTAATCGAAACCCTAGTAATGAGACATTGGCTACCTTAAGAGAGTCATAGTTACTTGTCCCAATTGCTCACCCAGTAAAACGTTTTTTCTTACTGCGGCCAGTCTGCCAGAAGCGATATTTCACTAGTTGTGAATCATAAAAGAGTGATCGTTACACCTCCCAGGGGTTATTCGAGATATCTTAATCGAGACCCTAGTAACGAGGCATTGGCTACCTTACGAGAGTCATAGTTACTCGCCCCAATTGCTCAAACAGTCCAACATTTTTTCTTACGGCGGCCAGTCTGCCAGAAGCGATATATCACTAGTTGTGTATCATAAAAAAGAGATTGTTACTCCTCCCAGGGGTTATTCGATTTATTTTAATCGAAATCCTAGTAACGAGGCATTGGCTACCTTAAGAGAGTCATCGTTAGTCGTCCCAATTGCTCACCCAGTAAAACTTTTTTTCTTACCGCGGCCAGTCTGCCAGAAGCGATATGTCACTAGTTGTGTATCATAAAAGAGTCATCGTTACTCCACCCAGGGGTTATTCGAGATATCTTAATCGAAACCCTAGTAACGAGGCATTGGCTACCTTAAGAGAGTCATTGTTACTCGTCCCAATTGCTCACCCAGTCCAACATTTTTTCTTACTGCAGCCATTCTGCCAGAAGCGATATGTCACTAGTTGTGTATCATAAAAGAGTCATCGTTACTCCACCCAGGGGTTATTCGAGATATCTTAATCGAAACCCTAGTAACGAGGCATTGGCTACCTTACGAGAGTCATAGTTACTCGCCCCAATTGCTCAAACAGTCCAACATTTTTTCTTACGGCGGCCAGTCTGCCAGAAGCGATATATCACTAGTTGTGTGTCATAAAAAAGAGATTGTTACTCCTCCCAGGGGTTATTCGATATATTTTAATCGAAATCCTAGTAACGAGGCATTGGCTACCTTAAGAGAGTCATCGTTAGTCGTCCCAATTGCTCACCCAGTAAAACGTTTTTTCTTACCGCGGCCAGTCTGCCAGAAGCGATATGTCACTAGTTGTGTATCATAAAAGAGTCATCGTTACTCCACCAAGGGGTTATTCGAGATATCTTAATCGAAACCCTAGTAACGAGGCATTGGCTACCTTAAGAGAGTCATAGTTACTCGTCCCAATTGCTCACCAAGTCTGCCATTTTTTCTTACTGTGGCAAGTCTGCCAGAAGCGATATGTCACTACTTGTGTATCTTAAAAGAGTCATCGTTTCTCCTCCCAGGGGTTATTCGAGATATCTTAATCGAAACCCTAGTAACGAGGCATTGGCTACCTTAAGAGAGTCATAGTCACTCGTCCCAATTGCTCACCCAGTCCAACATTTTTTCTTACCGCAGCCAGTCTGCCAGAAGCGATATGTCACTAGTTGTGTATCATAAAAGAGTCGTCGTTACTCCTGCCAGGGGTTATTCGAGTTATCTTAATCGAAACCCTAGTAACGAGACATTGGCTACCTTAAGAGAGTCATAGTTACTCGTCCCAATTGCTCACCCAGTCTGCCATTTTTTCTTACTGTGGCCAGTCTGCCAGTACCGATATGTCACTAGTTGTGTATCATAAAAGAGTGATCGTTTCTCCTCCCAGGGATTATTCGAGATATCTTAATCGAAACCCTAGTAATGAGACATTGGCTACCTTAAGAGAGTCATAGTTACTCGTCCCAATTGCTCACCCAATAAAACGTTTCTTCTTACTGCGGCCAGTCTGCCAGAAGCGATATGTCACTAGTTGTGTATCATAAAAGAGTGATCGTTCTCCTCCCAGGGGTTATTCGAGATATCTTAATCGAAACCCTAGTAATGAGGCATTGGCTACCTTAAGAGAGTCATTGTTACTCGTCCCAATTGCTCACCCAGTCCAACATTTTTTCTTACTGCAGCCAGTCTGCCAGAAGCGATATGTCACTAGTTGTGTATCATAAAAGAGTCGTCGTTACTCCTCCCAGGGGTTATTCGAGATATCTTAATCGAAACCCTAGTAACGAGGCATTGGCTACCTTAAGAGAGTCATAGTTACTCGTCCCAATTGCTCACCCAGTCTGCCATTTTTTCTTACTGCGACCAGTCTGCCAGAAGCGATATGTCAATAGTTGTGTATCATAAAAGAGTGATCGTTTTTCCTCCCAGGGGTTATTCGAGATATCTTAATCGAAACCCTAGTAACGAGGCATTGGCTACCTTAAGAGAGTCATAGTTACTCATCCCTATTGCTCACCAAGTCTGCCATTTTTTCTTACTGTGGCCAGTCTGCCAGAAGCGATATGTCACTAGTTGTGTATCATAAAAGAGTCATCGTTACTCCTCCCAGGGGTTATTCGAGATATCTTAATCGAAACCCTTGTAACGAGGCATTGGCTACCTTAAGAGAGTCATAGTTACTCGTCCCAATTGCTCACCAAGTCTGCGATTTTTTCTTACTGTGGCCAGTCTGCCAGAAGCGATATGTCACTAGTTGTGTATCATAAAATAGTCATCGTTACTCCTCCCAGGGGTTATTCGAGATATCCCAATCGAAACCCTAGTAACGAGGCATGGGCTACATTAAGAGAGTCATAGTTACTCGTCCCAATTGCTCACCCAGTCCAACATTTTTTCTTACTGCAGCCAGTCTGCCAGAAGCGATATGTCACTAGTTGTGTATCATAAAAGAGTCTTCGTTACTCCTATCAGGGGTTATTCGAGATATCTTAATCGAAACCCTAGTAACGAGGCATTGGCTACCTTAAGAGAGTCATAGTTACTCGTCCCTATTGCTCACCCAGTCCAACATTTTTTCTTACTCTGGTCAGTCTGCCAGAACCGATATGTCACTAGTTGTGTATCATAAAAGAGTGATCGTTACTCCTCCCAGGGGTTATTCGAGATATCTTAATCGAAACCCTAGTAACGAGGTATTGGCTACCTTAAGAGAGTCATAGTTACTCGTCCCAATTGCTCACCCAGTCTGCCATTTTTTCTTACTGTGGCCAGTCTGCCAGTACCGATATGTCACTAGTTGTGTATCAAAAAAGAGTGATCGTTTCTCCTCCCAGGGATAATTCGAGATATCTTAATCGAAACCCTAGTAACGAGGCATTCGCTACCTTAAGAGAGTCATAATCACACGTCCCAATTGCTCACCCAGTCCAACATTTTTTCTTACTGCAGCCAGTCTGCCAGAAGCGATATGTCACTAGTTGTGTGTCATAAAAGAGTCGTCGTTACTCCTGCCATGGGTTATTCGAGTTATCTTAATCGAAACCCAAGTAACGAGGCATTGGCTACCTTAAGAGAGGCATAGTTACTCGTCCCTATTGCTCACCCAGTCCAACATTTTTTCTTACTGTGGTCAGTCTGCCAGAACCGATATGTCACTAGTTGTGTATCATAAAAGAGTGATCGTTACTCCTCCCAGGGGTTATTCGAGATATCTTAATCAAAACCCTAGTAACGAGGCATTGGCTACCTGAAGAGAGTCATAGTTACTCGTCCCAATTGCTCACCCAGTCTGCCATTTTTTCTTACTGTGGCCAGTCTGCCAGTACCGATATGTCACTAGTTGTGTATCATAAAAGAGTGATCGTTTCTCCTCCCAGGGATTATCGAGATATCTTAATCGAAACCCTAGTAATGAGACATTGGCTACCTTAAGAGAGTCATAGTTAGTTGTCCCAATTGCTCACCCAATAAAACGTTTCTTCTTACTGCGGCCAGTCTGCCAGAAGCGATAAGTCACTAGTTGTGTATCATAAAAGAGTGATCGTTCTCCTCCCAGGGGTTATTCGAGATATCTTAATCGAAACCATAGTAACGAGGCATTGGCTACCTTAAGAGAGTCATTGTTACTCGTCCCAATTGCTCACCCAGTCCAACATTTTTTCTTACTGCAGCCAGTCTGCCAGAAGCGATATGTCACTAGTTGTGTATCATAAAAGAGTCGTCGTTACTCCTCCCAGGGGTTATTCGAGATATCTTAATCGAAACCCTAGTAACGAGGCATTGGCTACCTTAAGACAGTCATAGTTACTCGTCCCAATTGCTCACCCAGTCTGCCATTTTTTCTTACTGCGACCAGTCTGCCAGAAGCGATATGTCAATAGTTGTGTATCATAAAAGAGTGATCGTTTTTCCTCCCAGGGGTTATTCGAGATATCTTAATCGAAACCCTAGTAACGAGGCATTGGCTACCTTAAGAGAGTCATAGTTACTCATCCCTATTGCTCACCAAGTCTGCCATTTTTTCTTACTGTGGCCAGTCTGCCAGAAGCGATATGTCACTAGTTGTGTATCATAAAAGAGTCATCGTTACTCCTCCCAGGGGTTATTCGAGATATCTTAATCGAAACCCTAGTAACGAGGCATTGGCTACCTTCAGAGAGTCATAGTTACTCGTCCCAATTGCTCACCAAGTCTGCGATTTTTTCTTACTGTGGCCAGTCTGCCAGAAGCGATATGTCACTAGTTGTGTATCATAAAATAGTCATCGTTACTCCTCCCAGGGGTTATTCGAGATATCTTAATAGAAACCCTAGTAACGAGGCATTGGCTACCTTAAGAGAGTCATTGTTACTCGTCCCAATTGCTCACCCAGTCCAACATTTTTTCTTACTGCAGCCAGTCTGCCAGAAGCGATATGTCACTAGTTGTGTATCATAAAAGAGTCGTCGTTACTCCTCCCAGGGGTTATTCGAGATATCTTAATCGAAACCCTAGTAACGAGGCATTGGCTACCTTAAGAGAGTCATAGTTACTCGTCCCAATTGCTCACCCAGTCTGCCATTTTTTCTTACTGCGACCAGTCTGCCAGAAGCGATATGTCAATAGTTGTGTATCATAAAAGAGTGATCGTTTTTCCTCCCAGGGGTTATTCGAGATATCTTAATCGAAACCCTAGTAACGAGGCATTGGCTACCCTAAGAGAGTCATAGTTACTCATCCCTATTGCTCACCAAGTCTGCCATTTTTTCTTACTGTGGCCAGTCTGCCAGAAGCGATATGTCACTAGTTGTGTATCATAAAATAGTCATCGTTACTCCTCCCAGGGGTTATTCGAGATATCTTAATCGAAACCCTAGTAACGAGGCATTGGCTACCTTAAGAGAGTCATAGTTACTCGTCCCTATTGCTCACCCTGTCCAACATTTTTTCTTACTCTGGTCAGTCTGCCAGAACCGATATGTCACTAGTTGTGTATCATAAAAGAGTGATCGTTACTCCTCCCAGGGGTTATTCGAGATATCTTAATCGAAACCCTAGTAACGAGGCATTGGCTACCTTAAGAGAGTCATAGTTACTCGTCCCAATTGCCCACCCAGTCTGCCATTTTTTCTTACTGTGGCCAGTCTGCCAGTACCGATATGTCACTAGTTGTGTATCATAAAAGAGTGATCGTTTCTCCTCCCAGGGATTATTCGAGATATCTAAATCGAAACCCTAGTAATGAGATATTGGCTACCTTAAGAGAGTCATAGTTACTTGTCCCAATTGCTCACCCAGTAAAACGTTTTTTCTTACTGCGTCCAGTCTGCCAGAAGCGATATTTCACTAGTTGTGAATCATAAAAGAATGATCGTTACTCCTCCCAGGGGTTATTCGAGATATCTTAATCGAGACCCTAGTAACGAGGCATTGGCTACCTTACGAGAGTCATAGTTACTCGCCCCAATTGCTCAACCAGTCCAACATTTTTTTCTTACGGCGGCCAGTCTGCCAAAAGCGATATGTCACTAGTTGTGTATCATAAAAAAGAGATTGTTACTCCTCCCAGGGGTTATTCGATATATTTTAATCGAAACCCTAGTAACGAGGCATTGGCTACCTTAAGAGAGTCATCGTTAGTCGTCCCAATTGCTCACCCAGTAAAACGTTTTTTCTTACCGCGGCCAGTCTGCCAGAAGCGATATGTCACTAGTTGTGTATCATAAAAGAGTCATCGTTACTCCTCCTAGGGGTTATTCGAGATATCTTAATCGAGACCCTAGTAACGAGGCATTGGCTACCTTAAGAGAGTCATTGTTACTTGTCCCAATTGCTCACCCAGTCCAACATTTTTTCTTACTGCAGCCATTCTGCCAGAAGCGATATGTCACTAGTTGTGTATCATAAAAGAGTCGTCGTTACTCCTGCCAGGGGTTATTCGAGATATCTTAATCGAAACCCTAGTAACGAGGCATTGGCTACCTTACGAGAGTCATAGTTACTCGTCCCAATTGCTCACCCAGTCTGCCATTTATTCTTACTGTGGCCAGTGTGCCAGAAGCGATATGTCACTAGTTGTGTATCATAAAAGAGTCATCGTTACTCCTCCCAGAGGTTATTCGAGATATCTTAATCGAAACCCTAGTAACGAGGCATTGGCTACATTAAGAGAGTCATAGTCACTCGTCCCAATTGCTCACCCAGTCCAACATTTTTTCTTACTGCAGCCAGTCTGCCAGAAGCGATATGTCACTAGTTGTGTATCATAAAATAGTCGTCGTTACTCCTGCCATGGGTTATTCGAGTTATCTTAATCGAAACCCTAGTAACGAGGCATTGGCTACCTTAAGAGAGTCATAGTTACTCGTCCCTATTGCTCACCCAGTCCAACATTTTTTCTTACTGTGGTCAGTCTGCCAGAACCGATATGTCACTAGTTGTGTATCATAAAAGAGTGATCGTTACTCCTCCCAGGGGTTATTCGAGATATCTTAATCGAAACCCTAGTATCGAGGCATTGGCTACCTTAAGAGAGTCATAGTTACTCGTCCCAATTGCTCACCCAGTCTGCCATTTTTTCTTACTGTGGCCAGTCTGCCAGTACCGATATGTCACTAGTTGTGTATCATAAAAGAGTGATCGTTTCTCCTCCCAGGGATTATTCGAGATATCTTATTCGAAACCCTAGTAATGAGACATTGGCTACCTAAAGAGAGTCATAGTTACTCATCCCTATTGCTCACCAAGTCTGCCATTTTTTCTTACTGTGGCCAGTCTGCCAGAAGCGATATGTCACTAGTTGTGTATCATAAAAGAGTCATCGTTACTCCTCCCAGGGGTTATTCGAGATATCTTAATCGAAACCCTAGTAACGAGGCATTGGCTACCTTAAGAGAGTCATATTTACTCGTCCCAATTGCTCACCAAGTCTGCGATTTTTTCTTACTGTGGCCAGTCTGCCAGAAGCGATATGTCACTAGTTGTGTATCATAAAATAGTCATCGTTACTCCTCCCAGGGGTTATTCGAGATATCTTAATCGAAACCCTAGTAACGAGGCATTGGCTACATTAAGAGAGTCATAGTTACTCGTCCCAATTGCTCACCCAGTCCAACATTTTGTCTTACTGCAGCCAGTCTGCCAGAAGCGATATGTCACTAGTTGTGTATCATAAAAGAGTCGTCGTTACTCCTATCAGGGGTTATTCGAGATATCTTAATCGAAACCCTAGTAACGAGGCATTGGCTACCTTAAGAGAGTCATAGTTACTCGTCCCCATTGCTCACCCAGTCCAACATTTTTTCTTACTCTGGTCAGTCTGCCAGAACCGATATGTCACTAGTTGTGTATCATAAAAGAGTGATCGTTACTCCTCCCAGGGGTTATTCGAGATATCTTAATCGAAACCCTAGTAATGAGACATTGGCTACCTTAAGAGAGTCATAGTTAGTTGTCCCAATTGCTCACCCAATAAAACGTTTCTTCTTACTGCGGCCAGTCTGCCAGAAGCGATAAGTCACTAGTTGTGTATCATAAAAGAGTGATCGTTCTCCTCCCAGGGGTTATTCGAGATATCTTAATCGAAACCATAGTAACGAGGCATTGGCTACCTTAAGAGAGTCATTGTTACTCGTCCCAATTGCTCACCCAGTCCAACATTTTTTCTTACTGCAGCCAGTCTGCCAGAAGCGATATGTCACTAGTTGTGTATCATAAAAGAGTCGTCGTTACTCCTCCCAGGGGTTATTCGAGATATCTTAATCGAAACCCTAGTAACGAGGCATTGGCTACCTTAAGACAGTCATAGTTACTCGTCCCAATTGCTCACCCAGTCTGCCATTTTTTCTTACTGCGACCAGTCTGCCAGAAGCGATATGTCAATAGTTGTGTATCATAAAAGAGTGATCGTTTTTCCTCCCAGGGGTTATTCGAGATATCTTAATCGAAACCCTAGTAACGAGGCATTGGCTACCTTAAGAGAGTCATAGTTACTCATCCCTATTGCTCACCAAGTCTGCCATTTTTTCTTACTGTGGCCAGTCTGCCAGAAGCGATATGTCACTAGTTGTGTATCATAAAAGAGTCATCGTTACTCCTCCCAGGGGTTATTCGAGATATCTTAATCGAAACCCTAGTAACGAGGCATTGGCTACCTTCAGAGAGTCATAGTTACTCGTCCCAATTGCTCACCAAGTCTGCGATTTTTTCTTACTGTGGCCAGTCTGCCAGAAGCGATATGTCACTAGTTGTGTATCATAAAATAGTCATCGTTACTCCTCCCAGGGGTTATTCGAGATATCTTAATAGAAACCCTAGTAACGAGGCATTGGCTACCTTAAGAGAGTCATTGTTACTCGTCCCAATTGCTCACCCAGTCCAACATTTTTTCTTACTGCAGCCAGTCTGCCAGAAGCGATATGTCACTAGTTGTGTATCATAAAAGAGTCGTCGTTACTCCTCCCAGGGGTTATTCGAGATATCTTAATCGAAACCCTAGTAACGAGGCATTGGCTACCTTAAGAGAGTCATAGTTACTCGTCCCAATTGCTCACCCAGTCTGCCATTTTTTCTTACTGCGACCAGTCTGCCAGAAGCGATATGTCAATAGTTGTGTATCATAAAAGAGTGATCGTTTTTCCTCCCAGGGGTTATTCGAGATATCTTAATCGAAACCCTAGTAACGAGGCATTGGCTACCCTAAGAGAGTCATAGTTACTCATCCCTATTGCTCACCAAGTCTGCCATTTTTTCTTACTGTGGCCAGTCTGCCAGAAGCGATATGTCACTAGTTGTGTATCATAAAATAGTCATCGTTACTCCTCCCAGGGGTTATTCGAGATATCTTAATCGAAACCCTAGTAACGAGGCATTGGCTACCTTAAGAGAGTCATAGTTACTCGTCCCTATTGCTCACCCTGTCCAACATTTTTTCTTACTCTGGTCAGTCTGCCAGAACCGATATGTCACTAGTTGTGTATCATAAAAGAGTGATCGTTACTCCTCCCAGGGGTTATTCGAGATATCTTAATCGAAACCCTAGTAACGAGGCATTGGCTACCTTAAGAGAGTCATAGTTACTCGTCCCAATTGCCCACCCAGTCTGCCATTTTTTCTTACTGTGGCCAGTCTGCCAGTACCGATATGTCACTAGTTGTGTATCATAAAAGAGTGATCGTTTCTCCTCCCAGGGATTATTCGAGATATCTAAATCGAAACCCTAGTAATGAGATATTGGCTACCTTAAGAGAGTCATAGTTACTTGTCCCAATTGCTCACCCAGTAAAACGTTTTTTCTTACTGCGTCCAGTCTGCCAGAAGCGATATTTCACTAGTTGTGAATCATAAAAGAATGATCGTTACTCCTCCCAGGGGTTATTCGAGATATCTTAATCGAGACCCTAGTAACGAGGCATTGGCTACCTTACGAGAGTCATAGTTACTCGCCCCAATTGCTCAACCAGTCCAACATTTTTTTCTTACGGCGGCCAGTCTGCCAAAAGCGATATGTCACTAGTTGTGTATCATAAAAAAGAGATTGTTACTCCTCCCAGGGGTTATTCGATATATTTTAATCGAAACCCTAGTAACGAGGCATTGGCTACCTTAAGAGAGTCATCGTTAGTCGTCCCAATTGCTCACCCAGTAAAACGTTTTTTCTTACCGCGGCCAGTCTGCCAGAAGCGATATGTCACTAGTTGTGTATCATAAAAGAGTCATCGTTACTCCTCCTAGGGGTTATTCGAGATATCTTAATCGAGACCCTAGTAACGAGGCATTGGCTACCTTAAGAGAGTCATTGTTACTTGTCCCAATTGCTCACCCAGTCCAACATTTTTTCTTACTGCAGCCATTCTGCCAGAAGCGATATGTCACTAGTTGTGTATCATAAAAGAGTCGTCGTTACTCCTGCCAGGGGTTATTCGAGATATCTTAATCGAAACCCTAGTAACGAGGCATTGGCTACCTTACGAGAGTCATAGTTACTCGTCCCAATTGCTCACCCAGTCTGCCATTTATTCTTACTGTGGCCAGTGTGCCAGAAGCGATATGTCACTAGTTGTGTATCATAAAAGAGTCATCGTTACTCCTCCCAGAGGTTATTCGAGATATCTTAATCGAAACCCTAGTAACGAGGCATTGGCTACATTAAGAGAGTCATAGTCACTCGTCCCAATTGCTCACCCAGTCCAACATTTTTTCTTACTGCAGCCAGTCTGCCAGAAGCGATATGTCACTAGTTGTGTATCATAAAATAGTCGTCGTTACTCCTGCCATGGGTTATTCGAGTTATCTTAATCGAAACCCTAGTAACGAGGCATTGGCTACCTTAAGAGAGTCATAGTTACTCGTCCCTATTGCTCACCCAGTCCAACATTTTTTCTTACTGTGGTCAGTCTGCCAGAACCGATATGTCACTAGTTGTGTATCATAAAAGAGTGATCGTTACTCCTCCCAGGGGTTATTCGAGATATCTTAATCGAAACCCTAGTATCGAGGCATTGGCTACCTTAAGAGAGTCATAGTTACTCGTCCCAATTGCTCACCCAGTCTGCCATTTTTTCTTACTGTGGCCAGTCTGCCAGTACCGATATGTCACTAGTTGTGTATCATAAAAGAGTGATCGTTTCTCCTCCCAGGGATTATTCGAGATATCTTATTCGAAACCCTAGTAATGAGACATTGGCTACCTAAAGAGAGTCATAGTTACTCATCCCTATTGCTCACCAAGTCTGCCATTTTTTCTTACTGTGGCCAGTCTGCCAGAAGCGATATGTCACTAGTTGTGTATCATAAAAGAGTCATCGTTACTCCTCCCAGGGGTTATTCGAGATATCTTAATCGAAACCCTAGTAACGAGGCATTGGCTACCTTAAGAGAGTCATATTTACTCGTCCCAATTGCTCACCAAGTCTGCGATTTTTTCTTACTGTGGCCAGTCTGCCAGAAGCGATATGTCACTAGTTGTGTATCATAAAATAGTCATCGTTACTCCTCCCAGGGGTTATTCGAGATATCTTAATCGAAACCCTAGTAACGAGGCATTGGCTACATTAAGAGAGTCATAGTTACTCGTCCCAATTGCTCACCCAGTCCAACATTTTGTCTTACTGCAGCCAGTCTGCCAGAAGCGATATGTCACTAGTTGTGTATCATAAAAGAGTCGTCGTTACTCCTATCAGGGGTTATTCGAGATATCTTAATCGAAACCCTAGTAACGAGGCATTGGCTACCTTAAGAGAGTCATAGTTACTCGTCCCCATTGCTCACCCAGTCCAACATTTTTTCTTACTCTGGTCAGTCTGCCAGAACCGATATGTCACTAGTTGTGTATCATAAAAGAGTGATCGTTACTCCTCCCAGGGGTTATTCGAGATATCTTAATCGAAACCCTAGTAACGAGGCATTGGCTACCTTACGAGAGTCATAGTTACTCGTCCCAATTGCTCACCCAGTCTGCCATTTTTTCTTACTGTGGCCAGTCTGCCAGTACCGATATGTCACTAGTTGTGTATCATAAAAGAGTGATCGTTTCTCCTCCCAGGGATTATTCGAGATATCTTAATCGAAACCCTAGTAATGAGACATTGGCTACCTAAAGAGAGTCATAGTTACTTGTCCCAATTGCTCACCCAGTAAAACGTTTTTTCATACTGCGGCCAGTCTGCCAGAAGCGATATTTCACTAGTTGTGAATCATAAAAGAGTGATCGTTACTCCTCCCAGGGGTTATTCGAGAAATCTTAATCGAGACCCTAGTAACGAGGCATTGGCTACCTTACGAGAGTCATAGTTACTCGCCCCAATTGCTCAACCAGTCCAACATTTTTTCTTACGACGGCCAGTCTGCCAGAAGCGATATGTCACTAGTTGTGTATCATAAAAAAGAGATTGTTACTCCTCCCAGGGGTTATTCGATATATTTTAATCGAAACCCTAGTAACGAGGCATTGGCTACCTTAAGAGAGTCATCGTTAGTCGTCCCAATTGCTCACCCAGTAAAACGTTTTTTCTTACCGCGGCCAGTCTGCCAGAAGCGATATGTCACTAGTTGTGTATCATAAAAGAGTCATCGTTACTCCTCCCAGGGGTTATTCGAGATATCTTAATCGAGATCCTAGTAACGAGGCATTGGCTACCTTACGAGAGTCATAGTTACTCGTCCCAATTGCTCACCCAGTCTGCCATTTTTTCTTACTGTGGCCAGTGTGCCAGAAGCGATATGTCACTAGTTGTGTATCATAAAAGAGTCATCGTTACTCCTCCCAGAGGTTATTCGAGATATCTTAATCGAAACCCTAGTAACGAGGCATTGGCTACCTTAAGAGAGTCATAGTCACTCGTCCCAATTGCTCAACCAGTCCAACATTTTTTCTTACTGCAGCCAGTCTGCCAGAAGCGATATGTCACTAGTTGTGTATCATAAAAGAGTCGTCGTTACTCCTTCCATGGGTTATTCGAGTTATCTTAATCGAAACCCTAGTAACGAGGCATTGACTACCTTAAGAGAGTCATAGTTACTCGTCCCTATTGCTCACCCACTCCAACATTTTTTCTTACTGTGGTCAGTCTGCCAGAACCGATATGTCACTAGTTGTGTATCATAAAAGAGTGATCGTTACTCCTCCCAGGGGTTATTCGAGATATCTTAATCGAAACCCTAGTAACGAGGCATTGGCTACCTTAAGAGAGTCATAGTTACTCGTCCCAATTGCTCACCCAGTCTGCCATTTTTTCTTACTGTGGCCAGTCTGCCAGTACCGATATGTCACTAGTTGTGTATCATAAAAGAGTCTTCGTTACTCCTATCAGGGGTTATTCGAGATATCTTAATCGAAACCCTAGTAACGAGGCATTGGCTACCTTAAGAGAGTCATAGTTACTCGTCCCTATTGCTCACCCAGTCCAACATTTTTTCTTACTCTGGTCAGTCTGCCAGAACCGATATGTCACTAGTTGTGTATCATAAAAGAGTGATCGTTTCTCCTCCCAGGGATTATTCGAGATATCTTAATCGAAACCCTAGTAATGAGACATTGGCTACCTAAAGAGAGTCATAGTTACTTGTCCCAATTGCTCACCCAGTAAAACGTTTTTTCTTACTGCGGCCAGTCTGCCAGAAGCGATATTTCACTAGTTGTGAATCATAAAAGAGTGATCGTTACTCCTCCCAGGGGTTATTCGAGAAATCTTAATCGAGACCCTAGTAACGAGGCATTGGCTACCTTACGAGAGTCATAGTTACTCGCCCCAATTGCTCAACCAGTCCAACATTTTTTCTTACGGCGGCCAGTCTGCCAGAAGCGATATGTCACTAGTTGTGTATCATAAAAAAGAGATTGTTACTCCTCCCAGGGGTTATTCGATATATTTTAATCGAAACCCTAGTAACGAGGCATTGGCTACCTTAAGAGAGCCATCGTTAGTCGTCCCAATTGCTCACCCAGTAAAACGTTTTTTCTTACCGCGGCCAGTCTGCCAGAAGCGATATGTCACTAGTTGTGTATCATAAAAGAGTCATCGTTACTCCACCCAGGGGTTATTCGAGATATCTTAATCGAAACCCTAGTAACGAGGCATTGGCTACCTTAAGAGAGTCATTGTTACTCGTCCCAATTGCTCACCCAGTCCAACATTTTTTCTTACTGCAGCCATTCTGAGAGAAGCGATATGTCACTAGTTGTGTATCATAAAAGAGTCATCGTTACTCCTCCCAGGGGTTATTCGAGATATCTTAATCGAGACCCTAGTAACGAGGCATTGGCTACCTTACGAGAGTCATAGTTACTCGTCCCAATTGCTCACCCAGTCTGCCATTTTTTCTTACTCTGGCCAGTGTGCCAGAAGCGATATGTCACTAGTTGTGTATCATAAAAGAGTCATCGTTACTCCTCCCAGAGGTTATTCGAGATATCTTAATCGAAACCCTAGTAACGAGGCATTGGCTACCTTAAGAGAGTCATAGTCACTCGTCCCAATTGCTCAACCAGCCAACATTTTTTCTTACTGCAGCCAGTCTGCCAGAAGCGATATGTCACTAGTTGTGTATCATAAAAGAGTCGTCGTTACTCCTTCCATGGGTTATTCGAGTTATCTTAATCGAAACCCTAGTAACGAGGCATTGACTACCTTAAGAGAGTCATAGTTACTCGTCCCTATTGCTCACCCAGTCCAACATTTTTTCTTACTGTGGTCAGTCTGTCAGAACCGATATGTCACTAGTTGTGTATCATAAAAGAGTGATCGTTACTCCTCCCAGGGGTTATTCGAGATATCTTAATCGAAACCCTAGTAACGAGGCATTGGCTACCTTAAGAGAGTCATAGTTACTCGTCCCAATTGCTCACCCAGTCTGCCATTTTTTCTTACTGTGGCCAGTCTGCCAGTACCGATATGTCACTAGTTGTGTATCATAAAAGAGTGATCGTTTCTCCTCCCAGGGGTTATTCGGGATATCTTAATCTAAACCCTAGTAATGAGACACTGGCTACCTTAAGAGAGTCATAGTTAGTCGTCCCAATTGCTCACCCAATAAAACGTTTCTTCTTACTGCAGCCAGTCTGCCTGAAGCGATATGTCACTAGTTGTGTATCATAAAAGAGTGATCGTTCTCCTCCCAGGGGTTATTCGAGATATCTTAAACGAAACCCTAGTAACGAGGCATTGGCTATCTTAAGAGAGTCATTGTTACTCGTCCCAATTGCTCACCCAGTCCAACATTTTTTCTTACTGCAGCCAGTCTGCCAGAAGCAATATGTCACTAGTTGTGTATCATAAAAGAGTCGTCGTTACTCCTCCCAGGGGTTATTCGAGATATCTTAATCGAAACCCTAGTAACGAGGCATTGGCTACCTTAAGAGAGTCATAGTTACTCGTCCCAATTGCTCACCCAGTCTGCCATTTTTTCTTACTGCGACCAGTCTGCCAGAAGCGATATGTCAATAGTTGTGTATCATAAAAGAGTCGTCGTTACTCCTCCCAGGGGTTATTCGAGATATCTTAATCGAAACCCTAGTAACGAGGCATTGGCTACCTTAAGAGAGTCATAGTTACTCGTCCCAATTGCTCACCCAGTCTGCCATTTTTTCTTACTGCGACCAGTCTGCCAGAAGCGATATGTCAATAGTTGTGTATCATAAAAGAGTGATCGTTTTTCCTCCCAGGGGTTATTCGAGATATCTTAATCGAAACCCTAGTAACGAGGCATTGGCTACCTTAAGAGAGTCATAGTTACTCATCCCTATTGCTCACCAAGTCTGCCATTTTTTCTTACTGTGGCCAGTCTGCCAGAAGCGATATGTCACTAGTTGTGTATCATAAAAGAGTCATCGTTACTCCTCCCAGGGGTTATTCGAGATATCTTAATCGAAACCCTAGTAACGAGGCATTGGCTACCTTCAGAGAGTCATAGTTACTCGTCCCAATTGCTCACCAAGTCTGCGATTTTTTCTTACTGTGGCCAGTCTGCCAGAAGCGATATGTCACTAGTTGTGTATCATAAAATAGTCATCGTTACTCCTCCCAGGGGTTATTCGAGATATCTTAATAGAAACCCTAGTAACGAGGCATTGGCTACCTTAAGAGAGTCATTGTTACTCGTCCCAATTGCTCACCCAGTCCAACATTTTTTCTTACTGCAGCCAGTCTGCCAGAAGCGATATGTCACTAGTTGTGTATCATAAAAGAGTCGTCGTTACTCCTCCCAGGGGTTATTCGAGATATCTTAATCGAAACCCTAGTAACGAGGCATTGGCTACCTTAAGAGAGTCATAGTTACTCGTCCCAATTGCTCACCCAGTCTGCCATTTTTTCTTACTGCGACCAGTCTGCCAGAAGCGATATGTCAATAGTTGTGTATCATAGAAGAGTGATCGTTTTTCCTCCCAGGGGTTTTTCGAGATATCTTAATCGAAACCCTAGTAACGAGGCATTGGCTACCCTAAGAGAGTCATAGTTACTCATCCCTATTGCTCACCAAGTCTGCCATTTTTTCTTACTGTGGCCAGTCTGCCAGAAGCGATATGTCACTAGTTGTGTATCATAAAATAGTCATCGTTACTCCTCCCAGGGGTTATTCGAGATATCTTAATCGAAACCCTAGTAACGAGGCATTGGCTACCTTAAGAGAGTCATAGTTACTCGTCCCTATTGCTCACCCTGTCCAACATTTTTTCTTACTCTGGTCAGTCTGCCAGAACCGATATGTCACTAGTTGTGTATCATAAAAGAGTGATCGTTACTCCTCCCAGGGGTTATTCGAGATATCTTAATCGAAACCCTAGTAGAGAGGCATTGGCTACCTTAAGAGAGTCATAGTTACTCGTCCCAATTGCCCACCCAGTCTGCCATTTTTTCTTACTGTGGCCAGTCTGCCAGTACCGATATGTCACTAGTTGTGTATCATAAAAGAGTGATCGTTTCTCCTCCCAGGGATTATTCGAGATATCTAAATCGAAACCCTAGTAATGAGACATTGGCTACCTTAAGAGAGTCATAGTTACTTGTCCCAATTGCTCACCCAGTAAAACGTTTTTTCTTACTGCGTCCAGTCTGCCAGAAGCGATATTTCACTAGTTGTGAATCATAAAAGAGTGATCGTTACTCCTCCCAGGGGTTATTCGAGATATCTTAATCGAGACCCTAGTAACGAGGCATTGGCTACCTTACGAGAGTCATAGTTACTCGCCCCAATTGCTCAACCAGTCCAACATTTTTTTCTTACGGCGGCCAGTCTGCCAGAAGCGATATGTCACTAGTTGTGTATCATAAAAAAGAGATTGTTACTCCTCCCAGGGGTTATTCGATATATTTTAATCGAAACCCTAGTAACGAGGCATTGGCTACCTTAAGAGAGTCATCGTTAGTCGTCCCAATTGCTCACCCAGTAAAACGTTTTTTCTTACCGCGGCCAGTCTGCCAGAAACGATATGTCACTAGTTGTGTATCATAAAAGAGTCATCGTTACTCCCCCTAGGGGTTATTCGAGATATCTTAATCGAAACCCTAGTAACGAGGCATTGGCTACCTTAAGAGAGTCATAGTTACTCGTCCCTATTGCTCACCCAGTCCAACATTTTTTCTTACTGTGGTCAGTCTGCCAGAACCGATATGTCACTAGTTGTGTATCATAAAATAGTCATCGTTACTCCTCCCAGGGGTTATTCGAGATATCTTAATAGAAACCCTAGTAACGAGGCATTGGCTACCTTAAGAGAGTCATTGTTACTCGTCCCAATTGCTCACCCAGTCCAACATTTTTTCTTACTGCAGCCAGTCTGCCAGAAGCGATATGTCACTAGTTGTGTATCATAAAAGAGTCGTCGTTACTCCTCCCAGGGGTTATTCGAGATATCTTAATCGAAACCCTAGTAACGAGGCATTGGCTACCTTAAGAGAGTCATAGTTACTCGTCCCAATTGCTCACCCAGTCTGCCATTTTTTCTTACTGCGACCAGTCTGCCAGAAGCGATATGTCAATAGTTGTGTATCATAAAAGAGTGATCGTTTTTCCTCCCAGGGGTTTTTCGAGATATCTTAATCGAAACCCTAGTAATGAGGCATTGGCTACCCTAAGAGAGTCATAGTTACTCATCCCTATTGCTCACCAAGTCTGCCATTTTTTCTTACTGTGGCCAGTCTGCCAGAAGCGATATGTCACTAGTTGTGTATCATAAAATAGTCATCGTTACTCCTCCCAGGGGTTATTCGAGATATCTTAATCGAAACCCTAGTAACGAGGCATTGGCTACCTTAAGAGAGTCATAGTTACTCGTCCCTATTGCTCACCCTGTCCAACATTTTTTCTTACTCTGGTCAGTCTGCCAGAACCGATATGTCACTAGTTGTGTATCATAAAAGAGTGATCGTTACTCCTCCCAGGGGTTATTCGAGATATCTTAATCGAAACCCTAGTAACGAGGCATTGGCTACCTTAAGAGAGTCATAGTTACTCGTCCCAATTGCCCACCCAGTCTGCCATTTTTTCTTACTGTGGCCAGTCTGCCAGTACCGATATGTCACTAGTTGTGTATCATAAAAGAGTGATCGTTTCTCCTCCCAGGGATTATTCGAGATATCTAAATCGAAACCCTAGTAATGAGACATTGGCTACCTTAAGAGAGTCATAGTTACTTGTCCCAATTGCTCACCCAGTAAAACGTTTTTTCTTACTGCGTCCAGTCTGCCAGAAGCGATATTTCATTAGTTGTGAATCATAAAAGAGTGATCGTTACTCCTCCCAGGGGTTATTCGAGATATCTTAATCGAGACCCTAGTAACGAGGCATTGGCTACCTTACGAGAGTCATAGTTACTCGCCCCAATTGCTCAACCAGTCCAACATTTTTTTCTTACGGCGGCCAGTCTGCCAGAAGCGATATGTCACTAGTTGTGTATCATAAAAAAGAGATTGTTACTCCTCCCAGGGGTTATTCGATATATTTTAATCGAAACCCTAGTAACGAGGCATTGGCTACCTTAAGAGAGTCATCGTTAGTCGTCCCAATTGCTCACCCAGTAAAACGTTTTTTCTTACCGCGGCCAGTCTGCCAGAAGCGATATGTCACTAGTTGTGTATCATAAAAGAGTCATCGTTACTCCACCCAGGGGTTATTCGAGATATCTTAATCGAAACCCTAGTAACGAGGCATTGGCTACCTTACGAGAGTCATAGTTACTCGCCCCAATTGCTCAAACAGTCCAACATTTTTTCTTACGGCGGCCAGTCTGCCAGAAGCGATATATCACTAGTTGTGTGTCATAAAAAAGAGATTGTTACTCCTCCCAGGGGTTATTCGATATATTTTAATCGAAATCCTAGTAACGAGGCATTATCTACCTTAAGAGAGTCATCGTTAGTCGTCCCAATTGCTCACCCAGTCTGCCATTTTTTCTTACTGCGACCAGTCTGCCAGAAGCGATATGTCAATAGTTGTGTATCATAAAAGAGTGATCGTTTTTCCTCCCAGAGGTTATTCGAGATATCTTAATCGAAACCCTAGTAACGAGGCATTGGCTACCTTAAGAGAGTCATAGTTACTCGTCCCTATTGCTCACCCAGTCCAACATTTTTTCTTACTGTGGTCAGTCTGCCAGAACCGATATGTCACTAGTTGTGTATCATAAAATAGTCATCGTTACTCCTCCCAGGGGTTATTCGAGATATCTTAATAGAAACCCTAGTAACGAGGCATTGGCTACCTTAAGAGAGTCATTGTTACTCGTCCCAATTGCTCACCCAGTCCAACATTTTTTCTTACTGCAGCCAGTCTGCCAGAAGCGATATGTCACTAGTTGTGTATCATAAAAGAGTCGTCGTTACTCCTCCCAGGGGTTATTCGAGATATCTTAATCGAAACCCTAGTAACGAGGCATTGGCTACCTTAAGAGAGTCATAGTTACTCGTCCCAATTGCTCACCCAGTCTGCCATTTTTTCTTACTGCGACCAGTCTGCCAGAAGCGATATGTCAATAGTTGTGTATCATAAAAGAGTGATCGTTTTTCCTCCCAGGGGTTTTTTGAGATATCTTAATCGAAACCCTAGTAACGAGGCATTTGCTACCCTAAGAGAGTCATAGTTACTCATCCCTATTGCTCACCAAGTCTGCCATTTTTTCTTACTGTGGCCAGTCTGCCAGAAGCGATATGTCACTAGTTGTGTATCATAAAATAGTCATCGTTACTCCTCCCAGGGGTTATTCGAGATATCTTAATCGAAACCCTAGTAACGAGGCATTGGCTACCTTAAGAGAGTCATAGTTACTCGTCCCTATTGCTCACCCTGTCCAACATTTTTTCTTACTCTGGTCAGTCTGCCAGAACCGATATGTCACTAGTTGTGTATCATAAAAGAGTGATCGTTACTCCTCCCAGGGGTTATTCGAGATATCTTAATCGAAACCCTAGTAACGAGGCATTGGCTACCTTAAGAGAGTCATAGTTACTCGTCCCAATTGCCCACCCAGTCTGCCATTTTTTCTTACTGTGGCCAGTCTGCCAGTACCGATATGTCACTAGTTGTGTATCATAAAAGAGTGATCGTTTCTCCTCCCAGGGATTATTCGAGATATCTAAATCGAAACCCTAGTAATGAGACATTGGCTACCTTAAAAGAGTCATAGTTACTTGTCCCAATTGCTCACCCAGTAAAACGATTTTTCTTACTGCGTCAGGTCTGCCAGAAGCGATATTTCACTAGTTGTGAATCATAAAAGAGTGATCGTTACTCCTCCCAGGGGTTATTCGAGATATCTTAATCGAGACCCTAGTAACGAGGCATTGGCTACCTTACGAGAGTCATAGTTACTCGCCCCAATTGCTCAACCAGTCCAACATTTTTTTCTTACGGCGGCCAGTCTGCCAGAAGCGATATGTCACTAGTTGTGTATCATAAAAAAGAGATTGTTACTCCTCCCAGGGGTTATTCGATATATTTTAATCGAAACCCTAGTAACGAGGCATTGGCTACCTTAAGAGAGTCATCGTTAGTCGTCCCAATTGCTCACCCAGTAAAACGTTTTTTCTTACCGCGGCCAGTCTGCCAGAAGCACAGAGTCATCGTTACTCCTCCCAGAGGTTATTCGAGATATCTTAATCGAAACCCTAGTAACGAGGCATTGGCTACCTTAAGAGAGTCATAGTCACTCGTCCCAATTGCTCACCCAGTCCAACATTTTTTCTTACTGCAGCCAGTCTGCCAGAAGCGATATGTCACTAGTTGTGTATCATAAAATAGTCGTCGTTACTCCTGCCATGGGTTATTCGAGTTATCTTAATCGAAACCCTAGTAACGAGGCATTGGCTACCTTAAGAGAGTCATAGTTACTCGTCCCTATTGCTCACCCAGTCCAACATTTTTTCTTACTGTGGTCAGTCTGCCAGAACCGATATGTCACTAGATGTGTATCATAAAAGAGTGATCGTTACTCCTCCCAGGGGTTATTCGAGATATCTTAATCGAAACCCTAGTAACGAGGCATTGGCTACCTTAAGAGAGTCATAGTTACTCGTCCCAATTGCTCACCCAGTCTGCCATTTTTTCTTACTGTGGCCAGTCTGCCAGTACCGATATGTCACTAGTTGTGTATCATAAAAGAGTGATCGTTTCTCCTCCCAGGGATTATTCGAGATATCTTAATCGAAACCCTAGTAATGAGACATTGGCTACCTAAAGAGAGTCATAGTTACTCATCCCTATTGCTCACCAAGTCTGCCATTTTTTCTTACTGTGGCCAGTCTGCCAGAAGCGATATGTCACTAGTTGTGTATCATAAAAGAGTCATCGTTACTCCTCCCAGGGGTTATTCGAGATATCTTAATCGAAACCCTAGTAACGAGGCATTGGCTACCTTAAGAGAGTCATATTTACTCGTCCCAATTGCTCACCAAGTCTGCGATTTTTTCTTACTGTGGCCAGTCTGCCAGAAGCGATATTTCACTAGTTGTGAATCATAAAGGAGTGATCGTTACTCCTCCCAGGGGTTATTCGAGAAATCTTAATCGAGACCCTAGTAACGAGGCATTGGCTACCTTACGAGAGTCATAGTTACTCGCCCCAATTGCTCAACCAGTCCAACATTTTTTCTTACAGCGGCCAGTCTGCCAGAAGCGATATGTCACTAGTTGTGTATCATAAAAAAGAGATTGTTACTCCTCCAAGGGGTTATTCGATATATTTTAATCGAAACCCTAGTAACGAGGCATTGGCTACCTTAAGAGAGTCATCGTTAGTCGTCCCAATTGCTCACCCAGTAAAACGTTTTTTCTTACCGCGGCCAGTCTGCCAGAAGCGATATGTCACTAGTTGTGTATCATAAAAGAGTCATCGTTACTCCACCCAGGGGTTATTCGAGATATCTTAATCGAAACCCTACTAACGAGGCATTGGCTACCTTAAGAGAGTCATTGTTACTCGTCCCAATTGCTCACCCAGTCCAACATTTTTTCTTACTGCAGCCATTCTGCCAGAAGCGATATGTCACTAGTTGTGTATCATAAAAGAGTCATCGTTACTCCTCCCAGGGGTTATTCGAGATATCTTAATCGAGACCCTAGTAACGAGGCATTGGCTACCTTAAAAGAGTCATAGTCACTCGTCCCAATTGCTCACCCAGTCCAACATTTTTTCTTACTGCAGCCAGTCTGCCAGAAGCGATATGTCACTAGTTGTGTATCATAAAAGAGTCGACGTTACTCCTTCCATGGGTTATTCGAGTTATCTTAATCGAAACCCTAGTAACGAGGCATTGACTACCTTAAGAGAGTCATAGTTACTCGTCCCTATTGCTCACCCAGTCCAACATTTTTTCTTACTGTGGTCAGTCTGCCAGAACCGATATGTCACTAGTTGTGTATCATAAAAGAGTGATCGTTACTCCTCCCAGGGGTTATTCGAGATATCTTAATCGAAACCCTAGTAACGAGGCATTGGCTACCTTAAGAGAGTCATAGTTACTCGTCCCAATTGCTCACCCAGTCTGCCATTTTTTCTTACTGTGGCCAGTCTGCCAGTACCGATATGTCACTAGTTGTGTATCATAAAAGAGTGATCGTTCTCCTCCCAGGGGTTATTCGAGATATCTTAATCGAAACCCTAGTAACGAGGCATTGGCTACCTTAAGAGAGTCATTGTTACTCGTCCCAATTGCTCACCCAGTCCAACATTTTTTCTTACTGCACCCAGTCTGCCAGAAACGATATGTCACTAGTTGTGTATCATAAAAGAGTCGTCGTTACTCCTCCCAGGGGTTATTCGAGATATCTTAATCGAAACCCTAGTAACGAGGCATTGGCTACCTTAAGAGAGTCATAGTTACTCGTCCCAATTGCTCACCCAGTCTGCCATTTTTTCTTACTGCGACCAGTCTGCCAGAAGCGATATGTCAATAGTTGTGTATCATAAAAGAGTGATCGTTTTTCCTCCCAGGGGTTATTCGAGATATCTTAATCGAAACCCTAGTAACGAGGCATTGGCTACCTTAAGAGAGTCATAGTTACTCATCCCTATTGCTCACCAAGTCTGCCATTTTTTCTTACTGTGGCCAGTCTGCCAGAAGCGATATGTCACTAGTTGTGTATCATAAAAGAGTCATCGTTACTCCTCCCAGGGGTTATTCGAGATATCTTAATCGAAACCCTAGTAACGAGGCATTGGCTACCTTAAGAGAGTCATAGTTACTCGTCCCAATTGCTCACCAAGTCTGCGATTTTTTCTTACTGTGGCCAGTCTGCCAGAAGCGATATGTCACTAGTTGTGTATCATAAAAAAGAGATTGTTACTCCTCCCAGGGGTTATTCGATATATTTTAATCGAAACCCCAGTAACGAGGCATTGGCTACCTTAAGAGAGTCATCGTTAGTCGTCCCAATTGCTCACCCAGTAAAACGTTTTTTCTTACCGCGGCCAGTCTGCCAGAAGCGATATGTCACTAGTTGTGTATCGTAAAAGAGTCGTCGTTACTCCTCCCAGGGGTTATTCGAGATATCTTAATCGAAACCCTAGTAACGAGGCATTGGCTACCTTAAGAGAGTCATAGTTACTCGTCCCAATTGCTCACCCAGTCCAACATTTTTTCTTACTGCGACCAGTCTGCCAGAAGCGATATGTCAATAGTTGTGTATCATAAAAAAGTGATCGTTTTTCCTCCCAGGGGTTATTCGAGATATCTTAATCGAAACCCTAGTAACGAGGCATTGGCTACCTTAAGAGAGTCATAGTTACTCGTCCCAATTGCGCACCCAGTCTGCCATTTTTTCTTACTGTGGCCAGTCTGCCAGAAGCGATATGTCACTAGTTGTGTATCATAAAAGAGTCATCGTTTCTCCTCCCAGGGGTTATTCGAGATATCTTAATCGAAACCCTAGTAACGAGGCATTGGCTACCTTAAGAGAGTCATAGTTACTCGTCCCAATTGCTCACCAAGTCTGCCATTTTTTCTTACTGTGGCAAGTCTGCCAGAAGCGATATGTCACTAGTTGTGTATCATAAAAGAGTCATCGTTACTCCTCCCAGGGGTTATTCGAGATATCTTAATCGAAACCCTAGTAACGAGGCATTGGTTACCTTAAGAGAGTCATAGTTACTCGTCCCAATTGCTCACCCAGTCCAACATTTTTTCTTACCGCAGCCAGTCTGCCAGAAGCGATATGTCACTAGTTGTGTATCATAAAAGAGTCGTCGTTACTCCTGCCAGGGGTTATTCGAGTTATCTTAATCGAAACCCTAGTAACGAGGCATTGGCTACCTTAAGAGAGTCATAGTTACTCGTCCCTATTGCTCACCCAGTCCAACATTTTTTCTTACTGTGGTCAGTCTGCCAGAACCGATATGTCACTAGTTGTGTATCATAAAAGAGTGACCGTTTCTCCTCCCAGGGATTATTCGAGATATCTTAATCGAAACCCTAGTAATGAGACATTGGCTACCTTAAGAGAGTCATAGTTAGTCGTCCCAATTGCTCACCCAATAAATCGTTTCTTCTTACTGCGGCCAGTCTGCCAGAAGCGATATGTCACTAGTTGTGTATCATAAAAGAGTGATCGTTCTCCTCCCAGAGGTTATTCGAGATATCTTAATCGAAACCCTAGTAACGAGGCATTGGCTACCTTAAGAGAGTCATTGTTACTCGTCCCAATTGCTCACCCAGTCCAACATTTTTTCTTACTGCAGCCAGTCTGCCAGAAGCGATATGTCAATAGTTGTGTATCATAAAAGAGTCATCGTTACTCCTCCCAGGGGTTATTCGAGATATCTTAATCGAAACCCTAGTAACGTGGCATTGGTTACCTTAAGAGAGTCATAGTTACTCGTCCCAATTGCTCACCCAGTCTGCCATTTTTTCTTACTGCGACTAGTCTGCCAGAAGCGATATGTCAATAGTTGTGTATCATAAAAAAGTGATCGTTTTTCCTCCCAGGGGTTATTCGAGATATCTTAATCGAAACCCTAGTAACGAGGCATTGGCTACCTTAAGAGAGTCATAGTTACTCATCCCTATTGCTCACCAAGTCTGCCATTTTATCATACTGTGGCCAGTCTGCCAGAAGCGATATGTCACTAGGTGTGTATCATAAAAGAGTCATCGTTACTCCTCCCAGGGGTTATTCGAGATATCTTAATCGAAACCCTAGTAACGAGGCATTGGCTACCTTAAGAGAGTCATAGTTACTCGTCCCAATTGCTCACCAAGTCTGCGATTTTTTCTTACTGTGGCCAGTCTGCCAGAAGCGATATGTCACTAGTTGTGTATCATAAAATAGTCATCGTTACTCCTCCCAGGGGTTATTCGAGATATCTTAATCGAAACCCTAGTAACGAGGCAATGGCTACCTTAAGAGAGTCATAGTTACTCGTCCCAATTGCTCACCAAGTCTGCCATTTTTTCTTACTGTGGCAAGTCTGCCAGAAGCGATATGTCACTAGTTGTGTATCATAAAAGAGTCATCGTTACACCTCCCAGGGGTTATTCGAGATATCTTAATCGAAACCCTAGTAACGAGGCATTGGTTACCTTAAGAGAGTCATAGTCACTCGTCCCAATTGCTCACCCAGTCCAACATTTTTTCTTACCGCAGCCAGTCTGCCAGAAGCGATATGTCACTAGTTGTGTATCATAAAAGAGTCGTCGTTACTCCTGCCAGGGGTTATTCGAGTTATCTTAATCGAAACCCTAGTAACGAGGCATTGGCTACCTTAAGAGAGTCATAGTTACTCGTCCCTATTGCTCACCCAGTCCAACATTTTTTCTTACTGTGGTCAGTCTGCCAGAACCGATATGTCACTAGTTGTGTATCATAAAAGAGTGATCGTTACTCCTCCCAGGGGTTATTCGAGATATCTTAATCGAAACCCTAGTAACGAGGCATTGGCTACCTTAAGAGAGTCATAGTTACTCGTCCCAATTGCTCACCCAGTCTGCCATTTTTTCTTACTGTGGCCAGTCTGCCAGCACCGATATGTCACTAGTTGTGTATCATAAAAGAGTGATCGTTTCTCCTCCCAGGGATTATTCGAGATATCTTAATCGAAACCCTAGTAATGAGACATTGGCTACCTTAAGAGAGTCATAGTTAGTCGTCCCAATTGCTCACCCAATAAAACGTTTCTTCTTACTGCGGCCAGTCTGCCAGAAGCGATATGTCACTAGTTGTGTATCATAAAAGAGTGATCGTTCTCCTCCCAGGGGTTATTCGAGATATCTTAATCGAAACCCTAGTAACGAGGCATTGGCTACCTTAAGAGAGTCATAGTTACTCGTCCCAATTGCTCACCCAGTCTGCCATTTTTTCTTACTGTGGCCAGTCTGCCAGAAGCGATATGTCAGTAATTGTGTATCATAAAAGAGTCATCGTTACTCCTCCCAGGGGTTATTCGAGATATCTTAATCGAAACCCTAGTAACGAGGCATTGGCTACCTTAAGAGAGTCATAGTTACTCGTCCCAATTGCTCACCAAGTCTGCGATTTTTTCTTACTGTGGCCAGTCTGCCAGAAGCGATATGTCACTAGTTGTGTATCATAAAATAGTCATCGTTACTCCTCCCAGGGGTTATTCGAGATATCTTAATCGAAACCCTAGTAACGAGGCATTGGCTACATTAAGAGAGTCATAGTTACTCGTCCCAATTGCTCACCCAGTCCAACATTTTTTCTTACTGCAGCCAGTCTGCCAGAAGCGATATGTCACTAGTTGTGTATCATAAAAGAGTCGTCGTTACTCCTATCAGGGGTTATTCGAGATATCTTAATCGAAACCCTAGTAACGAGGCATTGGCTACCTTAAGAGAGTCATAGTTACTCGTCCCTAATGCTCACCCAGTCCAACATTTTTTCTTACACTGGTCAGTCTGCCAGAACCGATATGTCACTAGTTGTGTATCATAAAAGAGTGATCGTTACTCCTCCCAGGGGTTATTCGAGATATCTTAATCGACACCCTAGTAACGAGGCATTGGCTACCTTAAGAGAGTCATAGTTACTCGTCCCAATTGCTCACACAGTCTGCCATTTTTTCTTACTGTGGCCAGTCTGCCAGTACCGATATGTCACTAGTTGTGTATCATAAAAAAGTGATCGTTTCTCCTCCCAGGGATTATTCGAGATATCTTAATCGAAACCCTAGTAATGAGACATTGGCTCCCTTAAGAGAGTCATAGTTACTTGTCCCAACTGCTCACCCAGTAAAACGTTTTTTCTTACTGCGGCCAGTCTGCCAGAAGCGATATTTCACTAGTTTTGAATCATAAAAGAGTGATCGTTACTCCTCCCAGGGGTTATTCGAGATATCTTAATCGAGACCCTAGTAACGAGGCATTGGCTACCTTACGAGAGTCATAGTTACTCGCCCCAATTGCTCAAGCAGTCCAACATTTTTTCTTACGGCGGCCAGTCTGCCAGAAGCGATATGTCACTAGTTGTGTATCATAAAAAAGAGATTGTTACTCCTCCCAGGGGTTATTCGATATATTTTAATCGAAACCCCAGTAACGAGGCATTGGCTACCTTAAGAGAGTCATCGTTAGTCGTCCCAATTGCTCACCCAGTAAAACGTTTTTTCTTACCGCGGCCAGTCTGCCAGAAGCGATATGTCACTAGTTGTGTATCATAAAAGAGTCGTCGTTACTCCTCCCAGGGGTTATTCGAGATATCTTAATCGAAACCCTAGTAACGAGGCATTGGCTACCTTAAGAGAGTCATAGTTACTCGTCCCAATTGCTCACCCAGTCCAACATTTTTTCTTGCTGCGACCAGTCTGCCAGAAGCGATATGTCAATAGTTGTGTATCATAAAAAAGTGATCGTTTTTCCTCCCAGGGGTTATTCGAGATATCTTAATCGAAACCCTAGTAACGAGGCATTGGCTACCTTAAGAGAGTCATAGTTACTCGTCCCAATTGCGCACCCAGTCTGCCATTTTTTCTTACTGTGGCCAGTCTGCCAGAAGCGATATGTCACTAGTTGTGTATCATAAAAGAGTCATCGTTTCTCCTCCCAGGGGTTATTCGAGATATCTTAATCGAAACCCTAGTAACGAGGCATTGGCTACCTTAAGAGAGTCATAGTTACTCGTCCCAATTGCTCACCAAGTCTGCCATTTTTTCTTACTGTGGCAAGTCTGCCAGAAGCGATATGTCACTAGTTGTGTATCATAAAAGAGTCATCGTTACTCCTCCCAGGGGTTATTCGAGATATCTTAATCGAAACCCTAGTAACGAGGCATTGGTTTCCTTAAGAGAGTCATAGTTACTCGTCCCAATTGCTCACCCAGTCCAACATTTTTTCTTACCGCAGCCAGTCTGCCAGAAGCGATATGACACTAGTTGTGTATCATAAAAGAGTCGTCGTTACTCCTGCCAGGGGTTATTCGAGTTATCTTAATCGAAACCCTAGTAACGAGGCATTGGCTACCTTAAGAGAGTCATAGTTACTCGTCCCTATTGCTCACCCAGTCCAACATTTTTTCTTACTGTGGTCAGTCTGCCAGAACCGATATGTCACTAGTTGTGTATGATAAAAGAGTGACCGTTTCTCCTCCCAGGGATTATTCGAGATATCTTAATCGAAACCCTAGTAATGAGACATTGGCTACCTTAAGAGAGTCATAGTTAGTCGTCCCAATTGCTCACCCAATAAATCGTTTCTTCTTACTGCGGCCAGTCTGCCAGAAGCGATATGTCACTAGTTGTGTATCATAAAAGAGTGATCGTTCTCCTCCCAGAGGTTATTCGAGATATCTTAATCGAAACCCTAGTAACGAGGCATTGGCTACCTTAAGAGAGTCATTGTTACTCGTCCCAATTGCTCACCCAGTCCAACATTTTTTCTTACTGCAGCCACTCTGCCAGAAGCGATATGTCAATAGTTGTGTATCATAAAAGAGTCATCGTTACTCCTCCCAGGGGTTATTCGAGATATCTTAATCGAAACCCTAGTAACGTGGCATTGGTTACCTTAAGAGAGTCATAGTTACTCGTCCCAATTGCTCACCCAGTCTGCCATTTTTTCTTACTGCGACTAGTCTGCCAGAAGCGATATGTCAATAGTTGTGTATCATAAAAAAGTGATCGTTTTTCCTCCCAGGGGTTATTCGAGATATCTTAATCGAAACCCTAGTAACGAGGCATTGGCTACCTTAAGAGAGTCATAGTTACTCATCCCTATTGCTCACCAAGTCTGCCATTTTATCATACTGTGGCCAGTCTGCCAGAAGCGATATGTCACTAGGTGTGTATCATAAAAGAGTCATCGTTACTCCTCCCAGGGGTTATTCGAGATATCTTAATCGAAACCCTAGTAACGAGGCATTCGCTACCTTAAGAGAGTCATAGTTACTCGTCCCAATTGCTCACCAAGTCTGCGATTTTTTCTTACTGTGGCCAGTCTGCCAGAAGCGATATGTCACTAGTTGTGTATCATAAAATAGTCATCGTTACTCCTCCCAGGGGTTATTCGAGATATCTTAATCGAAACCCTAGTAACGAGGCAATGGCTACCTTAAGAGAGTCATAGTTACTCGTCCCAATTGCTCACCAAGTCTGCCATTTTTTCTGACTGTGGCAAGTCTGCCAGAAGCGATATGTCACTAGTTGTGTATCATAAAAGAGTCATCGTTACACCTCCCAGGGGTTATTCGAGATATCTTAATCGAAACCCTAGTAACGAGGCATTGGTTACCTTAAGAGAGTCATAGTCACTCGTCCCAATTGCTCACCCAGTCCAACATTTTTTCTTACCGCAGCCAGTCTGCCAGAAGCGATATGTCACTAGTTGTGTATCATAAAAGGGTCGTCGTTACTCCTGCCAGGGGTTATTCGAGTTATCTTAATCGAAACCCTAGTAACGAGGCATTGGCTACCTTAAGAGAGTCATAGTTACTCGTCCCTATTGCTCACCCAGTCCAACATTTTTTCTTACTGTGGTCAGTCTGCCAGAACCGATATGTCACTAGTTGTGTATCATAAAAGAGTGATCGTTACTCCTCCCAGGGGTTATTCGAGATATCTTAATCGAAACCCTAGTAACGAGGCATTGGCTACCTTAAGAGAGTCATAGTTACTCGTCCCAATTGCTCACCCAGTCTGCCATTTTTTCTTACTGTGGCCAGTCTGCCAGCACCGATATGTCACTAGTTGTGTATCATAAAAGAGTGATCGTTTCTCCTCCCAGGGATTATTCGAGATATCTTAATCGAAACCCTAGTAATGAGACATTGGCTACCTTAAGAGAGTCATAGTTAGTCGTCCCAATTGCTCACCCAATAAAACGTTTCTTCTTACTGCGGCCAGTCTGCCAGAAGCGATATGTCACTAGTTGTGTATCATAAAAGAGTGATCGTTCTCCTCCCAGGGGTTATTCGAGATATCTTAATCGAAACCCTAGTAACGAGGCATTGGCTACCTTAAGAGAGTCATAGTTACTCGTCCCAATTGCTCACCCAGTCTGCCATTTTTTCTTACTGTGGCCAGTCTGCCAGAAGCGATATGTCAGTAATTGTGTATCATAAAAGAGTCATCGTTACTCCTCCCAGGGGTTATTCGAGATATCTTAATCGAAACCCTAGTAACGAGGCATTGGCTACCTTAAGAGAGTCATAGTTACTCGTCCCAATTGCTCACCAAGTCTGCGATTTTTTCTTACTGTGGCCAGTCTGCCAGAAGCGATATGTCACTAGTTGTGTATCATAAAATAGTCATCGTTACTCCTCCCAGGGGTAATTCGAGATATCTTAATCGAAACCCTAGTAACGAGGCATTGGCTACATTAAGAGAGTCATAGTTACTCGTCCCAATTGCTCACCCAGTCCAACCTTTTTTCATACTGCAGCCAGTCTGCCAGAAGCGATATGTCACTAGTTGTGTATCATAAAAGAGTCGTCGTTACTCCTATCAGGGGTTATTCGAGATATCTTAATCGAAACCCTAGTAACGAGGCATTGGCTACCTTAAGAGAGTCATAGTTACTCGTCCCTAATGCTCACCCAGTCCAACATTTTTTCTTACACTGGTCAGTCTGCCAGAACCGATATGTCACTAGTTGTGTATCATAAAAGAGTGATCGTTACTCCTCCCAGGGTTATTCGAGATATCTTAATCGACACCCTAGTAACGAGGCATTGGCTACCTTAAGAGAGTCATAGTTACTCGTCCCAATTGCTCACCCAGTCTGCCATTTTGTCTTACTGTGGCCAGTCTGCCAGTAACGATATGTCACTAGTTGTGTATCATAAAAGAGTGATCGTTTCTCCTCCCAGGGATTATTCGAGATATCTTAATCGAAACCCTAGTAATGAGACAATGGCTACCTTAAGAGAGTCATAGTTACTTGTCCCAACTGCTCACCCAGTAAAACGTTTTTTCTTACTGCGGCCAGTCTGCCAGAAGCGATATTTCACTAGTTTTGAATCATAAAAGAGTGATCGTTACTCCTCCCAGGGGTTATTCGAGATATCTTAATCGAGACCCTAGTAACGAGGCATTGGCTACCTTACGAGAGTCATAGTTACTCGCCCCAATTGCTCAAGCAGTCCAACATTTTTTCTTACGGCGGCCAGTCTGCCAGAAGCGATATGTCACTAGTTGTGTATCATAAAAAAGAGATTGTTACTCCTCCCAGGGGTTATTCGATATATTTTAATCGAAACCCCAGTAACGAGGCATTGGCTACCTTAAGAGAGTCATCGTTAGTCGTCCCAATTGCTCACCCAGTAAAACGTTTTTTCTTACCGCGGCCAGTCTGCCAGAAGCGATATGTCACTAGTTGTGTATCATAAAAGAGTCGTCGTTACTCCTCCCAGGGGTTATTCGAGATATCTTAATCGAAACCCTAGTAACGAGGCATTGGCTACCTTAAGAGAGTCATAGTTACTCGTCCCAATTGCTCACCCAGTCCAACATTTTTTCTTACTGCGACCAGTCTGCCAGAAGCGATATGTCAATAGTTGTGTATCATAAAAAAGTGATCGTTTTTCCTCCCAGGGGTTATTCGAGATATCTTAATCGAAACCCTAGTAACGAGGCATTGGCTACCTTAAGAGAGTCATAGTTACTCGTCCCAATTGCGCACCCAGTCTGCCATTTTTTCTTACTGTGGCCAGTCTGCCAGAAGCGATATGTCACTAGTTGTGTATCATAAAAGAGTCATCGTTTCTCCTCCCAGGGGTTATTCGAGGTATCTTAATCGAAACCCTAGTAACGAGGCATTGGCTACATTAAGAGAGTCATAGTTACTCATCCCAATTGCTCACCAAGTCTGCCATTTTTTCTTACTGTGGCCAGTCTGCCAGAAGCGATATGTCACTAGTTGTGTATCATAAAAGAGTCATCGTTACTCCTCCCAGGGGTTATTCGAGATATCTTAATCGAAACCCTAGTAACGAGGCATTGGCTACCTTAAGAGAGTCATAGTTAGTATTCCCAATTGCTCACCCAGTCCAACACTCTTTCTTACTGCGGCCAGTCTGCCAGAAGCGATATGTCAATAGTTGTGTATCATAAAAGAGTGATCGTTTTTCCTCCCAGGGGTTATTCGAGATATCTTAATCGAAACCCTAGTAACGAGGCATTGGCTACCTTAAGAGAGTCATAGTAACTCATCCCTATTGCTCACCAAGTCTGCCTTTTTTTCTTACTGTGGCCAGTCTGCCAGAAGCGATATGTCACTAGTTGTGTATCATAAAAGAGTCATCGTTACTCCTCCCAGGGGTTATTCGAGATATCTTAATCGAAACCCTAGTAACGAGGCATTGGCTACCTTCAGAGTGTCATAGTTACTCGTCCCAATTGCTCACCAAGTCTGCGATTTTTTCTTACTGTGGCCAGTCTGCCAGAAGCGATATGTCACTAGTTGTGTATCATAAAATAGTCATCGTTACTCCTCCCAGGGGTTATTCGAGATATCTTAATAGAAACCCTAGTAACGAGGCATTGGCTACCTTAAGAGAGTCATTGTTACTCGTCCCAATTGCTCACCCAGTCCAACATTTTTTCTTACTGCGACCAGTCTGCCAGAAGCGATATGTCAATAGTTGTGTATCATAAAAGAGTCATCGTTACTCCTCCCAGGGGTTATTCGAGATATCTTAATAGAAACCCTAGTAACGAGGCATTGGCTACCTTAAGAGAGTCATAGTTACTCGTCCCTATTGCTCACCCTGTCCAACATTTTTTCTTACTCTGGTCAGTCTGCCAGAACCGATATGTCACTAGTTGTGTATCATAAAAGAGTGATCGTTACTCCTCCCAGGGGTTATTCGAGATATCTAAATCGAAACCCTAGTAATGAGACATTGGCTACCTTAAGAGAGTCATAGTTACTTGTCCCAATTGCTCACCCAGTAAAACGTTTTTTCTTACTGCGGACAGTCTGCCAGAAGCGATATTTCACTAGTTGTGAATCATAAAAGAGTGATCGTTACTCCTCCCAGGGGTTATTCGAGATATCTTAATCGAGACCCTAGTAACGAGGCATTGGCTACCTTACGAGAGTCATAGTTACTCGCCCCAATTGCTCAACCAGTCCAACATTTTTTTCTTACGGCGGCCAGTCTGCCAGAAGCGATATGTCACTAGTTGTGTATCATAAAAAAGAGATTGTTACTCCTCCCAGGGGTTATTCGATATATTTTAATCGAAACCCTAGTAACGAGGCATTGGCTACCTTAAGAGAGTCATCGTTAGTCGTCCAAATTGCTCACCCAGTCCAACATTTTTTCTTACTGCAGCCATTCTGCCAGAAGCGATATGTCACTAGTTGTGTATCATAAAAGAGTCGTCGTTACTCCTGCCAGGGGTTATTCGAGATATCTTAATCGAGACCCTAGTAACGAGGCATTGGCTACCTTACGAGAGTCATAGTTACTCGTCCCAATTGCTCACCCAGTCTGCCATTTTTTCTTACTGTGGCCAGTGTGCCAGAAGCGATATGTCACTAGTTGTGTATCATAAAAGAGTCATCGTTACTCCTCCCAGAGGTTATTCGAGATATCTTAATCGAAAATCTAGTAACGAGGCATTGGCTACCTTAAGAGAGTCATAGTCACTCGTCCCAATTGCTCACCCAGTCCAATATTTTTTCTTACTGCAGCCAGTCTGCCAGAAGCGATATGTCACTACTTGTGTATCATAAAATAGTCGTCGTTACTCCTGCCATGGGTTATTCGAGTTATCTTAATCGAAACCCTAGTAACGAGGCATTGGCTACCTTAAGAGGGTCATAGTTACTCGTCCCTATTGCTCACCCAGTCCAACATTTTTTCTTACTGTGGTCAGTCTGCCAGAACCGATATGTCACTAGTTGTGTATCATAAAAGAGTGATCGTTACTCCTCCCAGGGGTTATTCGAGATATCTTAATCGTAACCCTAGTAACGAGGCATTGGCTACCTTAAGAGAGTCATAGTTACTCGTCCCAATTGCTCACCCAGTCTGCCATTTTTTCTTACTGTGGCCAGTCTGCCAGTACCGATATGTCACTAGTTGTGTATCATAAAAGAGTGATCGTTTCTCCTCCCAGGGATTATTCGAGATATCTTAATCGAAACCCTAGTAATGAGACATTGGCTACCTTAAGAGAGTCATAGTTAGTCGTCCCAATTGCTCACCCAATAAAACGTTTCTTTTTACTGCGGCCAGTCTGCCAGAAGTGATATGTCACTAGTTGTGTATCATAAAAGAGTGATCGTTCTCCTCCCAGGGGTTATTCCAGATATCTTAATCGAAACCCTAGTAACGAGGCATTGGCTACCTTAAGAGAGTCATTGTTACTCCTCCCAATTGCTCACCCACTCCAACATTTTTTCTTACTGCAGCCAGTCTGCCAGAAGCGATATGTCACTAGTTGTGTATCATAAAAGAGTCGTCGTTACTCCTCCCAGGGGTTATTCGAGATATCTTAATCGAAACCCTAGTAACGAGGCATTGGCTACCTTAAGAGAGTCATAGTTACTCGTCCCAATTGCTCACCCAGTCTGCCATTTTTTCTTACTGCGACCAGTCTGCCAGAAGCGATATGTCAATAGTTGTGTATCATAAAAGAGTGATCGTTTTTCCTCCCAGGGGTTATTCGAGATATCTTAATCGAAACCCTAGTAACGAGGCATTGGCTACCTTAAGAGAGTCATAGTTACTCATCCCTATTGCTCACCAAGTCTGCCATTTTTTCTTACTGTGGCCAGTCTGCCAGAAGCGATATGTCACTAGTTGTGTATCATAAAAGAGTCATCGTTACTCCTCCCAGGGGTTATTCGAGATATCTTAATCGAAACCCTAGTAACGAGGCATTGGCTACCTTAAGAGAGTCACATTTACTCGTCCCAATTGCTCACCAAGTCTGCGATTTTTTCTTACTGTGGCCAGTCTGCCAGAAGCGATATGTCACTAGTTGTGTATCATAAAATAGTCATTGTTACTCCTCCCAGGGGTTATTCGAGATATCTTAATCGAAACCCTAGTAACGAGGCATTGGCTACATTAAGAGAGTCATAGTTACTCGTCCCAATTGCTCACCCAGTCCAACATTTTTTCTTACTGCAGCCAGTCTGCCAGAAGCAATATGTCACTAGTTGTGTATCATAAAAGAGTCGTCGTTACTCCTATCAGGGGTTATTCGAGTTATCTTAATCGAAACCCTAGTAACGAGGCATTGGCTACCTTAAGAGAGTCATAGTTACTCGTCCCAATTGCTCACCCAGTCTGCCATTTTTTCTTACTGCGACCAGTCTGCCAGAAGCGATATGTCACTAGTTGTGTATCATAAAAGAGTGATCGTTACTCCTCCCAGGGGTTATTCGAGATATCTTAATCGAAACCCTAGTAACGAGGCATTGGCTACCTTAAGAGAGTCATAGTTACTCGTCCCAATTGCTCACCCAGTCTGCCATTTTTTCTTACTGTGGCCAGTCTGCCAGTACCGATATGTCACTAGTTGTGTATCATAAAAGAGTGATCGTTTCTCCTCCCAGGGATTATTCGAGATATCTTAATCGAAACCCTAGTAATGAGACATTGGCTACCTAAAGAGAGTCATAGTTACTTGTCCCAATTGCTCACCCAGTAAAACGTTTTTTCTTACTGCGGCCAGTCTGCCAGAAGCGATATTTCACTAGTTGTGAATCATAAAAGAGTGATCGTTACTCCTCCCAGGGGTTATTCGAGAAATCTTAGTCGAGACCCTAGTAACGAGGCATTGGCTACCTTACGAGAGTCATAGTTACTTGCCCCAATTGCTCAACCAGTCCAACATTTTTTCTTACGGCGGCCAGTCTGCCAGAAGCGATATGTCACTAGTTGTGTATCATAAAAAAGAGGTTGTTACTCCTCCCAGGGGTTATTCGACATATTTTAATCGAAACCCTAGTAACGAGGCATTGGCTACCTTAAGAGAGTCATTGTTACTCGTCCCAATTGCTCACCCAGTCCAACATTTTTTCTTACTGCAGCCATTCTGCCAGAAGCGATATGTCACTAGTTGTGTATCATAAAAGAGTCATCGTTACTCCTCCCAGGGGTTATTCGAGATATCTTAATCGAGACCCTAGTAACGAGGCATTGGCTACCTTACGAGAGTCATAGTTACTCGTCCCAATTGCTCACCCAGTCTGCCATTTTTTCTTACTGTGGCCAGTCTGCCAGAACCGATATGTCACTAGTTGTGTATCATAAAAGAGTGATCGTTACTCCTCCCAGGGGTTATTCGAGATATCTTAATCGAAACCCTAGTAACGAGGCATTGGCTACCTTAAGAGTGTCATAGTTACTCGTCCCAATTGCTCACCCAGTCTGCCATTTTTTCTTACTGCGGCCAGTCTACCAGAAGCGATATGTCACTAGTTGTGTATCATAAAAGAGTGATCGTTACTCCTCCCAGGGGTTATTCGAGATATCTTAATCGAAACCCTAGTAACGAGGCATTGGCTACTTTAAGAGATTCATAGTTACTCGTCCCAATTGCTCACCCAGTCTGCCATTTTTTCTTACTGCGGCCAGTCTGCCAGAAGCGATATGTCACTAGTTGTGTATCATAAAAGAGTGATCGTTACTCCTCCCAGGGGTTATTCGAGATATCTTAATCGAAACCCTAGTAACGAGGCATTGGCTACCTTAAGAGAGTCATAGTTACTCGTCCCAATTGCTCACCCAGTCTGCCATTTTTTCTTACTGTGGCCAGTCTGCCAGTACCGATATGTCACTAGTTGTGTATCATAAAAGAGTGATCGTTTCTCCTCCCAGGGATTATTCGAGATATCTTAATCGAAACCCTAGTAATGAGACATTGGCTACCTTAAGAGAGTCATAGTTAGTCGTCCCAATTGCTCACCCAATAAAACGTTTCTTCTTACTGCGGCCAGTCTGCCAGAAGTGATATGTCACTAGTTGTGTATCATAAAAGAGTGATCGTTCTCCTCCCAGGGGTTATTCGAGATATCTTAATCGAAACCCTAGTAACGAGGCATTGGCTACCTTAAGAGAGTCATTGTTACTCGTCCCAATTGCTCACCCAGTCCAACATTTTTTCTTACTGCAGCCAGTCTGCCAGAAGCGATATGTCACTAGTTGTGTATCATAAAAGAGTCGTCGTTACTCCTCCCAGGGGTTATTCGAGATATCTTAATCGAAACCCTAGTAACGAGGCATTGGCTACCTTAAGAGAGTCATAGTTACTCGTCCCAATTGCTCACCCAGTCTGCCATTTTTTCTTACTGCGACCAGTCTGCCAGAAGCGATATGTCAATAGTTGTGTATCATAAAAGAGTGATCGTTTTTCCTCCCAGGGGTTATTCGAGATATCTTAATCGAAACCCTAGTAACGAGGCATTGGCTACCTTAAGAGAGTCATAGTTACCCATCCCTATTGCTCACCAAGTCTGCCATTTTTTCTTACTGTGGCCAGTCTGCCAGAAGCGATATGTCACTAGTTGTGTATCATAAAAGAGTCATCGTTACTCCTCCCAGGGGTTATTCGAGATATCTTAATCGAAACCCTAGTAACGAGGCATTGGTTACCTTAAGAGAGTCATATTTACTCGTCCCACTTGCTCACCAAGTCTGCGATTTTTTCTTACTGTGGCCAGTCTGCCAGAAGCGATATGTCACTAGTTGTGTATCATAAAATAGTCATCGTTACTCCTCCCAGGGGTTATTCGAGATATCTTAATCGAAACCCTAGTAACGAGGCATTGGCTACATTAAGAGAGTCATAGTTACTCGTCCCAATTGCTCACCCAGTCCAACATTTTTTCTTACTGCAGCCAGTCTGCCAGAAGCGATATGTCACTAGTTGTGTATCATAAAAGAGTCGTCGTTACTCCTATCAGGGGTTATTCGAGATATCTTAATCGAAACCCTAGTAACGAGGCATTGGCTACCTTAAGAGAGTCATAGTTACTCGTCCCCATTGCTCACCCAGTCCAACATTTTTTCTTACTCTGGTCAGTCTGCCAGAACCGATATGTGACTAGTTGTGTATCATAAAAGAGTGATCGTTACTCCTCCCAGGGGTTATTCGAGATATCTTAATCGAAACCCTAGTAACGAGGCATTGGCTACCTTAAGAGAGTCATAGTTACTCGTCCCAATTGCTCACCCAGTCTGCCATTTTTTCTTACTGTGGCCAGTCTGCCAGTACCGATATGTCACTAGTTGTGTATCATAAAAGAGTGATCGTTTCTCCTCCCAGGGATTATTCGAGATATCTTAATCGAAACCCTAGTAATGAGACATTGGCTACCTAAAGAGAGTCATAGTTACTTGTCCCAATTGCTCACCCAGTAAAACGTTTTTTCTTACTGCGGCCAGTCTGCCAGAAGCGATATTTCACTAGTTGTGAATCATAAAAGAGTGATCGTTACTCCTCCCAGGGGTTATTCGAGAAATCTTAATCGAGACCCTAGTAACGAGGCATTGGCTACCTTACGAGAGTCATAGTTACTTGCCCCAATTGCTCAACCAGTCCAACATTTTTTCTTACGGCGGCCAGTCTGCCAGAAGCGATATGTCACTAGTTGTGTATCATAAAAAAGAGATTGTTACTCCTCCCAGGGGTTATTCGATATATTTTAATCGAAACCCTAGTAACGAGGCATTGGCTACCTTAAGAGAGTCATCGTTAGTCGTCCCAATTGCTCACCCAGTAAAACGTTTTTTCTTACCGCGGCCAGTCTGCCAGAAGCGATATGTCACTAGTTGTGTATCATAAAAGAGTCATCGTTACTCCACCCAGGGGTTATTCGAGATATCTTCATCGAAACCCTAGTAACGAGGCATTGGCTACCTTAAGAGTGTCATTGTTACTCATCCCAATTGCTCACCCAGTCCAACATTTTTTCTTACTGCAGCCAATCTGCCAGAAGCGATATGTCACTAGTTGTGTATCATAAAAGAGTCATCGTTACTCCTCCCAGGAGTTATTCGAGATATCTTAATCGAGACCCTAGTAACGAGGCATTGGCTACCTTACGAGAGTCATAGTTACTCGTCCCAATTGCTCACCCAGTCTGCCATTTTTTCTTACTGTGGCCAGTGTGCCCGAAGCGATATGTCACTAGTTGTGTATCATAAAAGAGTCATCGTTACTCCTCCCAGAGGTTATTCGAGATATCTTAATCGAAACCCTAGTAACGAGGCATTGGCTACCTTAAGAGAGTCATAGTTACTCGTCCCAATTGCTCACCCAGTCCAACATTTTTTCTTACTGCAGCCAGTCTGCCAGAAGCAATATGTCACTAGTTGTGTATCATAAAAGAGTCGTCGTTACTCCTATCAGGGGTTATTCGAGATATCTTAATCGAAACCCTAGTAACGAGGCATTGGCTACCTTAAGAGAGTCATAGTTACTCGTCCCAATTGCTCACCCAGTCTGCCATTTTTTCTTACTGCGACCAGTCTGCCAGAAGCGATATGTCACTAGTTGTGTATCATAAAAGAGTGATCGTTACTCCTCCCAGGGGTTATTCGAGATATCTTAATCGAAACCCTAGTAACGAGGCATTGGCTACCTTAAGAGAGTCATAGTTACTCGTCCCAATTGCTCACCCAGTCTGCCATTTTTTCTTACTGTGGCCAGTCTGCCAGTACCGATATGTCACTAGTTGTGTATCATAAAAGAGTGATCGTTTCTCCTCCCAGGGATTATTCGAGATATCTTAATCGAAACCCTAGTAATGAGACATTGGCTACCTAAAGAGAGTCATAGTTACTTGTCCCAATTGCTCACCCAGTAAAACGTTTTTTCTTACTGCGGCCAGTCTGCCAGAAGCGATATTTCACTAGTTGTGAATCATAAAAGAGTGATCGTTACTCCTCCCAGGGGTTATTCGAGAAATCTTAGTCGAGACCCTAGTAACGAGGCATTGGCTACCTTACGAGAGTCATAGTTACTTGCCCCAATTGCTCAACCAGTCCAACATTTTTTCTTACGGCGGCCAGTCTGCCAGAAGCGATATGTCACTAGTTGTGTATCATAAAAAAGAGGTTGTTACTCCTCCCAGGGGTTATTCGACATATTTTAATCGAAACCCTAGTAACGAGGCATTGGCTACCTTAAGAGAGTCATTGTTACTCGTCCCAATTGCTTACCCAGTCCAACATTTTTTCTTACTGCAGCCATTCTGCCAGAAGCGATATGTCACTAGTTGTGTATCATAAAAGAGTCATCGTTACTCCTCCCAGGGGTTATTCGAGATATCTTAATCGAGACCCTAGTAACGAGGCATTGGCTACCTTACGAGAGTCATAGTTACTCGTCCCAATTGCTCACCCAGTCTGCCATTTTTTCTTACTGTGGCCAGTCTGCCAGAACCGATATGTCACTAGTTGTGTATCATAAAAGAGTCATCGTTACTCCTCCCAGGGGTTATTCGAGATATCTTAATCGAAACCCTAGTAACGAGGCATTGGCTACCTTAAGAGAGTCATAGTTACTCGTCCCAATTGCTCACCCAGTCTGCCATTTTTTCTTACTGCGGCCAGTCTACCAGAAGCGATATGTCACTAGTTGTGTATCATAAAAGAGTGATCGTTACTCCTCCCAGGGGTTATTCGAGATATCTTAATCGAAACCCTAGTAACGAGGCATTGGCTACCTTAAGAGAGTCATAGTTACTCGTCCCAATTGCTCACCCAGTCTGCCATTTTTTCTTACTGTGGCCAGTCTGCCAGTACCGATATGTCACTAGTTGTGTATCATAAAAGAGTGATCGTTTCTCCTCCCAGGGATTATTCGAGATATCTTAATCGAAACCCTAGTAATGAGACATTGGCTACCTTAAGAGAGTCATAGTTAGTCGTCCCAATTGCTCACCCAATAAAACGTTTCTTCTTACTGCGGCCAGTCTGCCAGAAGTGATATGTCACTAGTTGTGTATCATAAAAGAGTGATCGTTCTCCTCCCAGGGGTTATTCGAGATATCTTAATCGAAACCCTAGTAACGAGGCATTGGCTACCTTAAGAGAGTCATTGTTACTCGTCCCAATTGCTCACCCAGTCTGCCATTTTTTCTTACTGCAGCCAGTCTGCCAGAAGCGATATGTCACTAGTTGTGTATCATAAAAGAGTCGTCGTTACTCCTGCCAGGGGTATTCGAGATATCTTAATCGAAACCCTAGTAACGAGGCATTGGCTACCTTAAGAGAGTCATAGTTACTCGTCCCAATTGCTCACCCAGTCTGCCATTTTTTCTTACTGCGACCAGTCTGCCAGAAGCGATATGTCAATAGTTGTGTATCATAAAAGAGTGATCGTTTTTCCTCCCAGGGGTTATTCGAGATATCTTAATCGAAACCCTAGTAACGAGGCATTGGCTACCTTAAGAGAGTCATAGTTACTCATCCCTATTGCTCACCAAGTCTGCCATTTTTTCTTACTGTGGCCAGTCTGCCAGAAGCGATATGTCACTAGTTGTGTATCATAAAAGAGTCATCGTTACTCCTCCCAGGGGTTATTCGAGATATCTTAATCGAAACCCTAGTAACGAGGCATTGGCTACCTTAAGAGAGTCATATTTACTCGTCCCAATTGCTCACCAAGTCTGCGATTTTTTCTTACTGTGGCCAGTCTGCCAGAAGCGATATGTCACTAGTTGTGTATCATAAAATAGTCATCGTTACTCCTCCCAGGGGTTATTCGAGATATCTTAATCGAAACCCTAGTAACGAGGCATTGGCTACATTAAGAGAGTCATAGTTACTCGTCCCAATTGCTCACCCAGTCCAACATTTTTTCTTACTGCAGCCAGTCTGCCAGAAGCGATATGTCACTAGTTGTGTATCATAAAAGAGTCGTCGTTACTCCTATCAGGGGTTATTCGAGATATCTTAATCGAAACCCTAGTAACGAGGCATTGGCTACCTTAAGAGAGTCATAGTTACTCGTCCCCATTGCTCACCCAGTCCAACATTTTTTCTTACTCTGGTCAGTCTGCCAGAACCGATATGTCACTAGTTGTGTATCATAAAAGAGTGATCGTTACTCCTCCCAGGGGTTATTCGAGATATCTTAATCGAAACCCTAGTAACGAGGCATTGGCTACCTTAAGAGAGTCATAGTTACTCGTCCCAATTGCTCACCCAGTCTGCCATTTTTTCTTACTGTGGCCAGTCTGCCAGTACCGATATGTCACTAGTTGTGTATCATAAAAGAGTGATCGTTTCTCCTCCCAGGGATTATTCGAGATATCTTAATCGAAACCCTAGTAATGAGACATTGGCTACCTAAAGAGAGTCATAGTTACTTGTCCCAATTGCTCACCCAGTAAAACGTTTTTTCTTACTGCGGCCAGTCTGCCAGAAGCGATATTTCACTAGTTGTGAATCATAAAAGAGTGATCGTTACTCCTCCCAGGGGTTATTCGAGAAATCTTAATCGAGACCCTAGTAACGAGGCATTGGCTACCTCACGAGAGTCATAGTTACTTGCCCCAATTGCTCAACCAGTCCAACATTTTTTCTTACGGCGGCCAGTCTGCCAGAAGCGATATGTCACTAGTTGTGTATCATAAAAAAGAGATTGTTACTCCTCCCAGGGGTTATTCGATATATTTTAATCGAAACCCTAGTAACGAGGCATTGGCTACCTTAAGAGAGTCATCGTTAGTCGTCCCAATTGCTCACCCAGTAAAACGTTTTTTCTTACCGCGGCCAGTCTGCCAGAAGCGATATGTCACTAGTTGTGTATCATAAAAGAGTCATCGTTACTCCACCCAGGGGTTATTCGAGATATCTTAATCGAAACCCTAGTAACGAGGCATTGGCTACCTTAAGAGAGTCATTGTTACTCGTCCCAATTGCTCACCCAGTCCAACATTTTTTCTTACTGCAGCCAATCTGCCAGAAGCGATATGTCACTAGTTGTGTATCATAAAAGAGTCATCGTTACTCCTCCCAGGGGTTATTCGAGATATCTTAATCGAGACCCTAGTAACGAGGCATTGGCTACCTTACGAGAGTCATAGTTACTCGTCCCAATTGCTCACCCAGTCTGCCATTTTTTCTTACTGTGGCCAGTGTGCCCGAAGCGATATGTCACTAGTTGTGTATCATAAAAGAGTCATCGTTACTCCTCCCAGAGGTTATTCGAGATATCTTAATCGAAACCCTAGTAACGAGGCATTGGCTACCTTAAGAGAGTCATAGTCACTCGTCCCAATTGCTCACCCAGTCCAACATTTTTTCTTACTGCAGCCAGTCTGCCAGAAGCGATATGTCACTAGTTGTGTATCATAAAAGAGTCGTCGTTACTCCTTCCATGGGTAATTCGAGTTATCTTAATCGAAACCCTAGTAACGAGGCATTGACTACCTTAAGAGAGTCATAGTTACTCGTCCCTATTGCTCACCCAGTCCAACATTTTTTCTTACTGTGGTCAGTCTGCCAGAACCGATATGTCACTAGTTGTGTATCATAAAAGAGTGATCGTTACTCCTCCCAGGGGTTATTCGAGATATCTTAATCGAAACCCTAGTAATGAGGCATTGGCTACCTTAAGAGAGTCATAGTTACTCGTCCCAATTGCTCACCCAGTCTGCCATTTTTTCTTACTGTGGCCAGTCTGCCAGTACCGATATGTCACTAGTTGTGTATCATAAAAGAGTGATCGTTTCTCCTCCCAGGGGTTATTCGAGATATCTTAATCTAAACCCTAGTAATGAGACATTGGCTACCTTAAGAGAGTCATAGTTAGTCGTCCCAATTGCTCACCCAATAAAACGTTTCTTCTTACTGCAGCCAGTCTGCCAGAAGCGATATGTCACTAGTTGTGTATCATAAAAGAGTGATCGTTCTCCTCCCAGGGGTTATTCGAGATATCTTAATCGAAACCCTAGTAACGAGGCATTGGCTACCTTAAGAGAGTCATTGTTACTCGTCCCAATTGCTCACCCAGTCCAACATTTTTTCTTACTGCAGCCAGTCTTCCAGAAGCGATATGTCACTAGTTGTGTATCATAAAAGAGTCGTCGTTACTCCTCCCAGGGGTTATTCGAGATATCTTAATCGAAACCCTAGTAACGAGGCATTGGCTACCTTAAGAGAGTCATAGTTACTCGTCCCAATTGCTCACCCAGTCTGCCATTTTTTCTTACTGCGACCAGTCTGCCAGAAGCAATATGTCAATAGTTGTGTATCATAAAAGAGTGATCGTTTTTCCTCCCAGGGGTTATTCGAGATATCTTAATCGAAACCCTAGTAACGAGGCATTGGCTACCTTAAGAGAGTCATAGTTACCCATCCCTATTGCTCACCAAGTCTGCCATTTTTTCTTACTGTGGCCAGTCTGCCAGAAGCGATATGTCACTAGTTGTGTATCATAAAAGAGTCATCGTTACTCCTCCCAGGGGTTATTCGAGATATCTTAATCGAAACCCTAGTAACGAGGCATTGGCTACCTTAAGAGAGTCATAGTTACTCGTCCCAATTGCTCACCAAGTCTGCGATTTTCTCTTACTTTGGCCAGTCTGCCAGAAGCGATATGTCACTCGTTGTGTATCATAAAATAGTCATCGTTACTCCTCCCAGGGGTTATTCGAGATATCTTAATCGAAACCCTAGTAACGAGGCATTGGCTACCTTAAGAGAGTCATAGTTAATCGTCCCAATTGCTCACCAAGTCTGCCATTTTTTCTTACTGTGGCAAGTCTGCCAGAAGCGATATGTCACTAGTTGTGTATCATAAAAGAGTCATCGTTACTCCTCCCAGGGGTTATTCGAGATATCTTAATCGAAACCCTAGTAACGAGGCATTGGCTACCTTAAGAGAGTCATAGTCACTCGTCCCAATTGCTCACCCAGTCCAACATTTTTTCTTACCACAGCCAGTCTGCCAGAAGCAATATGTCACTAGTTGTGTATCATAAAAGAGTCATCGTTACTCCTGCCAGGGGTTATTCGAGATATCTTAATCGAAACCCTAGTAACGAGGCATTGGCTTCCTTAAGAGAGTCATAGTTACTCGTCCCAATTGCTCACCAAGTCTGCCATTTTTTCTTACTGTGGCAAGTCTGCCAGAAGCGATATGTCACTAGTTCTGTATCATAAAAGAGTCATGGTAACTCCTGCCAGGGGTTATTCGAGTTATCTTAATCGAAACCCTAGTAACGAGGCATTGGCTACCTTAAGAGAGTCATAGTTACTCGTCCCTATTGCTCACCCAGTCCAACATTTTTTCTTACTGTGGTCAGTCTGCCAGAACCGATATGTCACTAGTTGTGTATCATAAAATAGTGATCGTTACTCCTCCCAGGGGTTATTCGAGATATCTTAATCGAAACCCTAGTAACGAGGCATTGGCTACCTTAAGAGAGTCATAGTTACTCGTCCCAATTGCTCACCCACTCTGCCATTTTTTCTTACTGTGGCCAGTCTGCCAGTACCGATATGTCACTAGTTGTGTATCATAAAAGAGTGATCGTTTCTCCTCCCAGGGATTATTCGAGATATCTTAATCGAAACCCTAGTAATGAGACATTTTCTACCTTAAGAGAGTCATAGTTAGTCGTCCCAATTGCTCACCCAATAAATCGTTTCTTCTTACTGCGGCCAGTCTGCCAGAAGCGATATGTCACTAGTTGTGTATCATAAAAGAGTGATCGTTCTCCTCCCAGAGGTTATTCGAGATATCTTAATCGAAACCCTAGTAACGAGGCATTGGCTACCTTAAGAGAGTCATTGTTACTCGTCCCAATTGCTCACCCAGTCCAACATTTTTTCTTACTGCAGCCAGTCTGCCAGAAGCGATATGTCAATAGTTGTGTATCATAAAAGAGTGATCGTTACTCCTCCCAGGGGTTATTCGAGATATCTTAATCGAAACCCTAGTAACGTGGCATTGGTTACCTTAAGAGAGTCATAGTAACTCGTCCCAATTGCTCACCCAGTCTGCCATTTTTTCTTACTGTGACTAGTCTGCCAGAAGCGATATGTCAATAGTTGTGTATCATAAAAAAGTGATCGTTTTTCCTCCCAGGGGTTATTCGAGATATCTTAATCGAAACCCTAGTAACGAGGCATTGGCTACCTTAAGAGAGTCATAGTTACTCATCCCTATTGCTCACCATGTCTGCCATTTTATCATACTGTGGCCAGTCTGCCAGAAGCGATATGTCACTAGGTGTGTATCATAAAAGAGTCATCGTTACTCCTCCCAGGAGTTATTCGAGATATCTTAATCGAAACCCTAGTAACGAGGCATTGGCTACCTTAAGAGAGTCATAGTTACTCGTCCCAATTGCTCACCAAGTCTGCGATTTTTTCTTACTGTGGCCAGTCTGCCAGAAGCGATATGTCACTAGTTGTGTATCATAAAATAGTCATCGTTACTCCTCCCAGGGGTTATTCGAGATATCTTAATCGAAACCCTAGTAACGAGGCATTGGCTACCTTAAGAGAGTCATAGTTACTCGTCCCAATTGCTCACCAAGTCTGCCATTTTTTCTTACTGTGGCAAGTCTGCCAGAAGCGATATGTCACAAGTTGTGTATCATAAAAGAGTCATCGTTACTCCTCCCAGGGGTTATTCGAGATATCTTAATCGAAACCCTAGTAACGAGGCATTGGCTACCTTAAGAGAGTCATAGTTACTCGTCCCTATTGCTCACCCAGTCCAACATTTTTTCTTACTGTGGTCAGTCTGCCAGAACCGATATGTCACTAGTTGTGTATCATAAAAGAGTGATCGTTACTCCTCCCAGGGGTTATTCGAGATATCTTAATCGAAACCCTAGTAACGAGGCATTGGCTACCTTAAGAGAGTCATAGTTACTCGTCCCAATTGCTCACCCAGTCTGCCATTTTCTCTTACTGTGGCCAGTCTGCCAGTACCGATATGTCACTAGTTGTGTATCATAAAAGAGTGATCGTTTCTCCTCCCAGGGATTATTCGAGATATCTTAATCGAAACACTAGTAATGAGACATTGGCTACCTTAAGAGAGTCATAGTTAGTCGTCCCAATTGCTCACCCAATAAAACGTTTCTTCTTACTGCGGCCAGTCTGCCAGAAGCGATATGTCACTAGTTGTGTATCATAAAAGAGTGATCGTTCTCCTCCCAGGGGTTATTCGAGATATCTTAATCGAAACCCTAGTAACGAGGCATTGGCTACCTTAAGAGAGTCATAGTTACTTGTCCCAATTGCTCACCCAGTCTGCCATTTTTTCTTACTGCGACCAGTCTGCCAGAAGCGATATGTCAATAGTTGTGTATCATAAAAGAGTGATCGTTTTTCCTCCCAGGGGTTATTCGAGATATCTTAATCGAAACCCTAGTAACGAGGCATTGGCTACCTTAAGAGAGTCATAGTTACTCATCCCTATTGCTCACCAAGTCTGCAATTTTTTCTTACTGTGGCCAGTCTGCCAGAAGCGATATGTCAAAAATTGTGTATCATAAAAGAGTCATCGTTACTCCTCCCAGGGGTTATTCGAGATATCTTAATCGAAACCCTAGTAACGAGGCATTGGCTACCTTAAGAGAGTCATAGTTACTCGTCCCAATTGCTCACCAAGTCTGCGATGTTTTCTTACTGTGGCCAGTCTGCCAGAAGCGATATGTCACTAGTTGTGTATCATAAAATAGTCATCGTTACTCCTCCCAGGGGTTATTCGAGATATCTTAATCGAAACCCTAGTAACGAGGCATTGGCTACATTAAGAGAGTCATAGTTACTCGTCCCAATTGCTCACCCAGTCCAACATTTTTTCTTACTGCAGCCAGTCTGCCAGAAGCGATATGTCACTAGTTGTGTATCATAAAAGAGTCGTCGTTACTCCTATCAGGGGTTATTCGAGATATCTTAATCGAAACCCTAGTAACGAGGCATTGGCTACCTTAAGAGAGTCATAGTTACTCGTCCCTAATGCTCACCCAGTCCAACATTTTTTCTTACACTGGTCAGTCTGCCAGAACCGATATGTCACTAGTTGTGTATCATAAAAGAGTGATCGTTTCTCCTCCCAGGGGTTATTCGAGATATCTTAATCTAAACCCTAGTAATGAGACATTGGCTACCTTAAGAGAGTCATAGTTAGTCGTCCCAATTGCTCACCCAATAAAACGTTTCTTCTTACTGCAGCCAGTCTGCCAGAAGCGATATGTCACTAGTTGTGTATCATAAAAGAGTGATCGTTCTCCTCCCAGGGGTTATTCGAGATATCTTAATCGAAACCCTAGTAACGAGGCATTGGCTACCTTAAGAGAGTCATTGTTACTCGTCCCAATTGCTCACCCAGTCCAACATTTTTTCTTACTGCAGCCAGTCTGCCAGAAGCGATATGTCACTAGTTGTGTATCATAAAAGAGTCGTCGTTACTCCTCCCAGGGGTTATTCGAGATATCTTAATCGAAACCCTAGTAACGAGGCATTGGCTACCTTAAGAGAGTCATAGTTACTCGTCCCAATTGCTCACCCAGTCTGCCATTTTTTCTTACTGCGACCAGTCTGCCAGAAGCAATATGTCAATAGTTGTGTATCATAAAAGAGTGATCGTTTTTCCTCCCAGGGGTTATTCGAGATATCTTAATCGAAACCCTAGTAACGAGGCATTGGCTACCTTAAGAGAGTCATAGTTACCCATCCCTATTGCTCACCAAGTCTGCCATTTTTTCTTACTGTGGCCAGTCTGCCAGAAGCGATATGTCACTAGTTGTGTATCATAAAAGAGTCATCGTTACTCCTCCCAGGGGTTATTCGAGATATCTTAATCGAAACCCTAGTAACGAGGCATTGGCTACCTTAAGAGAGTCATAGTTACTCGTCCCAATTGCTCACCAAGTCTGCGATTTTCTCTTACTTTGGCCAGTCTGCCAGAAGCGATATGTCACTCGTTGTGTATCATAAAATAGTCATCGTTACTCCTCCCAGGGGTTATTCGAGATATCTTAATCGAAACCCTAGTAACGAGGCATTGGCTACCTTAAGAGAGTCATAGTTAATCGTCCCAATTGCTCACCAAGTCTGCCATTTTTTCTTACTGTGGCAAGTCTGCCAGAAGCGATATGTCACTAGTTGTGTATCATAAAAGAGTCATCGTTACTCCTCCCAGGGGTTATTCGAGATATCTTAATCGAAACCCTAGTAACGAGGCATTGGCTACCTTAAGAGAGTCATAGTCACTCGTCCCAATTGCTCACCCAGTCCAACATTTTTTCTTACCACAGCCAGTCTGCCAGAAGCAATATGTCACTAGTTGTGTATCATAAAAGAGTCATCGTTACTCCTGCCAGGGGTTATTCGAGATATCTTAATCGAAACCCTAGTAACGAGGCATTGGCTTCCTTAAGAGAGTCATAGTTACTCGTCCCAATTGCTCACCAAGTCTGCCATTTTTTCTTACTGTGGCAAGTCTGCCAGAAGCGATATGTCACTAGTTCTGTATCATAAAAGAGTCATCGTAACTCCTGCCAGGGGTTATTCGAGTTATCTTAATCGAAACCCTAGTAACGAGGCATTGGCTACCTTAAGAGAGTCATAGTTACTCGTCCCTATTGCTCACCCAGTCCAACATTTTTTCTTACTGTGGTCAGTCTGCCAGAACCGATATGTCACTAGTTGTGTATCATAAAATAGTGATCGTTACTCCTCCCAGGGGTTATTCGAGATATCTTAATCGAAACCCTAGTAACGAGGCATTGGCTACCTTAAGAGAGTCATAGTTACTCGTCCCAATTGCTCACCCACTCTGCCATTTTTTCTTACTGTGGCCAGTCTGCCAGTACCGATATGTCACTAGTTGTGTATCATAAAAGAGTGATCGTTTCTCCTCCCAGGGATTATTCGAGATATCTTAATCGAAACCCTAGTAATGAGACATTTTCTACCTTAAGAGAGTCATAGTTAGTCGTCCCAATTGCTCACCCAATAAATCGTTTCTTCTTACTGCGGCCAGTCTGCCAGAAGCGATATGTCACTAGTTGTGTATCATAAAAGAGTGATCGTTCTCCTCCCAGAGGTTATTCGAGATATCTTAATCGAAACCCTAGTAACGAGGCATTGGCTACCTTAAGAGAGTCATTGTTACTCGTCCCAATTGCTCACCCAGTCCAACATTTTTTCTTACTGCAGCCAGTCTGCCAGAAGCGATATGTCAATAGTTGTGTATCATAAAAGAGTGATCGTTACTCCTCCCAGGGGTTATTCGAGATATCTTAATCGAAACCCTAGTAACGTGGCATTGGTTACCTTAAGAGAGTCATAGTAACTCGTCCCAATTGCTCACCCAGTCTGCCATTTTTTCTTACTGTGACTAGTCTGCCAGAAGCGATATGTCAATAGTTGTGTATCATAAAAAAGTGATCGTTTTTCCTCCCAGGGGTTATTCGAGATATCTTAATCGAAACCCTAGTAACGAGGCATTGGCTACCTTAAGAGAGTCATAGTTACTCATCCCTATTGCTCACCATGTCTGCCATTTTATCATACTGTGGCCAGTCTGCCAGAAGCGATATGTCACTAGGTGTGTATCATAAAAGAGTCATCGTTACTCCTCCCAGGAGTTATTCGAGATATCTTAATCGAAACCCTAGTAACGAGGCATTGGCTACCTTAAGAGAGTCATAGTTACTCGTCCCAATTGCTCACCAAGTCTGCGATTTTTTCTTACTGTGGCCAGTCTGCCAGAAGCGATATGTCACTAGTTGTGTATCATAAAATAGTCATCGTTACTCCTCCCAGGGGTTATTCGAGATATCTTAATCGAAACCCTAGTAACGAGGCATTGGCTACCTTAAGAGAGTCATAGTTACTCGTCCCAATTGCTCACCAAGTCTGCCATTTTTTCTTACTGTGGCAAGTCTGCCAGAAGCGATATGTCACAAGTTGTGTATCATAAAAGAGTCATCGTTACACCTCCCAGGGGTTATTCGAGATATCTTAATCGAAACCCTAGTAACGAGGCATTGGCTACCTTAAGAGAGTCATAGTTACTCGTCCCTATTGCTCACCCAGTCCAACATTTTTTCTTACTGTGGTCAGTCTGCCAGAACCGATATGTCACTAGTTGTGTATCATAAAAGAGTGATCGTTACTCCTCCCAGGGGTTATTCGAGATATCTTAATCGAAACCCTAGTAACGAGGCATTGGCTACCTTAAGAGAGTCATAGTTACTCGTCCCAATTGCTCACCCAGTCTGCCATTTTCTCTTACTGTGGCCAGTCTGCCAGTACCGATATGTCACTAGTTGTGTATCATAAAAGAGTGATCGTTTCTCCTCCCAGGGATTATTCGAGATATCTTAATCGAAACACTAGTAATGAGACATTGGCTACCTTAAGAGAGTCATAGTTAGTCGTCCCAATTGCTCACCCAATAAAACGTTTCTTCTTACTGCGGCCAGTCTGCCAGAAGCGATATGTCACTAGTTGTGTATCATAAAAGAGTGATCGTTCTCCTCCCAGGGGTTATTCGAGATATCTTAATCGAAACCCTAGTAACGAGGCATTGGCTACCTTAAGAGAGTCATAGTTACTTGTCCCAATTGCTCACCCAGTCTGCCATTTTTTCTTACTGCGACCAGTCTGCCAGAAGCGATATGTCAATAGTTGTGTATCATAAAAGAGTGATCGTTTTTCCTCCCAGGGGTTATTCGAGATATCTTAATCGAAACCCTAGTAACGAGGCATTGGCTACCTTAAGAGAGTCATAGTTACTCATCCCTATTGCTCACCAAGTCTGCAATTTTTTCTTACTGTGGCCAGTCTGCCAGAAGCGATATGTCAAAAATTGTGTATCATAAAAGAGTCATCGTTACTCCTCCCAGGGGTTATTCGAGATATCTTAATCGAAACCCTAGTAACGAGGCATTGGCTACCTTAAGAGAGTCATAGTTACTCGTCCCAATTGCTCACCAAGTCTGCGATGTTTTCTTACTGTGGCCAGTCTGCCAGAAGCGATATGTCACTAGTTGTGTATCATAAAATAGTCATCGTTACTCCTCCCAGGGGTTATTCGAGATATCTTAATCGAAACCCTAGTAACGAGGCATTGGCTACATTAAGAGAGTCATAGTTACTCGTCCCAATTGCTCACCCAGTCCAACATTTTTTCTTACTGCAGCCAGTCTGCCAGAAGCGATATGTCACTAGTTGTGTATCATAAAAGAGTCGTCGTTACTCCTATCAGGGGTTATTCGAGATATCTTAATCGAAACCCTAGTAACGAGGCATTGGCTACCTTAAGAGAGTCATAGTTACTCGTCCCTAATGCTCACCCAGTCCAACATTTTTTCTTACACTGGTCAGTCTGCCAGAACCGATATGTCACTAGTTGTGTATCATAAAAGAGTGATCGTTCTCCTCCCAGAGGTTATTCGAGATATCTTAATCGAAACCCTAGTAACGAGGCATTGGCTACCTTAAGAGAGTCATAGTTACTCGTCCCTATTGCTCACCCAGTCCAACATTTTTTCTTACTGTGGTCAGTCTGCCAGAACCGATATGTCACTAGTTGTGTATCATAAAAGAGTGATCGTTACTCCTCCCAGGGGTTATTCGAGATATCTTAATCGAAACCCTAGTAACGAGGCATTGGCTACCTTAAGAGAGTCATAGTTACTCGTCCCAATTGCTCACCAAGTCTGCCATTTTTTCTTACTGTGGCAAGTCTGCCAGAAGCGATATGTCAAAAATTGTGTATCATAAAAGAGTCATCGTTACTCCTCCCAGGGGTTATTCGAGATATCTTAATCGAAACCCTAGTAACGAGGCATTGGCTACCTTAAGAGAGTCATAGTTACTCGTCCCAATTGCTCACCAAGTCTGCGATGTTTTCTTACTGTGGCCAGTCTGCCAGAAGCGATATGTCACTAGTTGTGTATCATAAAATAGTCATCGTTACTCCTCCCAGGGGTTATTCGAGATATCTTAATCGAAACCCTAGTAACGAGGCATTGGCTACATTAAGAGAGTCATAGTTACTCGTCCCAATTGCTCACCCAGTCCAACATTTTTTCTTACTGCAGCCAGTCTGCCAGAAGCGATATGTCACTAGTTGTGTATCATAAAAGAGTCGTCGTTACTCCTATCAGGGGTTATTCGAGATATCTTAATCGAAACCCTAGTAACGAGGCATTGGCTACCTTAAGAGAGTCATAGTTACTCGTCCCTAATGCTCACCCAGTCCAACATTTTTTCTTACACTGGTCAGTCTGCCAGAACCGATATGTCACTAGTTGTGTATCATAAAAGAGTGATCGTTCTCCTCCCAGAGGTTATTCGAGATATCTTAATCGAAACCCTAGTAACGAGGCATTGGCTACCTTAAGAGAGTCATAGTTACTCGTCCCTATTGCTCACCCAGTCCAACATTTTTTCTTACTGTGGTCAGTCTGCCAGAACCGATATGTCACTAGTTGTGTATCATAAAAGAGTGATCGTTACTCCTCCCAGGGGTTATTCGAGATATCTTAATCGAAACCCTAGTAACGAGGCATTGGCTACCTTAAGAGAGTCATAGTTACTCGTCCCAATTGCTCACCAAGTCTGCCATTTTTTCTTACTGTGGCAAGTCTGCCAGAAGCGATATGTCACAAGTTGTGTATCATAAAAGAGTCATCGTTACTCCTCCCAGGGGTTATTCGAGATATCTTAATCGAAACCCTAGTAACGAGGCATTGGCTACCTTAAGAGAGTCATAGTTACTCGTCCCTATTGCTCACCCAGTCCAAAATTTTTTCTTACTGTGGTCAGTCTGCCAGAACCGATATGTCACTAGTTGTGTATCATAAAAGAGTGATCGTTACTCCTCCCAGGGGTTATTCGAGATATCTTAATCGAAACCCTAGTAACGAGGCATTGGCTACCTTAAGAGAGTCATAGTTACTCGTCCCAATTGCTCACCCAGTCTGCCATTTTTTCTTACTGTGGCCAGTCTGCCAGTACCGATATGTCACTAGTTGTGTATCATAAAAGAGTGATCGTTTCTCCTCCCAGGGATTATTCGAGATATCTTAATCGAAACACTAGTAACGAGGCATTGGCTACCTTAAGAGAGTCATAGTTACTCGTCCCTAATGCTCACCCAGTCCAACATTTTTTCTTACACTGGTCAGTCTGCCAGAACCGATATGTCACTAGTTGTGTATCATAAAAGAGTGATCGTTACTCCTCCCAGGGGTTATTCGAGATATCTTAATCGAAACCCTAGTAACGAGGCATTGGCTACCTTAAGAGAGTCATAGTTACTCGTCCCAATTGCTCACCCAGTCTGCCACTTTTTCTTACTGTGGCCAGTCTGCCAGTACTGATATGTCACTAGTTGTGTATCATAAAAGAGTGATCGTTTCTCCTCCCAGGGATTATTCGAGATATCTTAATCGAAACCCTAGTAATGAGACATTGGCTACCTTAAGAGAGTCATAGTTACTTGTCCCAACTGCTCACCCAGTAAAACGTTTTTTCTTACTGCGGCCAGTCTGCCAGAAGCGATATTTCACTAGTTTTGAATCATAAAAGAGTGATCGTTACTCCTCCCAGGGGTTATTCGAGATATCTTAATCGAGACCCTAGTAACGAGGCATTGGCAACCTTACGAGAGTCATAGTTACTCGCCCCAATTGCTCAAGCAGTCCAACATTTTTTCTTACGGCGGCCAGTCTGCCAGAAGCGATATGTCACTAGTTGTGTATCATAAAAAAGAGATTGTTACTCCTCCCAGGGGTTATTAGATATATTTTAATCGAAACCCCAGTAACGAGGCATTGGCTACCTTAAGAGAGTCATCGTTAGTCGTCCCAATTGCTCACCCAGTAAAACGTTTTTTCTTACCGCGGCCAGTCTGCCAGAAGCGATATGTCACTAGTTGTGTATCATAAAAGAGTCGTCGTTACTCCTCCCAGGGGTTATTCGAGATATCTTAATCGAAACCCTAGTAACGAGGCATTGGCTACCTTAAGAGAGTCATAGTTACTCGTCCCAATTGCTCACCCAGTCCAACATTTTTTCTTACTGTGGTCAGTCTGCCAGAACCGATATGTCACTAGTTGTGTATCATAAAAGAGTGATCGTTACTCCTCCCAGGGGTTATTCGAGATATCTTAATCGAAACCCTAGTAACGAGGCATTGGCTACCTTAAGAGAGTCATAGTTACTCGTCCCAATTGCGCACCCAGTCTGCCATTTTTTCTTACTGTGGCCAGTCTGCCAGAAGCGATATGTCACTAGTTGTGTATCATAAAAGAGTCATCGTTTCTCCTCCCAGGGGTTATTCGAGATATCTTAATCGAAACCCTAGTAACGAGGCATTGGCTACCTTAAGAGATTCATAGTTACTCATCCCAATTGCTCACCAAGTCTGCCATTTTTTCTTACTGTGGCCAGTCTGCCGGAAGCGATATGTCACTAGTTGTGTATCATAAAAGAGTCATCGTTACTCCTCCCAGGGGTTATTCGAGATATCTTAATCGAAACCCTAGTAACGAGGCATTGGCTACCTTAAGAGAGTCATAGTTACTCGTCCCAATTGCTCACAAGTCTGCGATTTTTTCTTACTGTGGCCTGTCTGCCAGAAGCGATATGTCACTAGTTGTGTATCATAAAAGAGTCATCGTTACTCCCCCCAGGGGTTATTCGAGATATCTTAATCGAAACCCTAGTAACGAGGCATTGGCTACATTAAGAGAGTCATAGTTACTCGTCCCAATTGCTCACCCAGTCCAACATTTTTTCTTACTGTGGCCAGTCTGCCAGAACCGATATGTCACTAGTTGTGTATCATAAAAGAGTCGTCGTTACTCTTCCCAGGGGTTATTCTTGATATCTTAATCGAAACCCTAGTAACGAGGCATTGGCTACCTTAAGAGAGTCATAGTTACTCGTCCCAATTGCTCACCCAGTCCAACATTTTTTCTTACTGTAGCCAGTCTGCCAGAACCGATATGTCACTAGTTGTGTATCATAAAAGAGTGATCGTTTCTCCTCCCAGGGGATATTCGAGATATCTTAATCGAAACCCTAGTAACGAGGCATTGACTACCTTAAGAGAGTCATAGTTACTCGTCCCATTTGGTCACCCAGTCCAACATTATTTCTTACTGCGACCAGTCTGCCAGAAGCGATGTGTCACTAGTTGTGTATCATAAAAGAGTCGTCGTTACTCCTGCCAGGGGTTATTCGAGTTATCTTAATCGAAACCCTAGTAACGAGGCATTGGCTACCTTAAGAGAGTCATAGTTACTCGTCCCTATTGCTCACCCAGTCCAACATTTTTTCTTACTGTGGTCAGTCTGCCAGAACCGATATGTCACTAGTTGTGTATCATAAAAGAGTGATCGTTACTCCTCCGAGGGGTTATTCGAGATATCTTAATCGAAACCCTAGTAACGAGGCATTGGCAACCTTAAGAGAGTCATAGTTACTCGTCCCAATTGCTCACCCAGTCTGCCATTTTTTCTTACTGTGGCCAGTCTGCCAGTACCGATATGTCACTAGTTGTGTATCATAAAAGAGTGATCGTTTCTCCTCCCAGGGATTATTCGAGATATCTTAATCGAAACCCTAGTAATGAGACATTGGCTACCTTAAGAGAGTCATAGTTAGTCGTCCCAATTGCTCACCCAATAAAACGTTTCTTCTTACTGCGGCCAGTCTGCCAGAAGCGATATGTCACTAGTTGTGTATCATAAAAGAGTGATCGTTCTCCTCCCAGGGGTTATTCGAGATATCTTAATCGAAACCCTAGTAACGAGGCATTGGCTACCTTAAGAGAGTCATAGTTACTCGTCCCAATTGCTCACCCAGTCTGCCATTTTTTCTTACTGCGGCCAGTCTGCCAGAAGCGATATGTCAATAGTTGTGTATCATAAAAGAGTGATCGTTTTTCCTCCCAGGGGTTATTCGAGATATCTTAATCGAAACCCTAGTAACGAGGCATTGGCTACCTTAAGAGAGTCATAGTTACTCATCCCTATTGCTCACCAAGTCTGCCATTTTTTCTTACTGTGGCCAGTCTGCCAGAAGCGATATGTCACTAGTTGTGTATCATAAAAGGGATATCGTTACTCCTCCCAGGGGTTATTCGAGATATCTTAATCGAAACCCTAGTAACGAGGCATTGGCTACCTTAAGAGAGTCATAGTTACTCGTCCCAATTGCTCACCAAGTCTGCGATTTTTTCTTAGTGTGGCCAGTCTGCCAGAAGCGATATGTCACTAGTTGTGTATCATAAAATAGTCATCGTTACTCCTCCCAGGGGTTATTCGAGATATCTTAATCGAAACCCTAGTAACGAGGCATTGGCTACATTAAGAGAGTCATAGTTACTCGTCCCAATTGCTCACCCAGTCCAACATTTTTTCTTACTGCAGCCAGTCTGCCAGAAGCGATATGTCACTAGTTGTGTATCATAAAAGAGTCGTCGTTACTCCTATCAGGGGTTATTCGAGATATCTTAATCGAAACCCTAGTAACGAGGCATTGGCTACCTTAAGAGAGTCATAGTTACTCGTCCCTAATGCTCACCCAGTCCAACATTTTTTCTTACACTGGTCAGTCTGCCAGAACCGATATGTCACTAGTTGTGTATCATAAAAGAGTTATCGTTACTCCTCCCAGGGGTTATTCGAGATATCTTAATCGAAACCCTAGTAACGAGGCATTGGCTACCTTAAGAGAGTCATAGTTACTCGTCCCAATTGCTCACCCAGTCTGCCATTTTTTCTTACTGTGGCCAGTCTGCCAGTACCGATATGTCACTAGTTGTGTATCATAAAAGAGTGATCGTTTCTCCTCCCAGGGATTATTCGAGATATCTTAATCGAAACCCTAGTAATGAGACATTGGCTACCTTAAGAGAGTCATAGTTACTTGTCCCAATTGCTCACCCAGTAAAACGTTTTCCTTACTGCGGCCAGTCTGCCAGAAGCGATATTTCACTAGTTGTGAATCATAAAAGAGTGATCGTTACTCCTCCCAGGGGTTATTCGAGATATCTTAATCGAGACCCTAGTAACGAGGCATTGGCTACCTTACGAGAGTCATAGTTACTCGCCCCAATTGCTCAAGCAGTCCAACATTTTTTCTTACGGCGGCCAGTCTGCCAGAAGCGATATGTCACTAGTTGTGTATCATAAAAAAGAGATTGTTACTCCTCCCAGGGGTTATTCGATATATTTTAATCGAAACCCCAGTAACGAGGCATTGGCTACCTTAAGAGAGTCATCGTTAGTTGTCCCAATTGCTCACCCAGTAAAACGGTTTTTCTTACCGCGGCCAGTCTGCCAGAAGCGATATGTCACTAGTTGTGTATCATAAAAGAGTCGTCGTTACTCCTGCCTGGGGTTATTCGAGTTATCTTAATCGAAACCCTAGTAACGAGGCATTGGCTACCTTAAGAGAGTCATAGTTACTCGTCCCTATTGCTCACCCAGTCCAACATTTTTTCTTACTGTGGTCAGTCTGCCAGAACCGATATGTCACTAGTTGTGTATCATAAAAGAGTGATCGTCACTCCTCCCAGGGGTTATTCGAGATACCTTAATCGAAAACCTAGTAACGAGGCATTGGCTACCTTAAGAGAGTCATAGTTACTCGTCCCAATTGCTCACCCAGTCTGCCATTTTTTCTTACTGTGGCCAGTCTGCCAGTACCGATATGTCACTAGTTGTGTATCATAAAAGAGTGATCGTTTCTCCTCCCAGGGATTATTCGAGATATCTTAATCGAAACCCTAGTAATGAGACATTGGCTACCTTAAGAGAGTCATAGTTAGTCGTCCCAATTGCTCACCCAATAAAACGTTTCTTCTTACTGCAGCCAGACTGCCAGAAGCGATATGTCACTAGTTGTGTATCATAAAAGAGTGATCGTTCTCCTCCCAGGGGTTATTCGAGTTATCTTAATCGAAACCCTAGTAACGAGGCATTGGCTACCTTAAGAGAGTCATAGTTACTCATCCCTATTGCTCACCAAGTCTGCCATTTTTTCTTACTGTGGCCAGTCTGCCAGAAGCGATATGTCACTAGTTGTGTATCATAAAAGAGTCGTCGTTACTCCTCCCAGGGGTTATTCGAGATATCTTAATCGAAACCCTAGTAACGAGGCATTGGCAACCTTAAGAGAGTCATAGTTACTCGTCCCAATTGCTCACCCAGTCTGCCATTTTTTCTTACTGTGGCCAGTCTGCCAGTACCGATATGTCACTAGTTGTGTATCATAAAAGAGTGATCGTTTCTCCTCCCAGGGATTATTCGAGATATCTTAATCGAAACCCTAGTAATGAGACATTGGCTACCTTAAGAGAGTCATAGTTAGTCGTCCCAATTGCTCACCCAATAAAACGTTTCTTCTTACTGCGGCCAGTCTGCCAGAAGCGATATGTCACTAGTTGTGTATCATAAAAGAGTGATCGTTCTCCTCCCAGGGGTTATTCGAGATATCTTAATCGAAACCCTAGTAACGAGGCATTGGCTACCTTAAGAGAGTCATAGTTACTCGTCCCAATTGCTCACCCAGTCTGCCATTTTTTCTTACTGCGGCCAGTCTGCCAGAAGCGATATGTCAATAGTTGTGTATCATAAAAGAGTGATCGTTTTTCCTCCCAGGGGTTATTCGAGATATCTTAATCGAAACCCTAGTAACGAGGCATTGGCTACCTTAAGAGAGTCATAGTTACTCATCCCTATTGCTCACCAAGTCTGCCATTTTTTCGTACTGTGGCCAGTCTGCCAGAAGCGATATGTCACTAGTTGTGTATCATAAAAGGGATATCGTTACTCCTCCCAGGGGTTATTCGAGATATCTTAATCGAAACCCTAGTAACGAGGCATTGGCTACCTTAAGAGGGTCATAGTTACTCGTCCCAATTGCTCACCAAGTCTGCGATTTTTTCTTAGTGTGGCCAGTCTGCCAGAAGCGATATGTCACTAGTTGTGTATCATAAAATAGTCATCGTTACTCCTCCCAGGGGTTATTCGAGATATCTTAATCGAAACCCTAGTAACGAGGCATTGGCTACATTAAGAGAGTCATAGTTACTCGTCCCAATTGCTCACCCAGTCCAACATTTTTTCTTACTGCAGCCAGTCTGCCAGAAGCGATATGTCACTAGTTGTGTATCATAAAAGAGTCGTCGTTACTCCTATCAGGGGTTATTCGAGATATCTTAATCGAAACCCTAGTAACGAGGCATTGGCTACCTTAAGAGAGTCATAGTTACTCGTCCCTAATGCTCACCCAGTCCAACATTTTTTCTTACACTGGTCAGTCTGCCAGAACCGATATGTCACTAGTTGTGTATCATAAAAGAGTTATCGTTACTCCTCCCAGGGGTTATTCGAGATATCTTAATCGAAACCCTAGTAACGAGGCATTGGCTACCTTAAGAGAGTCATAGTTACTCGTCCCAATTGCTCACCCAGTCTGCCATTTTTTCTTACTGTGGCCAGTCTGCCAGTACCGATATGTCACTAGTTGTGTATCATAAAAGAGTGATCGTTTCTCCTCCCAGGGATTATTCGAGATATCTTAATCGAAACCCTAGTAATGAGACATTGGCTACCTTAAGAGAGTCATAGTTACTTGTCCCAATTGCTCACCCAGTAAAACGTTTTCCTTACTGCGGCCAGTCTGCCAGAAGCGATATTTCACTAGTTGTGAATCATAAAAGAGTGATCGTTACTCCTCCCAGGGGTTATTCGAGATATCTTAATCGAGACCCTAGTAACGAGGCATTGGCTACCTTACGAGAGTCATAGTTACTCGCCCCAATTGCTCTAGCAGTCCAACATTTTTTCTTACGGCGGCCAGTCTGCCAGAAGCGATATGTCACTAGTTGTGTATCATAAAAAAGAGATTGTTACTCCTCCCAGGGGTTATTCGATATATTTTAATCGAAACCCCAGTAACGAGGCATTGGCTACCTTAAGAGAGTCATCGTTAGTTGTCCCAATTGCTCACCCAGTAAAACGGTTTTTCTTACCGCGGCCAGTCTGCCAGAAGCGATATGTCACTAATTGTGTATCATAAAAGAGTCGTCGTTACTCCTGCCAGGGGTTATTCGAGTTATCTTAATCGAAACCCTAGTAACGAGGCATTGGCTACCTTAAGAGAGTCATAGTTACTCGTCCCTATTGCTCACCCAGTCCAACATTTTTTCTTACTGTGGTCAGTCTGCCAGAACCGATATGTCACTAGTTGTGTATCATAAAAGAGTGATCGTCACTCCTCCCAGGGGTTATTCGAGATATCTTAATCGAAACCCTAGTAACGAGGCATTGGCTACCTTAAGAGAGTCATAGTTACTCGTCCCAATTGCTCACCCAGTCTGCCATTTTTTCTTACTGCGGCCAGTCTGCCAGAAGCGATATTTCACTAGTTGTGTATCATTAAAAAGTCATCGTTACTCCTCCCAGGGGTTATTCGAGATATCTTAATCGAAACCCTAGTAACGAGGCATTGGCTACCTTGAGAGAGTCATAGTTACTCGTCGCAATTGCTCACCCAGTCTGACATTTTTTCTTACTGCGACCAGTCTGCCAGAAGCGATATGTCACTAGTTGTGTATCATAAAAGCGTGATCGTTACTCCTCCCAGGGGTTATTCGAGATATCTTAATCGAAACACTAGTAACGAGGCATTGGCTACCTTAAGAGAGTCATAGTTACTCGTCCCAATTGCTCACCCAGTCCCACATTCTTTCTTACTGCGACCAGTCAGCCAGAAGCGATATGTCACTAGTTGTGTATCCTAAAAGAGTGATCGTTACTCCTCCCAGGGGTTATTCGAGATATCTTAATCGAAACCCTAGTAACGAGGCATTGGCTACCTTAAGAGATTCATAGTTACTCGTCCCAATAGCTCACCCAGTCCAACATTTTTTCTTACTGCAGCCAGTCTGCCAGAAGCGATATGTCACTAAATGTGTATCATAAAAGAGTCATCGTTACTCCTCAAAGGGGTTATTCGAGATATCTTAATCGAAACCCTAGTAACGAGGCATTGTCTACCTTAAGAGAGTCATAGTTACTCGTCCCAATTGCTCACCCAGTACAACATTTTTTCTTACTGCGACCAGTCTGCCAGAAGCGATATGTCACTAGTTGTGTATCATAAAAGAGTGATCGTTTCTCCTCCCAGGGGTTATTCGAGGTATCTTAATCGAAACCCTAGTAACGAGGCATTGGCTACCTTATGAGAGTCACAGTTACTCGTCCCAATTGCTCACCCAGTCTGCCATTTTTTCTTACTGCGACCAGTCTGCCAGAAGCGATATGTCACTAGTTGTGTATCATAAAAGCGTGATCGTTACTCCTCCCAGGGGTTATTCGAGATATCTTAATCGAAACCCTAGTGACAAGGCATTGGCTACCTTAAGAGAGTCATAGTTACTCGTCCCAATTGCTCACCCAGTCTGCCATTTTATCTTACTGCGACCAGTCTGCCAGAAGCGATATGTCACTACTTGTGTATCATAAAAGCGTGATCGTTACTCCTCCCAGGGTTTATTCGAGATATCTTAATGGAAACCCTGGTAACAAGGCATTGGCTACCTTAAGAGAGTCATAGTTACTCGTCCCAATTGCTCACCCAGTCTGCCATTTTTTCTTACTGCGGCCAGTCTGCCAGAAGCGATATGTCACTAGTTGTGTATCATAAAAGAGTCATCGTTACTCCTCCCAGGGGTTATTCGAGATATCTTAATCGAAACCCTCGTAACGAGACATTGGCTACCTTAAGAGAGTCATAGTTACTCGTCCCAATTGCTCACCCAGTCCAACATTTTTTCTTACTGCAGCCAGTCTGCCAGAAGCGATATGTCACTAGTTGTGTATCATAAAAGAGTGATCGTTACTCCTCCCAGGGGTTATTCGAGATATCTTAATCGAAACCCTAGTAACGAGGCATTGGCTACCTTAAGAGAGTCATAGTTACTCGTCCCAATTGCTCACCCAGTCCACCATTTTTTCTTACTGCGACCAGTCTGCCAGAAGCAATATGTCACTAATTGTTTATCATAAAAGAGTGATCGTTACTCCTCCCAGGGGTTATTCGAGATATCTTAATCGAAACCCTAGTAACGAGGCATTGGCTACCTTAAGAGAGTCATAGTTACTCGTCCCAATTGCTCACCCAGTCTGCCATTTTTTCTTACTGCGACCAGTCTGCCAGAAGCGATATGTCACTAGTTGTGTATCATAAAAGCGTGATCGTTACTCCTCCCAGGGTTTATTCGAGATATCTTAATCGAAACCCTAGTAACAAGGCATTGGCTACCTTAAGAGAGTCATAGTTACTCGTCCCAATTGCTCACCCAGTCTGCCATTTTTTCTTACTGCGGCCAGTCTGCCAGAAGCGATATGTCACTAGTTGTGTATCATAAAAGAGTCATCGTTACTCCTCCCAGGGGTTATTCGAGATATCTTAATCGAAACCCTAGTAACGAGGCATTGGCTACCTTAAGAGAGTCATAGTTACTCGTCCCAATTGCTCACCCAGTCCCACATTCTTTCTTACTGCGACCAGTCAGCCAGAAGCGATATGTCACTAGTTGTGTATCATAAAAGAGTGATCGTTACTCCTCCCAGGGGTTATTCGAGATATCTTAATCGAAACCCTAGTAACGAGGCATTGGCTACCTTAAGAGAGTCATAGTTACTCGTCCCAATAGCTCAACCAGTCCAACATTTTTTCTTACTGCAGCCAGTCTGCCAGAAGCGATATGTCACTAGTTGTGTATCATAAAAGAGTCATCGTTACTCCTCCCAGGGGTTATTCGAGATATCTTAATCGAAACCCTAGTAACGAGGCATTGGCTACCTTAAGAGAGTCATAGTAACTCGTCCCAATTGCTCACCCAGTACAACATTTTTTCTTACTGCGGCCAGTCTGCCAGAAGCGATATGTCACTAGTTGTGTATCATAAAACAGTGATCGTTTCTCCTCCCAGGGGTTATTCGAGATATCTTAATCGAAACCCTAGTAACGAGGCATTGGCTACCTTATGAGAGTCACAGTTACTCGTCCCAATTGCTCACCCAGTCTGCCATTTTTTCATACTGCGACCAGTCTGCCAGAAGCGATATGTCACTAGTTGTGTATCATAAAAGCGTGATCGTTACTCCTCCCAGGGGTTATTCGAGATATCTTAATCGAAACCCTAGTAACAAGGCATTGGCTACCTTAAGAGAGTCATAGTTACTCGTCCCAATTGCTCACCCAGTCTGCCATTTTTTCTTACTGCGACCAGTCTGCTAGAAGCGATATGTCACTAGTTGTGTATCATAAAAGCGTGATCGTTACTCCTCCCAGGGTTTATTCGAGATATCTTAATCGAAACCCTAGTAACAAGGCATTGGCTACCTTAAGAGAGTCATAGTTACTCGTCCCAATTGCTCACCCAGTCTGCCATTTTTTCTTACTGCGGCCAGTCTGCCAGAAGCGATATTTCACTAGTTGTGTATCATTAAAAAGTCATCGTTACTCCTCCCAGGGGTTATTCGAGATATCTTAATCGAAACCCTAGTAACGAGGCATTGGCTACCTTGAGAGAGTCATAGTTACTCGTCGCAATTGCTCACCCAGTCTGACATTTTTTCTTACTGCGACCAGTCTGCCAGAAGCGATATGTCACTAGTTGTGTATCATAAAAGCGTGATCGTTACTCCTCCCAGGGGTTATTCGAGATATCTTAATCGAAACACTAGTAACAAGGCATTGGCTACCTTAAGAGAGTCATAGTTACTCGTCCCAATTGCTCACCCAGTCTGCCATTTTTTCTTACTGCGACCAGTCTGCCAGAAGCGATATGTCACTAGTTGTGTATCATAAAAGAGTCATCGTTACTCCTCCCAGGGGTTATTCGAGATATCTTAATCGAAACCCTAGTAACGAGGCATTGGCTACCTTAAGAGAGTCATAGTTACTCGTCCCAATTGCTCACCCAGTACAACATTTTTTCTTACTGCGGCCAGTCTGCCAGAAGCGATATGTCACTAGTTGTGTATCATAAAAGAGTGATCGTTTCTCCTCCCAGGGGTTATTCGAGATATCTTAATCGAAACCCTAGTAACGAGGCATTGGCTACCTTATGAGAGTCATAGTTACTCGTCCCAATTCCTCACCCAGTCTGCCATTTTTTCTTACTGCGACCAGTCTGCCAGAAGCGATATGTCACTAGTTGTGTATCATAAAAGCGTGATCGTTACTCCTCCCAGGGGTTATTCGAGATAACTTAATCGAAACCCTAGTAACAAGGCATTGGCTACCTTAAGAGAGTCATAGTTACTCGTCCCAATTGCTCACCCAGTCTGCCATTTTTTCTTACTGCGACCAGTCTGCCAGAAGCGATATGTCACTAGTTGTGTATCATAAAAGCGTGATCGTTACTCCTGCCAGGGTTTATTCGAGATATCTTAATCGAAACCCTAGTAACAAGGCATTGGCTACCTTAAGAGAGTCATAGTTACTCGTCCCAATTGTTCACCCAGTCCAACATTTTTTCTTACTGCTGCCAGTCTGCCAGAAGCGATATGTCACTAGTTGTGTATCATAAAAGAGTCATCGTTACTCCTCCCAGGGGTTATTCGAGATATCTTAGTCGAAACCCTCGTAACGAGGCATTGGCTACCTTAAGAGAGTCATAGTTACTCGTCCCAATTGCTCACCCAGTCTGCCATTTTTTCTTACTGCGACCAGTCTGCCAGAAGCGATATGTCACTAGTTGTGTATCATAAAAGCGTGATCGTTACTCCTCCCAGGGGTTATTCGAGATATCTTAATCGAAACCCTAGTAACAAGGCATTGGCTACCTTAAGAGAGTCATAGTTGCTCGTCCCAATTGCTCACCCAGTCTGCCATTTTTTCTTACTGCGACCAGTCTGCCAGAAGCGAAATGTCACTAGTTGTGTATCATAAAAGCGTGATCGTTACTCCTCCCAGGGTTTATTCGAGATATCTTAATCGAAACCCTAGTAACAAGGCATTGGCTACCTTAAGAAAGTCGTAGTTACTCGTCCCAATTGCTCACCCAGTCTGCCATTTTTTCTTACTGCGGCCAGTCTGCCAGAAGCGATATTTCACTAGTTGTGTATCATAAAAGAGTCATCGTTACTCCTCCCAGGGGTTATTCGAGATATCTTAATCGAAACCCTAGTAACGAGGCATTGGCTACCTTAAGAGAGTCATAGTTACTCGTCCCAATTGCTCACCCAGTACAACATTTTTTCTTACTGCGGCCAGTCTGCCAGAAACGATATTTCACTAGTTGTGTATCATAAAAGAGTGATCGTTACTCCTCCCAGGGGTTATTCGAGATATCTTAATCGAAACCCTAGTAACGAGGCATTGGCTACCTTAAGAGAGTCATAGTTACTCGTCCCAATTGCCCACCGAGTCTGACATTTTTTCTTACTGCGGCCAGTCTGCCAGAAGCGATATGTCACTAGTTGTGTATCATAAAAGAGTCATCGTTTCTCCTCCCAGGGGTTATTCGAGATATCTTAATCGAAACCCTAGTAACGAGGCATTGGCTACCTTAAGAGAATCATAGTTACTCGTCCCAATTGCTCACCCAGTCTGCCATTTTTTCTTACTGTGGCAAGTCTGCCAGAAGCGATATGTCACTAGTTGTGTATCATAAAAGAGTCATCGTTACTCCTCCCAGGGGTTATTCCAGATATCTTAATCGAAACCCTAGTAACGAGGCATTGGCTACCTTAAGAGAGTCATAGTTACTCGTCCCAATTGCTCACACAGTCCAACATTTTTTCTTACTGCAGCCAGTCTGCCAGAAGCGATATGTCACTAGTTGTGTATCATAACAGACCCGTCGTTACTCCTCCGAGGGGTTATTCAAGATATCTTAATCGAAACCCTAGTAACGAGGCATTGGCTACCTTAAGAGAGTCATAGTTACTCGTCCCAATAGCTCACCCAGTCCAACATCTTTTCTTACTGCAGCCAGTCTGCCAGAAGCGATATGTCACTAGTTGTGTATCATAAAAGAGTCATCGTTACTCCTCCCAGGGGTTATTCGAGATATCTTAATCGAAACCCTAGTAACGAGGCATTGGCTACCTTAAGAGAGTCATAGTTACTCGTCCCAATTGCTCACCCAGTACAACATTTTTTCTTACTGCGGCCAGTCTGCCAGAAGCGATATGTCACTAGTTGTGTATCATAAAAGAGTGATCATTTCTCCTCCCAGGGGTTATTCGAGATATCTTAATCGAAACCCTAGTAACGAGGCATTGGCTACCTTATGAGAGTCATAGTTACTCGTCCCAATTGCTCACCCAGTCTGCCATTTTCTCTTACTGCGACCAGTCTGCCAGAAGCGATATGTCACCAGTTGTGTATCATAAAAGCGTGATCGTTACTCCTCCCAGGGGTTATTCGAGATATCTTAATCGAAACCCTAGTAACAAGGCATTGGCTACCTTAAGAGAGTCATAGTTACTCGTCCCAATTGCTCACCCAGTCTGCCATTTTTTCTTACTGCGGCCAGTCTGCCAGAAGCGATATGTCACTAGTTGTGTATCATAAAAGAGTCATCGTTACTCCTCCCAGGGGTTATTCGAGATATCTTAATCGAAACGCTAGTAACGAGGCATTGGCTACCTTAAGAGAGTCATAGTTACTCGTCCAAATTGCTCACCCAGTCCCACATTCTTTCTTACTGCGACCAGTCAGCCAGAAGCGATATGTCACTAGTTGTGTATCATAAAAGAGTGATCGTTACTCCTCCCAGGGGTTATTCGAGATATCTTAATCGAAACCCTAGTAACGAGGCATTGGCTGCCTTAAGAGAGCCATAGTTACTCGTCCCAATTGCTCACCCAGTCCAACATTTTTTCTTACTGCGACCAGTCTGCCAGAAGCGATATTTCACTAGTTGTGTGTCATAAAAGAGTGATCGTTACTCCTCCCAAGGGTTATTCGAGATATCTTAATCGAAACCCTAGTAACGAGGCATTGGCTACCTTAAGAGAGTCATAGTTACTCGTCCCAATAGCTCACCGAGTCCAACATTTTTTCTTACTGCAGCCAGTCTGCCAGAAGCGATATGTCACTAGTTGTGTATCATAAAAGAGTCATCGTTACTCCTCCGAATGGTTATTCGAGATATCTTAATCGAAACCCTAGTAACGAGGCATTTTCTACCTTAAGAGAGTCATAGTTACGCGTCCCATTTGCTCACCCAGTACAACATTTTTTCTTACTGTGGCCAGTCTGCCAGAAGCGATATGTCACTAGTTGTGTATCATAAAAGAGTGATCCTTTCTCCTCCCACGGGTTATTCGAGATATCTTAATCGAAACCCTAGTAACGAGGCATTGGCTACCTTAAGAGAGTCATATTTACTCGTCCCAATTGCTCTTCGAGTCTGATATTTTTTCTTACTGCGGCCAGTCTGCCAGAAGCGATATGTCACTAGATGTGTATCATAAAAGAGTCATCGTTTCTGCTCCCAGGGGTTATTCGAGATATCTTAATCGAAACCCTAGTAACGAGGCATTGGCTTCTTTAAGAGAGTCATAGTTACTCGTCCCAATTGCTCACCCAGTCTGCCATTTTTTTTTACTGTGGCAAGTCTGCCAGAAGCGATATGTCACTAGTTGTGTATCATAAAAGAGTCATCGTTACTCCTCCCAGGGGTTATTCGAGATATCTTAATCGAAACCCTAGTAACGAGGCACTGGCTACCTTAAGAGAGTCATAGTTACTCGTCCCAATTGCTCACACAGTCCTACATTTTTTCTTACTGCAGCCAGTCTGCCAGAAGCGATATGTCACTAGTTGTGTATCATAAAAGAGTCATCGTTACTCTTCCCAGGGGTTATTCGAGATATCTTAATCGAATCCCTAGTAACGAGGCATTGGCTACCTTAAGAGAGTCATAGTTACTCGTCCCAATTGCTCACCCAGGCCAACATTTTTTCTTACTGCGACCAGTCTGCCAGAAGCGATATGTCACTAGTTGTGTATCATAAAAGCGTGATCGTTACTCCTCCCAGGGGTTATTCGAGATATCTTAATCGAAAACCTAGTAACGAGGCATTGGCTACCTTAAGAGAGTCATAGTTACTCGTCCCAATTGCTCACCCAGTCTGCCATTTTTTCTTACTGCGGCCAGTCTGCCAGAAGCGATATGTCACTAGTTGTGTATCATAAAAGAGTCATCGTTACTCCTGCCAGGGGTTATTCGAGATATCTTAATCGAAACCATAGTAAAGAGGCATTGGCTACCTTAAGAGAGTCATAGTTACTCGTCCCAATTGCTCACCCAGTCCCACATTCTTTCTTACTGCGACCAGTCAGCCAGAAGCGATATGTCACTAGTTGTGTAACTTAAAAGAGTGATCGATACTCCTCCCAGGGGTTATTCGAGATATCTTAATCGAAACCCTAGTAACGAGGCATTGGCTACCTTAAGAGATTCATAGTTACTCGTCCCAATTGCTCACCCAGTCTGCCATTTTTACTTACTGCGGCCAGTCTGCCAGAAGCGATATGTCACTAGTTGTGTATCATAAAAGAGTCATCGTTTCTCCTCCCAGGTGTTATTCGAGATATCTTAATCGAAACCCTAGTAACGAGGCATTGGCTACCTTAAGAGAGTCATAGTTACTCGTCCCAATAGCTCACCCAGTCCAACATTTTTTCTTACTGCGACCAGTCTGCCAGAAGCGATATGTCACTAGTTGTGTATCATAAAAGAGTCATCGTTACTCCTCCCAGGGGTTATTCGAGATATCTTAATCGAAACCCTAGTAACGAGGCATTGGCTACCTGAAGAGAGTCATAGTTACTCGTCCCAATAGCTCACCCAGTCCAACATTTTTTCTTACTGTAGCCAGTCTGCCAGAAGCGATATGTCACTAGTTGTGTATCATAAAAGAGTCATCGTTACTCCTCCCAGCGGTTATTCGATATATCTTAATCGAAACAACAGTAACGATGCATTGGCTACCTTAAGAGAGTCATAGTTACTTGTCCCAATTTCTACATCCAGTCTGACATTTTTTCTTACTTCTGCCAGTCTGCCAGAAGCGATATGTCACTAGGTGTGTATCATAAAAGAGTAATCGTTTCTCCTCCCAGGGGTTATTCGAGATATCTTAATCGAAACCCTAGTAACGAGGCATTGGCTACCTTAAGAGAGTCATAGTTACTCGTCCCAATTGCTCACCCAGTCCCACATTCTTTCTTACTGCGACCAGTCAGCCAGAAGCGATATGTCACTAGTTGTGTATCATAAAAGAGTGATCGTTACTCCTCCCAGGGGTTATTCGAGATATCTTAATCGAAACCCTAGTAACGAGGCATTGGCTGCCTTAAGAGAGTCATAGTTACTCGTCCCAATAGCTCACCCAGTCCAACATTTTTTCTTACTGTAGCCAGTCTGCCAGAAGCGATATGTCACTAGTTGTGTATCATAAAAGAGTCATCGTTACTCCTCCCAGCGGTTATTCGATATATCTTAATCGAAACAACAGTAACGATGCATTGGCTACCTTAAGAGAGTCATAGTTACTTGTCCCAATTTCTACATCCAGTCTGACATTTTTTCTTACTTCTGCCAGTCTGCCAGAAGCGATATGTCACTAGGTGTGTATCATAAAAGAGTAATCGTTTCTCCTCCCAGGGGTTATTCGAGATATCTTAATCGAAACCCTAGTAACGAGGCATTGGCTACCTTAAGAGAGTCATAGTTACTCGTCCCAATTGCTCACCCAGTCCCACATTCTTTCTTACTGCGACCAGTCAGCCAGAAGCGATATGTCACTAGTTGTGTATCATAAAAGAGTGATCGTTACTCCTCCCAGGGGTTATTCGAGATATCTTAATCGAAACCCTAGTAACGAGGCATTGGCTGCCTTAAGAGAGTCATAGTTACTCGTCCCAATTGCTCACCCATTCCAACATTTTTTCTTACTGCGACCAGTCTGCCAGAAGCGATATGTCACTAGTTGTGTATCATAAAAGAGTCATCGTTACTCCTCCGAGGGGTTATTCGAGATATCTTAATCGAAACCCTAGTAACGAGGCATTGGCTACCTTAAGAGAGTCATAGTTACTCGTCCCAATTGCTCACCCAGTATAACATTTTTTCTTACTGCGGCCAGTCTGCCAGAAGCGATATGTCACTAGTTGTGTATCATAAAAGAGTGATCGTTACTCCTCCCAGGGGTTATTCGAGATATCTTAATCGAAACCCTAGTAACGAGGCATTGGCTACATTAAGAGAGTCATAGTTACTCGTCCCAATTGCTCACCGAGTCTGACATTTTTTCTTACTGCGGCCAGTCTGCCAGAAGCGATATGTCACTAGTTGTGTATCATAAAAGAGTGATCGTTTCTCCTCCCGGGGTTATTCGAGATATCTTAATCGAAACAGTAGTAACGAGGCATTGACTACCTTAAGAGAATCATAGTTACTCGTCCAAATTGCTCACCCAGTCTGCCATTTTTTCTTACTGTGGCAAGTCTGCCAGAAGCGATATGTCACTAGTTGTGTAACATAAAAGAGTCATCGTTACTCCTCCCAGGGGTTATTACAGATATCTTAATCGAAAACCTAGTAACGAGGCATTGGCTACCTTAAGAGAGTCATAGTTACTCGTCCCAATTGCTCACACAGTCCAACATTTTTTCTTACTGCAGCCAGTCTGCCAGAAGCGATATGTCACTAGTTGTGTATCATAAAAGAGTCATCGTTACTCCTCCCAGGGGTTATTCGAGATATCTTAATCGAAACCCTAGTAACAAGGCATTGGCTACCTTAAGAGAGTCATAGTTACTCGTCCCAATTGCTCACCCCGTCTGCCATTTTTTCTTACTGCGACCAGTCTGCCAGAAGCGATATGTCACTAGTTGTGTATCATAAAAGAGTCATCGTTACTCCTCCCAGGGGTTATTCGAGATATCTTAGTCGAAACCCTCGTAACGAGGCATTGGCTACCTTAAGAGAGTCATAGTTACTCGTCCCAATTGCTCACCCAGTCTGCCATTTTTTCTTACTGCGACCAGTCTGCCAGAAGCGATATGTCACTAGTTGTGTATCATAAAAGCGTGATCGTTACTCCTCCCAGGGGTTATTCGAGATATCTTAATCGAAACCCTAGTAACGAGGCATTGGCTACCTTAAGAGAATCATAGTTACTCGTCCCAATTGCTCACCCAGTCTGCCATTTTTTCTTACTGTGGCAAGTCTGCCAGAAGCGATATGTCACTAGTTGTGTATCATAAAAGAGTCATCGTTACTCCTCCCAGGGGTTATTCCAGATATCTTAATCGAAACCCTAGTAACGAGGCATTGGCTACCTTAAGAGAGTCATAGTTACTCGTCCCAATTGCTCACACAGTCCAACATTTTTTCTTACTGCAGCCAGTCTGCCAGAAGCGATATGTCACTAGTTGTGTATCATAACAGACCCGTCGTTACTCCTCCGAGGGGTTATTCAAGATATCTTAATCGAATCCCTAGTAACGAGGCATTGGCTACCTTAAGAGAGTCATAGTTACTCGTCCCAATTGCTCACCCAGTTCACCATTTTTTCTTACTGCGACCAGTCTGCCAGAAGCGATATGTCACTAGTTGTGTATCATAAAAGAGTGATCGTTACTAATCCCAGGGGTTAATCGAGATATCTTAATCGAAACCCTAGTAACGAGGCATTGGCTACCTTAAGAGAGTCATAGTTACTCGTCCCAATTGCTCACCCAGTCTGCCATTTTTTCTTACTGCGACCAGTCTGCCAGAAGCGATATGTCACTAGTTGTGTATCATAAAAGCGTGATCGTTACTCCTCCCAGGGGTTATTCGAGATATCTTAATCGAAACCCTAGTAACGAGGCATTGGCTACCTTAAGAGAGTCATAGTTACTCGTCCCAATTGCTCACACAGTCCAACATTTTTTCTTACTGCAGCCAGTCTGCCAGAAGCGATATGTCACTAGTTGTGTATCATAACAGACCCGTCGTTACTCCTCCGAGGGGTTATTCAAGATATCTTAATCGAATCCCTAGTAACGAGGCATTGGCTACCTTAAGAGAGTCATAGTTACTCGTCCCAATTGCTCACCCAGTTCACCATTTTTTCTTACTGCGACCAGTCTGCCAGAAGCGATATGTCACTAGTTGTGTATCATAAAAGAGTGATCGTTTCTCCTCCCAGGGGTTATTCGAGATATCTTAATCGAAACCCTAGTAACGAGGCATTGGCTACCTTATGAGAGTCATAGTTACTCGTCCCAATTGCTCACCCAGTCTGCCATTTTCTCTTACTGCGACCAGTCTGCCAGAAGCGATATGTCACTAGTTGTGTATTATAAAAGCGTGATCGTTACTCCTCCCAGGGGTTATTCGAGATATCTTAATCGAAACCCTAGTAACAAGGCATTGGCTACCTTAAGAGTGTCATAGTTACTCGTCCCAATTGCTCACCCAGTCTGCCATTTTTTCTTACTGCGGCCAGTCTGCCAGAAGCGATATGTCACTAGTTGTGTATCATAAAAGAGTCATCGTTACTCCTCCCAGGGGTTATTCGAGATATCTTAATCGAAACCCTAGTAACGAGGCATTGGCTACCTTAAGAGAGTCATAGTTACTCGTCCAAATTGCTCACCCAGTCCCATATTCTTTCTTACTGCGACCAGTCAGCCAGAAGCGATATGTCACTAGTTGTGTATCATAAAAGAGTGATCGTTACTCCTCCCAGGGGTTATTCGAGATATCTTAATCGAAACCCTAGTAACGAGGCATTGGCTGCCTTAAGAGAGTCATAGTTACTCGTCCCAATTGCTCACCCAGTCCAACATTTTTTCTTACTGCGACCAGTCTGCCAGAAGCGATATTTCACTAGTTGTGTGTCATAAAAGAGTGATCGTTACTCCTCCCAAGGGTTATTCGAGATATCTTAATCGAAACCCTAGTAACGAGGCATTGGCTACCTTAAGAGAGTCATAGTTACTCGTCCCAATAGCTCACCGAGTCAAACATTTTTTCTTACTGCAGCCAGTCTGCCAGAAGCGATATGTCACTAGTTGTGTATCATAAAAGAGTCATCGTTACTCCTCCGAATGGTTATTCGAGATATCTTAATCGAAACCCTAGTAACGAGGCATTTTCTACCTTAAGAGAGTCATAGTTACGCGTCCCAATTGCTCACCCAGTACAACATTTTTTCTTACTGTGGCCAGTCTGCCAGAAGCGATATGTCACTAGTTGTGTATCATAAAAGAGTGATCCTTTCTCCTCCCACGGGTTATTCGAGATATCTTAATCGAAACCCTAGTAACGAGGCATTGGCTACCTTAAGAGAGTCATATTTACTCGTCCCAATTGCTCATCGAGTCTGATATTTTTTCTTACTGCGGCCAGTCTGCCAGAAGCGATATGTCACTAGATGTGTATCATAAAAGAGTCATCGTTTCTGCTCCCAGAGGTTATTCGAGATATCTTAATCGAAACCCTAGTAACGAGGCATTGGCTTCTATAAGAGAGTCATAGTTACTCGTCCCAATTGCTCACCCAGTCTGCCATTTTTTTTTACTGTGGCAAGTCTGCCAGAAGCGATATGTCACTAGTTGTGTATCATAAAAGAGTCATCGTTACTCCTCCCAGGGGTTATTCGAGATATCTTAATCGAAACCCTAGTAACGAGGCATTGGCTACCTTAAGAGAGTCATAGTTACTCGTCCCAATTGCTCACACAGTCCAACATTTTTTCTTACTGCAGCCAGTCTGCCAGAAGCGATATGTCACTAGTTGTGTATCATAAAAGAGTCATCGTTACTCTTCCCAGGGGTTATTCGAGATATCTTAATCGAATCCCTAGTAACGAGGCATTGGCTACCTTAAGAGAGTCATAGTTACTCGTCCCAATTGCTCACCCAGGCCAACATTTTTTCTTACTGCGACCAGTCTGCCAGAAGCGATATGTCACTAGTTGTGTATCATAAAAGCGTGATCGTTACTCCTCCCAGGGGTTATTCGAGATATCTTAATCGAAAACCTAGTAACAAGGCATTGGCTACCTTAAGAGAGTCATAGTTACTCGTCCCAATTGCTCACCCAGTCTGCCATTTTTTCTTACTGCGGCCAGTCTGCCAGAAGCGATATGTCACTAGTTGTGTATCATAAAAGAGTCATCGTTACTCCTGCCAGGGGTTATTCGAGATATCTTAATCGAAACCATAGTAAAGAGGCATTGGCTACCTTAAGAGAGTCATAGTTGCTCGTCCCAATTGCTCACCCAGTCCCACATTCTTTCTTACTGCGACCAGTCAGCCAGAAGCAATATGTCACTAGTTGTGTAACTTAAAAGAGTGATCGATACTCCTCCCAGGGGTTATTCGAGATATCTTAATCGAAACCCTAGTAACAAGGCATTGGCTACCTTAAGAGATTCATAGTTACTCGTCCCAATTGCTCACCCAGTCTGCCATTTTTACTTACTGCGGCCAGTCTGCCAGAAGCGATATGTCACTAGTTGTGTATCATAAAAGAGTCATCGTTTCTCCTCCCAGGTGTTATTCGAGATATCTTAATCGAAACCCTAGTAACGAGGCATTGGCTACCTTAAGAGAGTCATAGTTACTCGTCCCAATAGCTCACCGAGTCCAACATTTTTTCATACTGCGACCAGTCTGCCAGAAGCGATATGTCACTAGTTGTGTATCATAAAAGAGTCATCGTTACTCCTCCCAGGGGTTATTCGAGATATCTTAATCGAAACCCTAGTAACGAGGCATTGGCTACCTGAAGAGAGTCATAGTTACTCGTCCCAATAGCTCACCCAGTCCAACATTTTTTCTTACTGTAGCCAGTCTGCCAGAAGCGATATGTCACTAGTTGTGTATCATAAAAGAGTCATCGTTACTCCTCCCAGCGGTTATTCGATATATCTTAATCGAAACAACAGTAACGAGGCATTGGCTACCTTAAGAGAGTCATAGTTACTTGTCCCAATTTCTACACCCAGTCTGACATTTTTTCTTACTTCTGACAGTCTGCCAGAAGCGATATGTCACTAGGTGTGTATCATAAAAGAGTAATCGTTTCTCCTCCCAGGGGTTATTCGAGATATCTTAATCGAAACCCTAGTAACGAGGCATTGGCTACCTTAAGAGAGTCATAGTTACTCGTCCCAATTGCTCACCCAGTCCCACATTCTTTCTTACTGCGACCAGTCAGCCAGAAGCGATATGTCACTAGTTGTGTATCATAAAAGAGTGATCGTTACTCCTCCCAGGGGTTATTCGAGATATCTTAATCGAAACCCTAGTAACGAGGCATTGGCTGCCTTAAGAGAGTCATAGTTACTCGTCCCAATTGCTCACCCAGTCCAACATTTTTTCTTACTGCGACCAGTCTGCCAGAAGCGATACGTCACTAGTTGTGTATCATAAAAGAGTCATCGTTACTCCTCCGAGGGGTTATTCGAGATATCTTAATCGAAACCCTAGTAACGAGGCATTGGCTACCTTAAGAGAGTCATAGTTACTCGTCCCAATTGCTCACCCAGTATAACATTTTTTCTTACTGCGGCCAGTCTGCCAGAAGCGATATGTCACTAGTTGTGTATCATAAAAGAGTGATCGTTACTCCTCCCAGGGGTTATTCGAGATATCTTAATGGAAACCCTAGTAACGAGGCATTGGCTACATTAAGAGAGTCATAGTTACTCGTCGCAATTGCTCACCGAGTCTGACATTTTTTCTTACTGCGGCCAGTCTGCCAGAAGCGATATGTCACTAGTTGTGTATCATAAAAGAGTGATCGTTTCTCCTCCCGGGGTTATTCGAGATATCTTAATCGAAACAGTAGTAACGAGGCATTGGCTACCTTAAGAGAATCATAGTTACTCGTCCAAATTGCTCACCCAGTCTGCCATTTTTTCTTACTGTGGCAAGTCTGCCAGAAGCGATATGTCACTAGTTGTGTATCATAAAAGAGTCATCGTTACTCCTCCCAGGGGTTATTACAGATATCTTAATCGAAACCCTAGTAAGGAGGCATTGGCTACCTTAAGAGAGTCATAGTTACTCGTCCCAATTGCTCACACAGTCCAACATTTTTTCTTACTGCAGCCAGTCTGCCAGAAGCGATATGTCACTAGTTGTGTATCATAAAAGAGTCATCGTTACTCCTCCCAGGGGTTATTCGAGATATCTTAATCGAAACCCTAGTAACAAGGCATTGGCTACCTTAAGAGAGTCATAGTTACTCGTCCCAATTGCTCACCCAGTCTGCCATTTTTTCTTACTGCGACCAGTCTGCCAGAAGCGATATGTCACTAGTTGTGTATCATAAAAGAGTCATCGTTACTCCTCCCAGGGGTTATTCGAGATATCTTAGTCGAAACCCTCGTAACGAGGCATTGGCTACCTTAAGAGAGTCATAGTTACTCGTCCCAATTGCTCACCCAGTCTGCCATTTTTTCTTACTGCGACCAGTCTGCCAGAAGCGATATGTCACTAGTTGTGTATCATAAAAGCGTGATCGTTACTCCTCCCAGGGGTTATTCGAGATATCTTAATCGAAACCCTAGTAACAAGGCATTGGCTACCTTAAGAGAGTCATAGTTGCTCGTCCCAATTGCTCACCCAGTCTGCCATTTTTTCTTACTGCGACCAGTCTGCCAGAAGCGATATGTCACTAGTTGTGTATCATAAAAGCGTGATCGTTACTCCTGCCAGGGTTTATTCGAGATATCTTAATCGAAACCCTAGTAACAAGGCATTGGCTACCTTAAGAGAGTCATAGTTACTCGTCCCAATTGCTCACCCAGTACAACATTTTTTCTTACTGCGGCCAGTCTGCCAGAAGCGATATTTCACTAGTTGTGTATCATAAAAGAGTGATCGTTACTCCTCCCAGGGGTTATTCGAGATATCTTAATCGAAACCCTAGTAACGTGACATTGGCTACCTTAAGAGAGTCATAGCTACTCGTCCCAATTGCTCACCGAGTCTGACATTTTTTCTTACTGCGGCCAGTCTGCCAGAAGCGATATGTCACTAGTTGTGTATCATAAAAGAGTGATCGTTTCTCCTCCCAGGGGTTATTCGAGATATCTTAATCGAAACCCTAGTAACGAGGCATTGGCTACCTTAAGAGAATCATAGTTACTCGTCCCAATTGCTCACACAGTCCAACATTTTTTCTTACTGCAGCCAGTCTGCCAGAAGCGATATGTCACTAGTTGTGTATCATAACAGACCCGTCGTTACTCCTCCGAGGGGTTATTCAAGATATCTTAATCGAATCCCTAGTAACGAGGCATTGGCTACCTTAAGAGAGTCATAGTTACTCGTCCCAATTGCTCACCCAGTTCACCATTTTTTCTTACTGCGACCAGTCTGCCAGAAGCGATATGTCACTAGTTGTTTATCATAAAAGAGTGATCGTTACTAATCTCAGGGGTTAATCGAGATATCTTAATCGAAACCCTAGTAACGAGGCATTCGGCTACCTTAAGAGAGTCATAGTTACTCGTCCCAATTGCTCACCCAGTCTGCCATTTTTTCTTACTGCGACCAGTCTGCCAGAAGCGATATGTCACTAGTTGTGTATCATAAAAGCGTGATCGTTACTCCTCCCAGGGTTTATTCGAGATATCTTAATCGAAACCCTAGTAACAAGGCATTGGCTACCTTAAGAGGGTCATAGTTACTCGTCCCAATTGCTCACCCAGTCTGCCGTTTTTTCTTACTGCGGCCAGTCTGTCAGAAGCGATATGTCACTAGTTGTGTATCATAAAAGAGTCATCGTTACTCCTCCCAGGGGTTATTCGAGATATCTTAATCGAAACCCTAGTAACGAGGCATTGTCTACCTTAAGAGAGTCATAGTTACTCGTCCCAATTGCTCACCCAGTCCCACATTCTTTCTTACTGCGACCAGTCAGCCAGAAGCGATATGTCACTAGTTGTGTATCATAAAAGAGTGATCGTTACTCCTCCCAGGGGTTATTCGAGATATCTTAATCGAAACCCTAGTAACGAGGCATTGGCTACCTTAAGAGAGTCATAGTTACTCGTCCCAATTGCTCACCCAGTACAACATTTTTTCTTACTGCGGCCAGTCTGCCAGAAGCGATATGTCACTAGTTGTGTATCATAAAAGAGTGATCGTTTCTCCTCCCAGGGGTTATTCGAGATATCTTAATCGAAACCCTAGTAACGAGGCATTGGCTACCTTATGAGAGTCATAGTTACTCGTCCCAATTGCTCACCCAGTCTGCCATTTTCTCTTACTGCGACCAGTCTGCCAGAAGCGATATGTCACTAGTTGTGTATCATAAAAGCGTGATCGTTACTCCTCCCAGGGGTTATTCGAGATATCTTAATCGAAACCCTAGTAACAAGGCATTGGCTACCTTAAGAGAGTCATAGTTACTCGTCCCAATTGCTCACCCAGTCTGCCATTTTTTCTTACTGCGGCCAGTCTGCCAGAAGCGATATGTCACTAGTTGTGTATCATAAAAGAGTCATCGTTACTCCTCCCAGGGGTTATTCGAGATATCTTAATTGAAACGCAAGTAACGAGGCATTGGCTACCTTAAGAGAGTCATAGTTACTCGTCCAAATTGCTCACCCAGTCCCACATTCTTTCTTACTGCGACCAGTCAGCCAGAAGCGATATGTCACTAGTTGTGTATCATAAAAGAGTGATCGTTACTCCTCCCAGGGGTTATTCGAGATATCTTAATCGAAACCCTAGTAACGAGGCATTGGCTGCCTTAAGAGAGTCATAGTTACTCGTCCCAATTGCTCACCCAGTCCAACATTTTTTCTTACTGCGACCAGTCTGCCAGATGCGATATTTCACTAGTTGTGTGTCACAAAAGAGTGATCGTTACTCCTCCCAAGGGTTATTCGAGATATCTTAATCGAAACCCTAGTAACGAGGCATTGGCTACCTTAAGAGAGTCATAGTTACTCGTCCCAATAGCTCACCGAGTCCAACACTTTTTCTTACTGCAGCCAGTCTGCCAGAAGCGATATGTCACTAGTTGTGTATCATAAAAGAGTGATCGTTTCTCCTCCCAGGGGTTATTCGAGATATCTTAATCGAAACCCTAGTAACGAGGCATTGGCTACCTTAAGAGAATCATAGTTACTCGTCCCAATTGCTCACCCAGTCTGCCATTTTTTCTTACTGTGGCAACTCTGCCAGAAGCGATATGTCACTAGTTGTGTATCATAAAAGAGTCATCGTTACTCCTCCCAGGGGTTATTCCAGATATCTTAATCGAAACCCTAGTAACGAGGCATTGGCTACCTTAAGAGAGTCATAGTTACTCGTCCCAATTGCTCACACAGTCCAACATTTTTTCTTACTGCAGCCAGTCTGCCAGAAGCGATATGTCACTAGTTGTGTATCATAACAGACCCGTCGTTACTCCTCCGAGGGGTTATTCAAGATATCTTAATCGAATCCCTAGTAACGAGGCATTGGCTACCTTAAGAGAGTCATAGTTACTCGTCCCAATTGCTCACCCAGTTCACCATTTTTTCTTACTGCGACCAGTCTGCCAGAAGCGATATGTCACTAGTTGTTTATCATGAAAGAGTGATCGTTACTAATCTCAGGGGTTAATCGAGATATCTTAATCGAAACCCTAGTAACGAGGCATTCGGCTACCTTAAGAGAGTCATAGTTACTCGTCCCAATTGCTCACCCAGTCTGCCATTTTTTCTTACTGCGACCAGTCTGCCAGAAGCGATATGTCACTAGTTGTGTATCATAAAAGCGTGATCGTTACTCCTCCCAGGGTTTATTCGAGATATCTTAATCGAAACCCTAGTAACAAGGCATTGGCTACCTTAAGAGGGTCATAGTTACTCGTCCCAATTGCTCACCCAGTCTGCCGTTTTTTCTTACTGCGGCCAGTCTGCCAGAAGCGATATGTCACTAGTTGTGTATCATAAAAGAGTCATCGTTACTCCTCCCAGGGGTTATTCGAGATATCTTAATCGAAACCCTAGTAACGAGGCATTGGCTACCTTAAGAGAGTCATAGTTACTCGTCCCAATTGCTCACCCAGTCCCACATTCTTTCTTACTGCGACCAGTCAGCCAGAAGCGATATGTCACTAGTTGTGTATCATAAAAGAGTGATCGTTACTCCTCCCAGGGGTTATTCGAGATATCTTAATCGAAACCCTAGTAACGAGGCATTGGCTACCTTAAGAGAGTCATAGTTACTCGTCCCAATAGCTCACCCAGTCCAACATTTTTTCTTACTGCAGCCAGTCTGCCAGAAGCGATATGTCACTAGTTGTGTATCATAAAAGAGTCATCGTTACTCCTCCCAGGGGTTATTCGAGATATCTTAATCGAAACCCTAGTAACGAGGCATTGGCTACCTTAAGAGAGTCATAGTTACTCGTCCCAATTGCTCACCCAGTACAACATTTTTTCTTACTGCGGCCAGTCTGCCAGAAGCGATATGTCACTAGTTGTGTATCATAAAAGAGTGATCGTTTCTCCTCCCAGGGGTTATTCGAGATATCTTAATCGAAACCCTAGTAACGAGGCATTGGCTACCTTATGAGAGTCATAGTTACTCGTCCCAATTGCTCACCCAGTCTGCCATTTTCTCTTACTGCGACCAGTCTGCCAGAAGCGATATGTCACTAGTTGTGTATCATAAAAGCGTGATCGTTACTCCTCCCAGGGGTTATTCGAGATATCTTAATCGAAACCCTAGTAACAAGGCATTGGCTACCTTAAGAGAGTCATAGTTACTCGTCCCAATTGCTCACCCAGTCTGCCATTTTTTCTTACTGCGGCCAGTCTGCCAGAAGCGATATGTCACTAGTTGTGTATCATAAAAGAGTCATCGTTACTCCTCCCAGGGGTTATTCGAGATATCTTAATCGAAACGCTAGTAACGAGGTATTGGCTACCTTAAGAGAGTCATAGTTACTCGTCCAAATTGCTCACCCAGTCCCACATTCTATCTTACTGCGACCAGTCAGCCAGAAGCGATATGTCACTAGTTGTGTATCATAAAAGAGTGATCGTTACTCCTCCCAGGGGTTATTCGAGATATCTTAATCGAAACCCTAGTAACGAGGCATTGGCTGCCTTAAGAGAGTCATAGTTACTCGTCCCAATTGCTCACCCAGTCCAACATTTTTTCTTACTGCGACCAGTCTGCCAGAAGCGATATTTCACTAGTTGTGTGTCATAAAAGAGTGATCGTTACTCCTCCCAAGGGTTATTCGAGATATCTTAATCGAAACCCTAGTAACGAGGCATTGGCTACCTTAAGAGAGTCATAGTTACTCGTCCCAATAGCTCACCGAGTCCAACATTTTTTCTTACTGCAGCCAGTCTGCCAGAAGCGATATGTCACTAGTTGTGTATCATAAAAGAGTCATCGTTACTCCTCCGAATGGTTATTCGAGATATCTTAATCGAAACCCTAGTAACGAGGCATTTTCTACCTTAAGAGAGTCATAGTTACGCGTCCCAATTGCTCACCCAGTACAACATTTTTTCTTACTGTGGCCAGTCTGCCAGAAGCGATATGTCACTAGTTGTGTATCATAAAAGCGTGATCGTTACTCCTCCCAGGGTTTATTCGAGATATCTTAATCGAAACCCTAGTAACAAGGCATTGGCTACCTTAAGAGAGTCATAGTTACTCGTCCCAATTGCTCACCCAGTCTGCCATTTTTTCTTACTGCGGCCAGTCTGCCAGAAGCGATATTTCACTAGTTGTGTATCATAAAAGAGTCATCGTTACTCCTCCCAGGGGTTATTCGAGATATCTTAATCGAAACCCTAGTAACGAGGCATTGGCTACCTTAAGAGAGTCATAGTTACTCGTCCCAATTGCTCACCCAGTACAACATTTTTTCTTACTGCGGCCAGTCTGCCAGAAGCGATATTTCACTAGTTGTGTATCATAAAAGAGTGATCGTTACTCCTCCCAGGGGTTATTCGAGATATCTTAATCGAAACCCTAGTAACGAGGCATTGGCTACCTTAAGAGAGTCATAGTTACTCGTCCTAATTGCTCACCGAGTCTGACATTTTTTCTTACTGCGGCCAGTCTGCCAGAAGCGATATGTCACTAGTTGTGTATCATAAAAGAGTGATCGTTTCTCCTCCCAGGGGTTATTCGAGATATCTTAATCGAAACCCTAGTAACGAGGCATTGGCTACCTTAAGAGAATCATAGTTACTCGTCCCAATTGCTCACCCAGTCTGCCATTTTTTCTTCCTGTGGCAAGTCTGCCAGAAGCGATATGTCACTAGTTGTGTATCATAAAAGAGTCATCGTTACTCCTCCCAGGGGTTATTCCAGATATCTTAATCGAAACCCTAGTAACGAGGCATTGGCTACCTTAAGAGAGTCATAGTTACTCGTCCCAATTGCTCACACAGTCCAACATTTTTTCTTACTGCAGCCAGTCTGCCAGAAGCGATATGTCACTAGTTGTGTATCATAACAGACCCGTCGTTACTCCTCCGAGGGGTTATTCAAGATATCTTAATCGAATCCCTAGTAACGAGGCATTGGCTACCTTAAGAGAGTCATAGTTACTCGTCCCAATTGCTCACCCAGTTCACCATTTTTTCTTACTGCGACCAGTCTGCCAGAAGCGATATGTCACTAGTTGTTTATCATAAAAGAGTGATCGTTACTAATCTCAGGGGTTAATCGAGATATCTTAATCGAAACCCTAGTAACGAGGCATTGGCTACCTTAAGAGAGTCATAGTTACTCGTCCCAATTGCTCACCCAGTCCAACATTTTTTCTTACTGCGACCAGTCTGCCAGAAGTGATATGTCACTAGTTGTGTATCATAAAAGCGTGATCGTTACTCCTCCCAGGGTTTATTCGAGATATCTTAATCGAAACCCTAGTAACAAGGCATTGGCTACCTTAAGAGGGTCATAGTTACTCGTCCCAATTGCTCACCCAGTCTGCTATTTTTTCTTACTGCGGCCAGTCTGCCAGAAGCGATATGTCACTAGTTGTGTATCATAAAAGAGTCATCGTTACTCCTCCCAGGGGTTATTCGAGATATCTTAATCGAAACCCTAGTAACGAGGCATTGGCTACCTTAAGAGAGTCATAGTTACTCGTCCCAATTGCTCACCCAGTCCCACATTCTTTCTTACTGCGACCAGTCAGCCAGAAGCGATATGTCACTAGTTGTGTATCATAAAAGAGTGATCGTTACTCCTCCCAGGGGTTATTCGAGATATCTTAATCGAAACCCTAGTAACAAGGCATTGGCTACCTTAAGAGGGTCATAGTTACTCGTCCCAATTGCTCACCCAGTCTGCTATTTTTTCTTACTGCGGCCAGTCTGCCAGAAGCGATATGTCACTAGTTGTGTATCATAAAAGAGTCATCGTTACTCCTCCCAGGGGTTATTCGAGATATCTTAATCGAAACCCTAGTAACGAGGCATTGGCTACCTTAAGAGAGTCATAGTTACTCGTCCCAATTGCTCACCCAGTCCCACATTCTTTCTTACTGCGACCAGTCAGCCAGAAGCGATATGTCACTAGTTGTGTATCATAAAAGAGTGATCGTTACTCCTCCCAGGGGTTATTCGAGATATCTTAATCGAAACCCTAGTAACGAGGCATTGGCTACCTTAAGAGAGTCATAGTTACTCGTCCCAATAGCTCACCCAGTCCAACATTTTTTCTTACTGCAGCCAGTCTGCCAGAAGCGATATGTCACTAGTTGTGTATCATAAAAGAGTCATCGTTACTCCTCCCAGGGGTTATTCGAGATATCTTAATCGAAACCCTAGTAACGAGGCATTGGCTACCTTAAGAGAGTCATAGTTACTCGTCCCAATTGCTCACCCAGTACAACATTTTTTCTTACTGCGGCCAGTCTGCCAGAAGCGATATGTCACTAGTGGTGTATCATAAAAGAGTGATCGTTTCTCCTCCCAGGGGTTATTCGAGATATCTTAATCGAAACCCTAGTAACGAGGCATTGGCTACCTTATGAGAGTCATAGTTACTCGTCCCAATTGCTCACCCAGTCTGCCATTTTCTCTTACTGCGACCAGTCTGCCAGAAGCGATATGTCACAAGTTGTGTATCATAAAAGCGTGATCGTTACTCCTCCCAGGGGTTATTCGAGATATCTTAATCGAAACACTAGTAACAAGGCATTGGCTACCTTAAGAGAGTCATAGTTACTCGTCCCAATTGCTCACCCAGTCTGCCATTTTTTCTTACTGCGGCCAGTCTGCCAGAAGCGATATGTCACTAGTTGTGTATCATAAAAGAGTCATCGTTACTCCTCCCAGGGGTTATTCGAGATATCTTAATCGAAACGCTAGTAACGAGGCATTGGCTACCTTAAGAGAGTCATAGTTACTCGTCCAAATTGCTCACCCAGTCCCACATTCTTTCTTACTGCGACCAGTCAGCCAGAAGCGATATGTCACTAGTTGTGTATCATAAAAGAGTGATCGTTACTCCTCCCAGGGGTTATTCGAGATATCTTAATCGAAACCCTAGTAACGAGGCATTGGCTGCCTTAAGAGAGTCATAGTTACTCGTCCCAATTGCTCACCCAGTCCAACATTTTTTCTTACTGCGACCAGTCTGCCAGAAGCGATATTTCACTAGTTGTGTGTCATAAAAGAGTGATCGTTACTCCTCCCAAGGGTTATTCGAGATATCTTAATCGAAACCCTAGTAACGAGGCATTGGCTACCTTAAGAGAGTCATAGTTACTCGTCCCAATAGCTCACCGAGTCCAACATTCTTTCTTACTGCAGCCAGTCTGCCAGAAGCGATATGTCACTAGTTGTGTATCATAAAAGAGTCATCGTTACTCCTCCGAATGATTATTCGAGATATCTTAATCGAAACCCTAGTAACGAGGCATTTTCTACCTTAAGAGAGTCATAGTTACGCGTCCCAATTGCTCACCCAGTACAACATTTTTTCTTACTGTGGCCAGTCTGCCAGAAGCGATATGTCACTAGTTGTGTATCATAAAAGAGTGATCCTTTCTCCTCCCACGGGTTATTCGAGATATCTTAATCGAAACCCTAGTAACGAGGCATTGGCTACCTTAAGAGAGTCATATTTACTCGTCCCAATTGCTCATCGAGTCTGATATTTTTTCTTACTGCGGCCAGTCTGCCAGAAGCGATATGTCACTAGATGTGTATCATAAAAGAGTCATCGTTTCTGCTCCCAGGGGTTATTCGAGATATCTTAATCGAAACCCTAGTAACGAGGCATTGGCTTCTTTAAGAGAGTCATAGATACTCGTCCCAATTGCTCACCCAGTCTGCCATTTTTTTTTACTGTGGCAAGTCTGCCAGAAGCGATATGTCACTAGTTGTGTATCATAAAAGAGTCATCGTTACTCCTCCCAGGGGTTATTCGAGATATCTTAATCGAAACCCTAGTAACGAGGCATTGGCTACCTTAAGAGAGTCATAGTTACTCGTCCCAATTGCTCACACAGTCCAACATTTTTTCTTACTGCAGCCAGTCTGCCAGAAGCGATATGTCACTAGTTGTGTATCATAAAAGAGTCATCGTTACTCTTCCCAGGGGTTATTCCAGATATCTTAATCGAATCCCTAGTAACGAGGCATTGGCTACCTTAAGAGAGTCATAGTTACTCGTCCCACTTGCTCACCCAGGCCAACATTTTTTCTTACTGCGACCAGTCTGCCAGAAGCGATATGTCACTAGTTGTGTATCATAAAAGCGTGATCGTTACTCCTCCCAGGGGTTATTCGAGATATCTTAATCGAAACCCTAGTAACAAGGCATTGGCTACCTTAAGAGGGTCATAGTTACTCGTCCCAATTGCTCACCCAGTCTGCCATTTTTTCTTACTGCGGCCAGTCTGCCAGAAGCGATATGTCACTAGTTGTGTATCATAAAAGAGTCATCGTTACTCCTCCCAGGGGTTATTCGAGATATCTTAATCGAAACCCTAGTAACGAGGCATTGGCTACCTTAAGAGAGTCATAGTTACTCGTCCCAATTGCTCACCCAGTCCCACATTCTTTCTTACTGCGACCAGTCAGCCAGAAGCGATATGTCACTAGTTGTGTATCATAAAAGAGTGATCGTTACTCCTCCCAGGGGTTATTCGAGATATCTTAATCGAAACCCTAGTAACGAGGCATTGGCTACCTTAAGAGAGTCATAGTTACTCGTCCCAATAGCTCACCCAGTCCAACATTTTTTCTTACTGCAGCCAGTCTGCCAGAAGCGATATGTCACTAGTTGTGTATCATAAAAGAGTCATCGTTACTCCTCCCAGGGGTTATTCGAGATATCTTAATCGAAACCCTAGTAACGAGGCATTGGCTACCTTAAGAGAGTCATAGTTACTCGTCCCAATTGCTCACCCAGTACAACATTTTTTCTTACTGCGGCCAGTCTGCCAGAAGCGATATGTCACTAGTTGTGTATCATAAAAGAGTGATCGTTTCTCCTCCCAGGGGTTATTCGAGATATCTTAATCGAAACCCTAGTAACGAGGCATTGGCTACCTTATGAGAGTCATAGTTACTCGTCCCAATTGCTCACCCAGTCTGCCATTTTCTCTTACTGCGACCAGTCTGCCAGAAGCGATATGTCACAAGTTGTGTATCATAAAAGCGTGATCGTTACTCCTCCCAGGGGTTATTCGAGATATCTTAATCGAAACACTAGTAACAAGGCATTGGCTACCTTAAGAGAGTCATAGTTACTCGTCCCAATTGCTCACCCAGTCTGCCATTTTTTCTTACTGCGGCCAGTCTGCCAGAAGCGATATGTCACTAGTTGTGTATCATAAAAGAGTCATCGTTACTCCTCCCAGGGGTTATTCGAGATATCTTAATCGAAACGCTAGTAACGAGGCATTGGCTACCTTAAGAGAGTCATAGTTACTCGTCCAAATTGCTCACCCAGTCCCACATTCTTTCTTACTGCGACCAGTCAGCCAGAAGCGATATGTCACTAGTTGTGTATCATAAAAGAGTGATCGTTACTCCTCCCAGGGGTTATTCGAGATATCTTAATCGAAACCCTAGTAACGAGGCATTGGCTGCCTTAAGAGAGTCATAGTTACTCGTCCCAATTGCTCACCCAGTCCAACATTTTTTCTTACTGCGACCAGTCTGCCAGAAGCGATATATCACTAGTTGTGTGTCATAAAAGAGTGATCGTTACTCCTCCCAAGGGTTATTCGAGATATCTTAATCGAAACCCTAGTAACGAGGCATTGGCTACCTTAAGAGAGTCATAGTTACTCGTCCCAATAGCTCACCGAGTCCAACATTTTTTCTTACTGCAGCCAGTCTGCCAGAAGCGATATGTCACTAGTTGTGTATCATAAAAGAGTCATCGTTACTCCTCCGAATGGTTATTCGAGATATCTTAATCGAAACCCTAGTAACGAGGCATTTTCTACCTTAAGAGAGTCATAGTTACGCGTCCCAATTGCTCACCCAGTACAACATTTTTTCTTACTGTGGCCAGTCTGCCAGAAGCGATATGTCACTAGTTGTGTATCATAAAAGAGTGATCCTTTCTCCTCCCACGGGTTATTCGAGATATCTTAATCGAAACCCTAGTAACGAGGCATTGGCTACCTTAAGAGAGTCATATTTACTCGTCCCAATTGCTCATCGAGTCTGATATTTTTTCTTACTGCGGCCAGTCTGCCAGAAGCGATATGTCACTAGATGTGTATCATAAAAGAGTCATCGTTTCTGCTCCCAGGGGTTATTCGAGATATCTTAATCGAAACCCTAGTAACGAGGCATTGGCTTCTTTAAGAGAGTCATAGTTACTCGTCCCAATTGCTCACGCAGTCTGCCATTTTTTTTTACTGTGGCAAGTCTGCCAGAAGCGATATGTCACTAGTTGTGTATCATAAAAGAGTCATCGTTACTCCTCCCAGGGGTTATTCGAGATATCTTAATCGAAACCCTAGTAACGAGGCATTGGCTACCTTAAGAGAGTCATAGTTACTCGTCCCAATTGCTCACACAGTCCAACATTTTTTCTTACTGCAGCGAGTCTGCCAGAAGCGATATGTCACTAGTTGTGTATCATAAAAGAGTCATCGTTACTCTTCCCAGGGGTTATTCCAGATATCTTAATCGAATCCCTAGTAACGAGGCATTGGCTACCTTATGAGAGTCATAGTTACTCGTCCCACTTGCTCACCCAGGCCAACATTTTTTCTTACTGCGACCAGTCTGCCAGAAGCGATATGTCACTAGTTGTGTATCATAAAAGCGTGATCGTTACTCCTCCCAGGGGTTATTCGAGATATCTTAATCGAAAACCTAGTATTAAGGCATTGGCTACCTTAAGAGAGTCATAGTTACTCGTCCCAATTGCTCACCCAGTCTGCCATTTTTTCTTACTGCGGCCAGTCTGCCAGAAGCGATATGTCACTAGTTGTGTATCATAAAAGAGTCATCGTTACTCCTGCCAGGGGTTATTCGAGATATCTTAATCGAAACCATAGTAAAGAGGCATTGGCTACCTTAAGAGAGTCATAGTTACTCGTCCCAATTGATCACCCAGTCCCACATTCTTTCTTACTGCGACCAGTCAGCCAGAAGCGATAAGTCACTAGTTGTGTAACTTAAAAGAGTGATCGATACTCCTCCCAGGGGTTATTCGAGATATCTTAATCGAAACCCTAGTAACGAGGCATTGGCTACCTTAAGAGATTCATAGTTACTCGTACCAATTGCTCACCCAGTCTGCCATTTTTACTTACTGCGGCCAGTCTGCCAGAAGCGATATGTCACTAGTTGTGTATCATAAAAGAGTCATCGTTTCTCCTCCCAGGTGTTATTCGAGATATCTTAATCGAAACCCTAGTAACGAGGCATTGGCTACCTTAAGAGAGTCATAGTTACTCGTCCCAATAGCTCACCCAGTACAACATTTTTTCTTACTGCGACCAGTCTGCCAGAAGCGATATGTCACTAGTTGTGTATCATAAAAGAGTCATCGTTACTCCTCCCAGGGGTTATTCGAGATATCTTAATCGAAACCCTAGTAACGAGGCATTGGCTACCTGAAGAGAGTCATAGTTACTCGTCCCAATAGCTCACCCAGTCCAACATTTTTTCTTACTGTAGCCAGTCTGCCAGAAGCGATATGTCACTAGTTGTGTATCATAAAAGAGTCATCGTTACTCCTCCCAGCGGTTATTCGAGATATCTTAATCGAAACAACAGTAACGAGGCATTGGCTACCTTAAGAGAGTCATAGTTACTTGTCCCAATTTCTACACCCAGTCTGACATTTTTTCTTACTTTTGCCAGTCTGCCAGAAGCGATATGTCACTAGGTGTGTATCATAAAAGAGTAATCGTTTCTCCTCCCAGGGGTTATTCGAGATATCTTAATCGAAACCCTAGTAACGAGGCATTGGCTACCTTAAGAGAGTCATAGTTACTCGTCCCAATTGCTCACCCAGTCCCACATTCTTTTATACTGCGACCAGTCAGCCAGAAGCGATATATCACTAGTTGTGTATCATAAAAGAGTGATCGTTACTCCTCCCAGGGGTTATTCGAGATATCTTAATCGAAACCCTAGTAAAGAGGCATTGGCTGCCTTAAGAGAGTCATAGTTACTCGTCCCAATTGCTCACCCAGTCCAACATTTTTTCTTACTGCGACCAGTCTGCCAGAAGCGATATGTCACTAGTTGTGTATCATAAAAGAGTCATCGTTACTCCTCCGAGGGGTTATTCGAGATATCTTAATCGAAACCCTAGTAACGAGGCATTGGCTACCTTAAGAGAGTCATAGTTACTCGTCCCAATTGCTCACCCAGTATAACATTTTTTCTTACTGCGGCCAGTCTGCCAGAAGCGATATGTCACTAGTTGTGTATCATAAAAGAGTGATCGTTACTCCTCCCAGGTGTTATTCGAGATATCTTAATCGAAACCCTAGTAACGAGGCATTGGCTACCTTAAGAGAGTCATAGTTACTCGTCCCAATTGCTCACCGAGTCTGACATTTTTTCTTACTGCGGCCAGTCTGCCAGAAGCGATATGTCACTAGTTGTGTATCATAAAAGAGTGATCGTTTCTCCTCCCGGGGTTATTCGAGATATCTTAATCGAAACAGTAGTAACGAGGCATTAGCTACCTTAAGAGAATCATAGTTACTCGTCCAAATTGCTCACCCAGTCTGCCATTTTTTCATACTGTGGCAAGTCTGCCAGAAGCGATATGTCACTAGTTGTGTATCATAAAAGAGTCATCGTTACTCCTCCCAGGGGTTATTACAGATATCTTAATCGAAACCCTAGTAACGAGGCATTGGCTACCTTAAGAGAGTCATAGTTACTCGTCCCAATTGCTCACACAGTCCAACATTTTTTCTTACTGCAGCCAGTCTGCCAGAAGCGATATGTCACTAGTTGTGTATCATAAAAGAGTCATCGTTACTCCTCCCAGGGGTTATTCGAGATATCTTAATCGAAACCCTAGTAACGAGGCATTGGCTACCTTAAGAGAGTCATAGTTACTCGTCCCAATTGCTCACCCAGTACAACATTTTTTCTTACTGCGGCCAGTCTGCCAGAAGCGATATGTCACTAGTTGTGTATCATAAAAGAGTCATCGTTACTCCTCCGAGGGTTTATTCGAGATATCTTAATCGAAACCCTAGTAACGAGGCATTGGCTACCTTAAGAGAGTCATAGTTACTCGTCCCAATTGCTCACCCAGTACAACATTTTTTCTTACTGCGACCAGTCAGCCAGAAGCGATATGTCACTAGTTGTGTATCATAAAAGAGTGATCGTTACTCCTCCCAGGGGTTATTCGAGATATCTTAATCGAAACCCTAGTAACGAGGCATTGGCTACCTTAAGAGAGTCATAGTTACTCGTCCCAATTGCTCACCCAGTACAACATTTTTTCTTACTGCGACCAGTCAGCCAGAAGCGATATGTCACTAGTTGTGTATCATAAAAGAGTGATCGTTACTCCTCCCAGGGGTTATTCGAGATATCTTAATCGAAACCCTAGTAACGAGGCATTGGCTACCTTAAGAGAGTCATAGTTACTCGTCCCAATTGCTCACCCAGTACAACATTTTTTCTTACTGCGGCCAGTCTGCCAGAAGCGATATGTCACTAGTTGTGTATCATAAAAGAGTGATCGTTACTCCTCCCAGGGGTTATTCGAGATATCTTAATCGAAACCCTCGTAACGAGGCATTGGCTACCTTAAGAGAGTCATAGTTACTCGTCCCAAATGCTCACCGAGTCTGATATTTTTTCTTACTGCGGGCAGTCTCCCAGGAGCGATATGTCACTAGTTGTGTATCATAAAAGAGTGATCGTTTCTCCTCCCAGGGGTTATTCGAGATATCTTAATCGAAACCCTAGTAACAAGGCATTGGCTACCTTAAGAGAGTCATAGTTACTCGTCCCAATTGCTCACCCAGTCTGCCATTTTTTCTTACTGCGACCAGTCTGCCAGAAGCGATATGTCACTAGTTGTGTATCATAAAAGCGTGATCGTTACTCCTCCCAGGGTTTATTCGAGATATCTTAATCGAAACCCTAGTAACAAGGCATTGGCTACCTTAAGAGAGTCATAGTTACTCGTCCCAATTGCTCACCCAGTCTGCCATTTTTTCTTACTGCGGCCAGTCTGCCAGAAGCGATATTTCACTAGTTGTGTATCATAAAAGAGTCATCGTTACTCCTCCCAGGGGTTATTCGAGATATCTTAATCGAAACCCTAGTAACGAGGCATTGGCTACCTTAAGAGAGTCATAGTTACTCGTCCCAATTGCTCACCCAGTACAACATTTTTTCTTACTGCGGCCAGTCTGCCAGAAGCGATATGTCACTAGGTGTGTATCATAAAAGAGTAATCGTTTCTCCTCCCAGGGGTTATTCGAGATATCTTAATCGAAACCCTAGTAACGAGGCATTGGCTACCTTAAGAGAGTCATAGTTACTCGTCCCAATTGCTCACCCAGTCCCACATTCTTTCTTACTGCGACCAGTCAGCCAGAAGCGATATGTCACTAGTTGTGTATCATAAAAGAGTGATCGTTACTCCTCCCAGGGGTTATTCGAGATATCTTAATCGAAACCCTAGTAACGAGGCATTGGCTGCCTTAAGAGAGTCATAGTTACTCGTCCCAATTGCTCACCCAGTCCAACATTTTTTCTTACTGCGACCAGTCTGCCAGAAGCGATATGTCACTAGTTGTGTATCATAAAAGAGTCATCGTTACTCCTCCGAGGGGTTATTCGAGATATCTTAATCGAAACCCTAGTAACGAGGCATTGGCTACCTTAAGAGAGTCATAGTTACTCGTCCCAATTGCTCACCCAGTATAACATTTTTTCTTACTGCGGCCAGTCTGCCAGAAGCGATATGTCACTAGTTGTGTATCATAAAAGAGTGATCGTTACTCCTCCCAGGGGTTATTCGAGATATCTTAATCGAAACCCTAGTAACGAGGCATTGGCTACATTAAGAGAGTCATAGTTACTCGTCCCAATTGCTCACCCAGGCCAACATTTTTTCTTACTGCGGCCAGTCTGCCAGAGGCGATATGTCACTAGTTGTGTATCATAAAAGAGTGATCGTTTCTCCTCCCGGGGTTATTCGAGATATCTTAATCGAAACAGTAGTAACGAGGCATTAGCTACCTTAAGAGAATCATAGTTACTCGTCCAAATTGCTCACCCAGTCTGCCATTTTTTCTTACTGTGGCAAGTCTGCCAGAAGCGATATGTCACTAGTTGTGTATCATAAATGAGTCATCGTTACTCCTCCCAGGGGTTATTACAGATATCTTAATCGAAACCCTAGTAACGAGGCATTGGCTACCTTAAGAGAGTCATAGTTACTCGTCCCAATTGCTCACACAGTCCAACATTTTTTCTTACTGCAGCCAGTCTGCCAGAAGCGATATGTCACTAGTTGTGTATCATAAAAGAGTCATCGTTACTCCTCCCAGGGGTTATTCGAGATATCTTAATCGAAACCCTAGTAACGAGGCATTGGCTACCTTAAGAGAGTCATAGTTACTCGTCCCAATTGCTCACCCAGTACAACATTTTTTCTTACTGCGGCCAGTCTGCCAGAAGCGATATGTCACTAGTTGTGTATCATAAAAGAGTCATCGTTACTCCTCCGAGGGGTTATTCGAGATATCTTAATCGAAACCCTAGTAACGAGGCATTGGCTACCTTAAGAGAGTCATAGTTACTCGTCCCAATTGCTCACCCAGTACAACATTTTTTCTTACTGCGACCAGTCAGCCAGAAGCGATATATCACTAGTTGTGTATCATAAAAGAGTGATCGTTACTCCTCCCAGGTGTTATTCGAGATATCTTAATCGAAACCCTAGTAACGAGGCATTGGCTACCTTAAGAGAGTCATAGTTACTCGTCCCAATTGCTCACCCAGTACAACATTTTTTCTTACTGCGACCAGTCAGCCAGAAGCGATATGTCACTAGTTGTGTATCATAAAAGAGTGATCGTTACTCCTCCCAGGGGTTATTCGAGATATCTTAATCGAAACCCTAGTAACGAGGCATTGGCTACCTTAAGAGAGTCATAGTTACTCGTCCCAATTGCTCACCCAGTACAACATTTTTTCTTACTGCGGCCAGTCTGCCAGAAGCGATATGTCACTAGTTGTGTATCATAAAAGAGTGATCGTTACTCCTCCCAGGGGTTATTCGAGATATCTTAATCGAAACCCTCGTAACGAGGCATTGGCTACCTTAAGAGAGTCATAGTTACTCGTCCCAAATGCTCACCGAGTCTGATATTTTTTCTTACTGCGGGCAGTCTCCCAGGAGCGATATGTCACTAGTTGTGTATCATAAAAGAGTGATCGTTTCTCCTCCCAGGGGTTATTCGAGATATCTTAATCGAAACCCTAGTAACAAGGCATTGGCTACCTTAAGAGAGTCATAGTTACTCGTCCCAATTGCTCACCCAGTCTGCCATTTTTTCTTACTGCGACCAGTCTGCCAGAAGCGATATGTCACTAGTTGTGTATCATAAAAGCGTGATCGTTACTCCTCCCAGGGTTTATTCGAGATATCTTAATCGAAACCCTAGTAACAAGGCATTGGCTACCTTAAGAGAGTCATAGTTACTCGTCCCAATTGCTCACCCAGTCTGCCATTTTTTCTTACTGCGGCCAGTCTGCCAGAAGCGATATTTCACTAGTTGTGTATCATAAAAGAGTCATCGTTACTCCTCCCAGGGGTTATTCGAGATATCTTAATCGAAACCCTAGTAACGAGGCATTGGCTACCTTAAGAGAGTCATAGTTACTCGTCCCAATTGCTCACCCAGTACAACATTTTTTCTTACTGCGGCCAGTCTGCCAGAAGCGATATGTCACTAGTTGTGTAACATAAAATAGTGATCGTTACTCCTCCCAGGGGTTATTCGAGATATCTTAATCGAAACCCTAGTAACGAGGCATTGGCTACCTTAAGAGAGTCATAGGTACTCGTCCCAATTGCTCACCGAGTCTGACATTTTTTCTTACTGCGGCCAGTCTGCCAGAAGCGATATGTCACTAGTTGTGTATCATAAAAGAGTGATCGTTTCTCCTCCCAGGGGTTATTCGAGATATCTTAATCGAAACCCTAGTAACGAGGCATTGGCTACCTTAAGAGAATCATAGTTACTCGTCCCAATTGCTCACCCAGTCTGCCATTTTTTCTTACTGTGGCAAGTCTGCCAGAAGCGATATGTCACTAGTTGTGTATCATAAAAGAGTCATCGTTACTCCTCCCAGGGTTTATTCCAGATATCTTAATCGAAACCCTAGTAACGAGGCATTGGCTACCTTAAGAGAGTCATAGTTACTCGTCCCAATTGCTCACACAGTCAAACATTTTTTCTTACTGCAGCCAGTCTGCCAGAAGCGATATGTCACTAGTTGTGTATCATAACAGACCCGTCGTTACTCCTCCGAGGGGTTATTCGAGATATCTTAATCGAATCCCTAGTAACGAGGCATTGGCTACCTTAAGAGAGTCATAGTTACTTGTCCCAATTGCTCACCCAGTCCACCATTTTTTCTTACTGCGACCAGTCTGCCAGAAGCGATATGTCACTAGTTGTGTATCATAAGAGCGTGATCGTTACTCCTCCCAGGGTTTATTCGAGATATCTTAATCGAAACCCTAGTAACAAGGCATTGGCTACTTTAAGAGGGTCATAGTTACTCGTCCCAATTGCTCACCCAGTCTGCCATTTTTTCTTACTGCGGCCAGTCTGCCAGAAGCGATATATCACTAGTTGTGTATCATAAAAGAGTCATCGTTACTCCTCCCAGGGGTTATTCGAGATATCTTAATCGAAACCCTAGTAACGAGGCATTGGCTACCTTAAGAGAGTCATAGTTACTCGTCCCAATTGCTCACCCAGTCCCACATTCTTTCTTACTGCGACCAGTCAGCCAGAAGCGATATGTCACTAGTTGTGTATCATATAAGAGTGATCGTTACTCCTCCCAGGGGTTATTCGAGATATCTTAATCGAAACCCTAGTAACGAGGCATTGGCTGCCTTAAGAGAGTCATAGTTACTCGTCCCAATTGCTCACCCAGTCCAACATTTTTTCTTACTGCGACCAGTCTGCCAGAAGCGATATTTCACTAGTTGTGTATCATAAAAGAGTGATCGTTACTCCTCCCAGGGGTTATTCGAGATATCTTAATCGAAACCCTAGTAACGAGGCATTGGCTACCTTACGAGAGTCATAGTTACTCGTCCCAATAGCTCACCGAGTCCAACAATTTTTCTTACTGCAGCCAGTCTGCCAGAAGCGATATGTCACTAGTTGTGTATCATAAAAGAGTCATCGTTACTCCTCCGAGGGGTTATTCGAGATATCTTAATCGAAACCCTAGTAACGAGGCATTTTCTACCTTAAGAGAGTCATAGTTACGCGTCCCAATTGCTCACCCAGTACAACATTTTTTCTTACTGTGGCCAGTCTGCCAGAAGCGATATGTCACTAGTTGTGTATCATAAAAGAGTGATCCTTTCTCCTCCCACGGGTTATTCGAGATATCTTAATCGAAACCCTAGTAACGAGGCATTGGCTACCTTAAGAGAGTCATATTTACTCGTCCCAATTGCTCACCGAGTCTGATATTTTTTCTCACTGCGGCCAGTCTGCCAGAAGCGATATGTCACTAGTTGTGTATCATAAAAGAGTCATCGTTTCTCCTCCCAGGGGTTATTCGAGATATCTTAATCGAAAACCTAGTAACGAGGCATTGGCTTCTTTAAGAGAGTCATAGTTACTCGTCCCAATTGCTCACCCAGTCTGCCATTTTTTTTTACTGTGGCAAGTCTGCCAGAAGCGATATGTCACTAGTTGTGTATCATAAAAGAGTCATCGTTACTCCTCCCAGGGGTTATTCGAGATATCTTAATCGAATCCCTAGTAACGAGGCATTGGCAACCTTAAGAGAGTCATAGTTACTCGTCCCAATTGCTCACCCAGGCCAACATTTTTTCTTACTGCGACCAGTCTGCCAGAAGCGATATGTCACTAGTTGTGTATCATTAAAGCGTGATCGTTACTCCTCCCAGGGGTTATTCGAGATATCTTAATCGAAACCCTAGTAACAAGGCATTGGCTACCTTAAGAGAGTCATATTTACTCGTCCCAATTGCTCACCCAGTCTGCCATTTTTTCTTACTGCGGCCAGTCTGCCAGAAGCGATATGTCACTAGTTGTGTATCATAAAAGAGTCATCGTTACTCCTGCCAGGGATTATTCGAGATATCTTAATCGAAACCCTAGTAAAGAGGCATTGGCTACCTTAAGAGAGTCATAGTTACTCGTCCCAATTGCTCACCCAGTCCAACATTTTTCCTTACTGCGGCCAGTCTGCCAGAAGCGATATGTCACTAGTTGTGTAACTTAAAAGAGTGATCGATACTCCTCCCGGGGGTTATTCGAGATATCTTAATCGAATCCCTAGTAACGAGGCATTGGCTACCTTAAGAGATTCATAGTTACTCGTCCCAATTGCTCACCCAGTCTGCCATTTTTACTTACTGCGGCCAGTCTGCCAGAAGCGATATGTAACTAGTTGTGTATCATAAAAGAGTCATCGTTTCTCCTCCCAGGTGTTATTCGAGATATCTTAATCGAAACCCTAGTAACGAGGCATTGGCTACCTTAAGAGAGTCATAGTTAGTCGTCCCAATAGCTCACCCAGTCCAACATTTTTTCTTACTGCGACCTGTGCCAGAAGCGATATGTCACTAGTTGTGTATCATAAAAGAGTCATCGTTACTCCTCCCAGGGGTTATTACAGATATCTTAATCGAAACCCTAGTAACGAGGCATTGGCTACCTTAAGAGAGTCATAGTTACTCGTCCCAATTGCTCACACAGTCCAACATTTTTTCTTACTGCAGCCAGTCTGCCAGAAGCGATATGTCACTAGTTGTGTATCATAAAAGAGTCATCGTTACTCCTCCCAGGGGTTATTCGAGATATCTTAATCGAAACCCTAGTAACGAGGCATTGGCTACCTTAAGAGAGTCATAGTTACTCGTCCCAATTGCTCACCCAGTACAACATTTTTTCTTACTGCGGCCAGTCTGCCAGAAGCGATATGTCACTAGTTGTGTATCATAAAAGAGTCATCGTTACTCCTCCGAGGGTTTATTCGAGATATCTTAATCGAAACCCTAGTAACGAGGCATTGGCTACCTTAAGAGAGTCATAGTTACTCGTCCCAATTGCTCACCCAGTACAACATTTTTTCTTACTGCGACCAGTCAGCCAGAAGCGATATGTCACTAGTTGTGTATCATAAAAGAGTGATCGTTACTCCTCCCAGGGGTTATTCGAGATATCTTAATCGAAACCCTAGTAACGAGGCATTGGCTACCTTAAGAGAGTCATAGTTACTCGTCCCAATTGCTCACCCAGTACAACATTTTTTCTTACTGCGACCAGTCAGCCAGAAGCGATATGTCACTAGTTGTGTATCATAAAAGAGTGATCGTTACTCCTCCCAGGGGTTATTCGAGATATCTTAATCGAAACCCTAGTAACGAGGCATTGGCTACCTTAAGAGAGTCATAGTTACTCGTCCCAATTGCTCACCCAGTACAACATTTTTTCTTACTGCGGCCAGTCTGCCAGAAGCGATATGTCACTAGTTGTGTATCATAAAAGAGTGATCGTTACTCCTCCCAGGGGTTATTCGAGATATCTTAATCGAAACCCTCGTAACGAGGCATTGGCTACCTTAAGAGAGTCATAGTTACTCGTCCCAAATGCTCACCGAGTCTGATATTTTTTCTTACTGCGGGCAGTCTCCCAGGAGCGATATGTCACTAGTTGTGTATCATAAAAGAGTGATCGTTTCTCCTCCCAGGGGTTATTCGAGATATCTTAATCGAAACCCTAGTAACAAGGCATTGGCTACCTTAAGAGAGTCATAGTTACTCGTCCCAATTGCTCACCCAGTCTGCCATTTTTTCTTACTGTGACCAGTCTGCCAGAAGCGATATGTCACTAGTTGTGTATCATAAAAGCGTGATCGTTACTCCTCCCAGGGTTTATTCGAGATATCTTAATCGAAACCCTAGTAACAAGGCATTGGCTACCTTAAGAGAGTCATAGTTACTCGTCCCAATTGCTCACCCAGTCTGCCATTTTTTCTTACTGCGGCCAGTCTGCCAGAAGCGATATTTCACTAGTTGTGTATCATAAAAGAGTCATCGTTACTCCTCCCAGGGGTTATTCGAGATATCTTAATCGAAACCCTAGTAACGAGGCATTGGCTACCTTAAGAGAGTCATAGTTACTCGTCCCAATTGCTCACCCAGTACAACATTTTTTCTTACTGCGGCCAGTCTGCCAGAAGCGATATGTCACTAGGTGTGTATCATAAAAGAGTAATCGTTTCTCCTCCCAGGGGTTATTCGAGATATCTTAATCGAAACCCTAGTAACGAGGCATTGGCTACCTTAAGAGAGTCATAGTTACTCGTCCCAATTGCTCACCCAGTCCCACATTCTTTCTTACTGCGACCAGTCAGCCAGAAGCGATATGTCACTAGTTGTGTATCATAAAAGAGTGATCGTTACTCCTCCCAGGGGTTATTCGAGATATCTTAATCGAAACCCTAGTAACGAGGCATTGGCTGCCTTAAGAGAGTCATAGTTACTCGTCCCAATTGCTCACCCAGTCCAACATTTTTTCTTACTGCGACCAGTCTGCCAGAAGCGATATGTCACTAGTTGTGTATCATAAAAGAGTCATCGTTACTCCTCCGAGGGGTTATTCGAGATATCTTAATCGAAACCCTAGTAACGAGGCATTGGCTACCTTAAGAGAGTCATAGTTACTCGTCCCAATTGCTCACCCAGTATAACATTTTTTCTTACTGCGGCCAGTCTGCCAGAAGCGATATGTCACTAGTTGTGTATCATAAAAGAGTGATCGTTACTCCTCCCAGGGGTTATTCGAGATATCTTAATCGAAACCCTCGTAACGAGGCATTGGCTACATTAAGAGAGTCATAGTTACTCGTCCCAATTGCTCACCCAGGCCAACATTTTTTCTTACTGCGGCCAGTCTGCCAGAAGCGATATGTCACTAGTTGTGTATCATAAAAGAGTGATCGTTTCTCCTCCCGGGGTTATTCGAGATATCTTAATCGAAACAGTAGTAACGAGGCATTAGCTACCTTAAGAGAATCATAGTTACTCGTCCAAATTGCTCACCCAGTCTGCCATTTTTTCTTACTGTGGCAAGTCTGCCAGAAGCGATATGTCACTAGTTGTGTATCATAAATGAGTCATCGTTACTCCTCCCAGGGGTTATTACAGATATCTTAATCGAAACCCTAGTAACGAGGCATTGGCTACCTTAAGAGAGTCATAGTTACTCGTCCCAATTGCTCACACAGTCCAACATTTTTTCTTACTGCAGCCAGTCTGCCAGAAGCGATATGTCACTAGTTGTGTATCATAAAAGAGTCATCGTTACTCCTCCCAGGGGTTATTCGAGATATCTTAATCGAAACCCTAGTAACGAGGCATTGGCTACCTTAAGAGAGTCATAGTTACTCGTCCCAATTGCTCACCCAGTACAACATTTTTTCTTACTGCGGCCAGTCTGCCAGAAGCGATATGTCACTAGTTGTGTATCATAAAACAGTCATCGTTACTCCTCCGAGGGGTTATTCGAGATATCTTAATCGAAACCCTAGTAACGAGGCATTGGCTACCTTAAGAGAGTCATAGTTACTCGTCCCAATTGCTCACCCAGTACAACATTTTTTCTTACTGCGACCAGTCAGCCAGAAGCGATATGTCACTAGTTGTGTATCATAAAAGAGTGATCGTTACTCCTCCCAGGGGTTATTCGAGATATCTTAATCGAAACCCTAGTAACGAGGCATTGGCTACCTTAAGAGAGTCATAGTTACTCGTCCCAATTGCTCACCCAGTACAACATTTTTTCTTACTGCGACCAGTCAGCCAGAAGCGATATGTCACTAGTTGTGTATCATAAAAGAGTGATCGTTACTCCTCCCAGGGGTTATTCGAGATATCTTAATCGAAACCCTAGTAACGAGGCATTGGCTACCTTAAGAGAGTCATAGTTACTCGTCCCAATTGCTCACCCAGTACAACATTTTTTCTTACTGCGACCAGTCTGCCAGAAGCGATATGTCACTAGTTGTGTATCATAAAAGAGTGATCGTTACTCCTCCCAGGGGTTATTCGAGATATCTTAATCGAAACCCTCGTAACGAGGCATTGGCTACCTTAAGAGAGTCATAGTTACTCGTCCCAAATGCTCACCGAGTCTGATATTTTTTCTTACTGCGGGCAGTCTCCCAGGAGCGATATGTCACTAGTTGTGTATCATAAAAGAGTGATCGTTTCTCCTCCCAGGGGTTATTCGAGATATCTTAATCGAAACCCTAGTAACAAGGCATTGGCTACCTTAAGAGAGTCATAGTTACTCGTCCCAATTGCTCACCCAGTCTGCCATTTTTTCTTACTGCGACCAGTCTGCCAGAAGCGATATGTCACTAGTTGTGTATCATAAAAGCGTGATCGTTACTCCTCCCAGGGTTTATTCGAGATATCTTAATCGAAACCCTAGTAACAAGGCATTGGCTACCTTAAGAGAGTCATAGTTACTCGTCCCAATTGCTCACCCAGTCTGCCATTTTTTCTTACTGCGGCCAGTCTGCCAGAAGCGATATTTCACTAGTTGTGTATCATAAAAGAGTCATCGTTACTCCTCCCAGGGGTTATTCGAGATATCTTAATCGAAACCCTAGTAACGAGGCATTGGCTACCTTAAGAGAGTCATAGTTACTCGTCCCAATTGCTCACCCAGTACAACATTTTTTCTTACTGCGGCCAGTCTGCCAGAAGCGATATGTCACTAGTTGTGTAACATAAAATAGTGATCGTTACTCCTCCCAGGGGTTATTCGAGATATCTTAATCGAAACCCTAGTAACGAGGCATTGGCTACCTTAAGAGAGTCATAGGTACTCGTCCCAATTGCTCACCGAGTCTGACATTTTTTCTTACTGCGGCCAGTCTGCCAGAAGCGATATGTCACTAGTTGTGTATCATAAAAGAGTGATCGTTTCTCCTCCCAGGGGTTATTCGAGATATCTTAATCGAAACCCTAGTAACGAGGCATTGGCTACCTTAAGAGAATCATAGTTACTCGTCCCAATTGCTCACCCAGTCTGCCATTTTTTCTTACTGTGGCAAGTCTGCCAGAAGCGATATGTCACTAGTTGTGTATCATAAAAGAGTCATCGTTACTCCTCCCAGGGTTTATTCCAGATATCTTAATCGAAACCCTAGTAACGAGGCATTGGCTACCTTAAGAGAGTCATAGTTACTCGTCCCAATTGCTCACACAGTCAAACATTTTTTCTTACTGCAGCCAGTCTGCCAGAAGCGATATGTCACTAGTTGTGTATCATAACAGACCCGTCGTTACTCCTCCGAGGGGTTATTCGAGATATCTTAATCGAATCCCTAGTAACGAGGCATTGGCTACCTTAAGAGAGTCATAGTTACTTGTCCCAATTGCTCACCCAGTCCACCATTTTTTCTTACTGCGACCAGTCAGCCAGAAGCGATATGTCACTAGTTGTGTATCATATAAGAGTGATCGTTACTCCTCCCAGGGGTTATTCGAGATATCTTAATCGAAACCCTAGTAACGAGGCATTGGCTGCCTTAAGAGAGTCATAGTTACTCGTCCCAATTGCTCACCCAGTCCAACATTTTTTCTTACTGCGACCAGTCTGCCAGAAGCGATATTTCACTAGTTGTGTATCATAAAAGAGTGATCGTTACTCCTCCCAGGGGTTATTCGAGATATCTTAATCGAAACCCTAGTAACGAGGCATTGGCTACCTTACGAGAGTCATAGTTACTCGTCCCAATAGCTCACCGAGTCCAACAATTTTTCTTACTGCAGCCAGTCTGCCAGAAGCGATATGTCACTAGTTGTGTATCATAAAAGAGTCATCGTTACTCCTCCGAGGGGTTATTCGAGATATCTTAATCGAAACCCTAGTAACGAGGCATTTTCTACCTTAAGAGAGTCATAGTTACGCGTCCCAATTGCTCACCCAGTACAACATTTTTTCTTACTGTGGCCAGTCTGCCAGAAGCGATATGTCACTAGTTGTGTATCATAAAAGAGTGATCCTTTCTCCTCCCACGGGTTATTCGAGATATCTTAATCGAAACCCTAGTAACGAGGCATTGGCTACCTTAAGAGAGTCATATTTACTCGTCCCAATTGCTCACCGAGTCTGATATTTTTTCTCACTGCGGCCAGTCTGCCAGAAGCAATATGTCACTAGTTGTGTATCATAAAAGAGTCATCGTTTCTCCTCCCAGGGGTTATTCGAGATATCTTAATCGAAAACCTAGTAACGAGGCATTGGCTTCTTTAAGAGAGTCATAGTTACTCGTCCCAATTGCTCACCCAGTCTGCCATTTTTTTTTACTGTGGCAAGTCTGCCAGAAGCGATATGTCACTAGTTGTGTATCATAAAAGAGTCATCGTTACTCCTCCCAGGGGTTATTCGAGATATCTTAATCGAATCCCTAGTAACGAGGCATTGGCAACCTTAAGAGAGTCATAGTTACTCGTCCCAATTGCTCACCCAGGCCAACATTTTTTCTTACTGCGACCAGTCTGCCAGAAGCGATATGTCACTAGTTGTGTATCATTAAAGCGTGATCGTTACTCCTCCCAGGGGTTATTCGAGATATCTTAATCGAAACCCTAGTAACAAGGCATTGGCTACCTTAAGAGAGTCATATTTACTCGTCCCAATTGCTCACCCAGTCTGCCATTTTTTCTTACTGCGGCCAGTCTGCCAGAAGCGATATGTCACTAGTTGTGTATCATAAAAGAGTCATCGTTACTCCTGCCAGGGATTATTCGAGATATCTTAATCGAAACCCTAGTAAAGAGGCATTGGCTACCTTAAGAGAGTCATAGTTACTCGTCCCAATTGCTCACCCAGTCCAACATTTTTCCTTACTGCGGCCAGTCTGCCAGAAGCGATATGTCACTAGTTGTGTAACTTAAAAGAGTGATCGATACTCCTCCCGGGGGTTATTCGAGATATCTTAATCGAATCCCTAGTAACGAGGCATTGGCTACCTTAAGAGATTCATAGTTACTCGTCCCAATTGCTCACCCAGTCTGCCATTTTTACTTACTGCGGCCAGTCTGCCAGAAGCGATATGTAACTAGTTGTGTATCATAAAAGAGTCATCGTTTCTCCTCCCAGGTGTTATTCGAGATATCTTAATCGAAACCCTAGTAACGAGGCATTGGCTACCTTAAGAGAGTCATAGTTAGTCGTCCCAATAGCTCACCCAGTCCAACATTTTTTCTTACTGCGACCTGTCTGCCAGAAGCGATATGTCACTAGTTGTGTATCATAAAAGAGTCATCGTTACTCCTCCCAGGGGTTATTACAGATATCTTAATCGAAACCCTAGTAACGAGGCATTGGCTACCTTAAGAGAGTCATAGTTACTCGTCCCAATTGCTCACACAGTCCAACATTTTTTCTTACTGCAGCCAGTCTGCCAGAAGCGATATGTCACTAGTTGTGTATCATAAAAGAGTCATCGTTACTCCTCCCAGGGGTTATTCGAGATATCTTAATCGAAACCCTAGTAACGAGGCATTGGCTACCTTAAGAGAGTCATAGTTACTCGTCCCAATTGCTCACCCAGTACAACATTTTTTCTTACTGCGGCCAGTCTGCCAGAAGCGATATGTCACTAGTTGTGTATCATAAAAGAGTCATCGTTACTCCTCCGAGGGTTTATTCGAGATATCTTAATCGAAACCCTAGTAACGAGGCATTGGCTACCTTAAGAGAGTCATAGTTACTCGTCCCAATTGCTCACCCAGTACAACATTTTTTCTTACTGCGACCAGTCAGCCAGAAGCGATATGTCACTAGTTGTGTATCATAAAAGAGTGATCGTTACTCCTCCCAGGGGTTATTCGAGATATCTTAATCGAAACCCTAGTAACGAGGCATTGGCTACCTTAAGAGAGTCATAGTTACTCGTCCCAATTGCTCACCCAGTACAACATTTTTTCTTACTGCGACCAGTCAGCCAGAAGCGATATGTCACTAGTTGTGTATCATAAAAGAGTGATCGTTACTCCTCCCAGGGGTTATTCGAGATATCTTAATCGAAACCCTAGTAACGAGGCATTGGCTACCTTAAGAGAGTCATAGTTACTCGTCCCAATTGCTCACCCAGTACAACATTTTTTCTTACTGCGGCCAGTCTGCCAGAAGCGATATGTCACTAGTTGTGTATCATAAAAGAGTGATCGTTACTCCTCCCAGGGGTTATTCGAGATATCTTAATCGAAACCCTCGTAACGAGGCATTGGCTACCTTAAGAGAGTCATAGTTACTCGTCCCAAATGCTCACCGAGTCTGATATTTTTTCTTACTGCGGGCAGTCTCCCAGGAGCGATATGTCACTAGTTGTGTATCATAAAAGAGTGATCGTTTCTCCTCCCAGGGGTTATTCGAGATATCTTAATCGAAACCCTAGTAACAAGGCATTGGCTACCTTAAGAGAGTCATAGTTACTCGTCCCAATTGCTCACCCAGTCTGCCATTTTTTCTTACTGCGACCAGTCTGCCAGAAGCGATATGTCACTAGTTGTGTATCATAAAAGCGTGATCGTTACTCCTCCCAGGGTTTATTCGAGATATCTTAATCGAAACCCTAGTAACAAGGCATTGGCTACCTTAAGAGAGTCATAGTTACTCGTCCCAATTGCTCACCCAGTCTGCCATTTTTTCTTACTGCGGCCAGTCTGCCAGAAGCGATATTTCACTAGTTGTGTATCATAAAAGAGTCATCGTTACTCCTCCCAGGGGTTATTCGAGATATCTTAATCGAAACCCTAGTAACGAGGCATTGGCTACCTTAAGAGAGTCATAGTTACTCGTCCCAATTGCTCACCCAGTACAACATTTTTTCTTACTGCGGCCAGTCTGCCAGAAGCGATATGTCACTAGGTGTGTATCATAAAAGAGTAATCGTTTCTCCTCCCAGGGGTTATTCGAGATATCTTAATCGAAACCCTAGTAACGAGGCATTGGCTACCTTAAGAGAGTCATAGTTACTCGTCCCAATTGCTCACCCAGTCCCACATTCTTTCTTACTGCGACCAGTCAGCCAGAAGCGATATGTCACTAGTTGTGTATCATAAAAGAGTGATCGTTACTCCTCCCAGGGGTTATTCGAGATATCTTAATCGAAACCCTAGTAACGAGGCATTGGCTGCCTTAAGAGAGTCATAGTTACTCGTCCCAATTGCTCACCCAGTCCAACATTTTTTCTTACTGCGACCAGTCTGCCAGAAGCGATATGTCACTAGTTGTGTATCATAAAAGAGTCATCGTTACTCCTCCGAGGGGTTATTCGAGATATCTTAATCGAAACCCTAGTAACGAGGCATTGGCTACCTTAAGAGAGTCATAGTTACTCGTCCCAATTGCTCACCCAGTATAACATTTTTTCTTACTGCGGCCAGTCTGCCAGAAGCGATATGTCACTAGTTGTGTATCATAAAAGAGTGATCGTTACTCCTCCCAGGGGTTATTCGAGATATCTTAATCGAAACCCTAGTAACGAGGCATTGGCTACATTAAGAGAGTCATAGTTACTCGTCCCAATTGCTCACCCAGGCCAACATTTTTTCTTACTGCGGCCAGTCTGCCAGAAGCGATATGTCACTAGTTGTGTATCATAAAAGAGTGATCGTTTCTCCTCCCGGGGTTATTCGAGATATCTTAATCGAAACAGTAGTAACGAGGCATTAGCTACCTTAAGAGAATCATAGTTACTCGTCCAAATTGCTCACCCAGTCTGCCATTTTTTCTTACTGTGGCAAGTCTGCCAGAAGCGATATGTCACTAGTTGTGTATCATAAATGAGTCATCGTTACTCCTCCCAGGGGTTATTACAGATATCTTAATCGAAACCCTAGTAACGAGGCATTGGCTACCTTAAGAGAGTCATAGTTACTCGTCCCAATTGCTCACACAGTCCAACATTTTTTCTTACTGCAGCCAGTCTGCCAGAAGCGATATGTCACTAGTTGTGTATCATAAAAGAGTCATCGTTACTCCTCCCAGGGGTTATTCGAGATATCTTAATCGAAACCCTAGTAACGAGGCATTGGCTACCTTAAGAGAGTCATAGTTACTCGTCCCAATTGCTCACCCAGTACAACATTTTTTCTTACTGCGGCCAGTCTGCCAGAAGCGATATGTCACTAGTTGTGTATCATAAAAGAGTCATCGTTACTCCTCCGAGGGGTTATTCGAGATATCTTAATCGAAACCCTAGTAACGAGGCATTGGCTACCTTAAGAGAGTCATAGTTACTCGTCCCAATTGCTCACCCAGTACAACATTTTTTCTTACTGCGACCAGTCAGCCAGAAGCGATATGTCACTAGTTGTGTATCATAAAAGAGTGATCGTTACTCCTCCCAGGGGTTATTCGAGATATCTTAATCGAAACCCTAGTAACGAGGCATTGGCTACCTTAAGAGAGTCATAGTTACTCGTCCCAATTGCTCACCCAGTACAACATTTTTTCTTACTGCGACCAGTCAGCCAGAAGCGATATGTCACTAGTTGTGTATCATAAAAGAGTGATCGTTACTCCTCCCAGGGGTTATTCGAGATATCTTAATCGAAACCCTAGTAACGAGGCATTGGCTACCTTAAGAGAGTCATAGTTACTCGTCCCAATTGCTCACCCAGTACAACATTTTTTCTTACTGCGGCCAGTCTGCCAGAAGCGATATGTCACTAGTTGTGTATCATAAAAGAGTGATCGTTACTCCTCCCAGGGGTTATTCGAGATATCTTAATCGAAACCCTCGTAACGAGGCATTGGCTACCTTAAGAGAGTCATAGTTACTCGTCCCAAATGCTCACCGAGTCTGATATTTTTTCTTACTGCGGGCAGTCTCCCAGGAGCGATATGTCACTAGTTGTGTATCATAAAAGAGTGATCGTTTCTCCTCCCAGGGGTTATTCGAGATATCTTAATCGAAACCCTAGTAACAAGGCATTGGCTACCTTAAGAGAGTCATAGTTACTCGTCCCAATTGCTCACCCAGTCTGCCATTTTTTCTTACTGCGACCAGTCTGCCAGAAGCGATATGTCACTAGTTGTGTATCATAAAAGCGTGATCGTTACTCCTCCCAGGGTTTATTCGAGATATCTTAATCGAAACCCTAGTAACAAGGCATTGGCTACCTTAAGAGAGTCATAGTTACTCGTCCCAATTGCTCACCCAGTACAACATTTTTTCTTACTGCGGCCAGTCTGCCAGAAGCGATATGTCACTAGTTGTGTATCATAAAAGAGTGATCGTTTCTCCTCCCAGGGGTTATTCGAGATATCTTAATCGAAACCCTAGTAACGAGGCATTGGCTACCTTAAGAGAGTCATAGTTACTCGTCCCAATTGCTCACACAGTCCAACATTTTTTCTTACTGCAGCCAGTCTGCCAGAAGCGATATGTCACTAGTTGTGTATCATAAAAGAGTCATCGTTACTCCTCCCAGGGGTTATTCGAGATATCTTAATCGAAACCCTAGTAACGAGGCATTGGCTACCTTAAGAGAGTCATAGTTACTCGTCCCAATTGCTCACACAGTCCAACATTTTTTCTTACTGCAGCCAGTCTGCCAGAAGCGATATGTCACTAGTTGTGTATCATAAAAGAGTCATCGTTACTCCTCCCAGGGGTTATTCGAGATATCTTAATCGAAACCCTAGTAACGAGGCATTGGCTACCTTAAGAGAGTCATAGTTACTCGTCCCAATTGCTCACCCAGTACAACATTTTTTCTTACTGCGGCCAGTCTGCCAGAAGCGATATGTCACTAGTTGTGTATCATAAAAGAGTGATCGTTTCTCCTCCCAGGGGTTATTCGAGATATCTTAATCGAAACCCTAGTAACGAGGCATTGGCTACCTTAAGAGAGTCATAGTTACTCGTCCCAATTGCTCACACAGTCCAACATTTTTTCTTACTGCAGCCAGTCTGCCAGAAGCGATATGTCACTAGTTGTGTATCATAAAAGAGTCATCGTTACTCCTCCCAGGGGTTATTCGAGATATCTTAATCGAAACCCTAGTAACGAGGCATTGGCTACCTTAAGAGAGTCATAGTTACTCGTCCCAATTGCTCACCCAGTACAACATTTTTTCTTACTGCGGCCAGTCTGCCAGAAGCGATATGTCACTAGTTGTGTATCATAAAAGAGTCATCGTTACTCCTCCGAGGGGTTATTCGAGATATCTTAATCGAAACCCTAGTAACGAGGCATTGGCTACCTTAAGAGAGTCATAGTTACTCGTCCCAATTGCTCACCCAGTACAACATTTTTTCTTACTGCGACCAGTCAGCCAGAAGCGATATGTCACTAGTTGTGTATCATAAAAGAGTGATCGTTACTCCTCCCAGGGGTTATTCGAGATATCTTAATCGAAACCCTAGTAACGAGGCATTGGCTACCTTAAGAGAGTCATAGTTACTCGTCCCAATTGCTCACCCAGTACAACATTTTTTCTTACTGCGACCAGTCAGCCAGAAGCGATATGTCACTAGTTGTGTATCATAAAAGAGTGATCGTTACTCCTCCCAGGGGTTATTCGAGATATCTTAATCGAAACCCTAGTAACGAGGCATTGGCTACCTTAAGAGAGTCATAGTTACTCGTCCCAAATGCTCACCGAGTCTGATATTTTTTCTTACTGCGGGCAGTCTCCCAGGAGCGATATGTCACTAGTTGTGTATCATAAAAGAGTGATCGTTTCTCCTCCCAGGGGTTATTCGAGATATCTTAATCGAAACCCTAGTAACAAGGCATTGGCTACCTTAAGAGAGTCATAGTTACTCGTCCCAATTGCTCACCCAGTCTGCCATTTTTTCTTACTGCGACCAGTCTGCCAGAAGCGATATGTCACTAGTTGTGTATCATAAAAGCGTGATCGTTACTCCTCCCAGGGTTTATTCGAGATATCTTAATCGAAACCCTAGTAACAAGGCATTGGCTACCTTAAGAGAGTCATAGTTACTCGTCCCAATTGCTCACCCAGTACAACATTTTTTCTTACTGCGGCCAGTCTGCCAGAAGCGATATGTCACTAGTTGTGTATCATAAAAGAGTGATCGTTTCTCCTCCCAGGGGTTATTCGAGATATCTTAATCGAAACCCTAGTAACGAGGCATTGGCTACCTTAAGAGAGTCATAGTTACTCGTCCCAATTGCTCACACAGTCCAACATTTTTTCTTACTGCAGCCAGTCTGCCAGAAGCGATATGTCACTAGTTGTGTATCATAAAAGAGTCATCGTTACTCCTCCCAGGGGTTATTCGAGATATCTTAATCGAAACCCTAGTAACGAGGCATTGGCTACCTTAAGAGAGTCATAGTTACTCGTCCCAATTGCTCACCCAGTACAACATTTTTTCTTACTGCGGCCAGTCTGCCAGAAGCGATATGTCACTAGTTGTGTATCATAAAAGAGTCATCGTTACTCCTCCGAGGGGTTATTCGAGATATCTTAATCGAAACCCTAGTAACGAGGCATTGGCTACCTTAAGAGAGTCATAGTTACTCGTCCCAATTGCTCACCCAGTACAACATTTTTTCTTACTGCGACCAGTCAGCCAGAAGCGATATGTCACTAGTTGTGTATCATAAAAGAGTGATCGTTACTCCTCCCAGGGGTTATTCGAGATATCTTAATCGAAACCCTAGTAACGAGGCATTGGCTACCTTAAGAGAGTCATAGTTACTCGTCCCAATTGCTCACCCAGTACAACATTTTTTCTTACTGCGACCAGTCAGCCAGAAGCGATATGTCACTAGTTGTGTATCATAAAAGAGTGATCGTTACTCCTCCCAGGGGTTATTCGAGATATCTTAATCGAAACCCTAGTAACGAGGCATTGGCTACCTTAAGAGAGTCATAGTTACTCGTCCCAATTGCTCACCCAGTACAACATTTTTTCTTACTGCGGCCAGTCTGCCAGAAGCGATATGTCACTAGTTGTGTATCATCAAAGAGTGATCGTTACTCCTCCCAGGGGTTATTCGAGATATCTTAATCGAAACCCTCGTAACGAGGCATTGGCTACCTTAAGAGAGTCATAGTTACTCGTCCCAAATGCTCACCGAGTCTGATATTTTTTCTTACTGCGGGCAGTCTCCCAGGAGCGATATGTCACTAGTTGTGTATCATAAAAGAGTGATCGTTTCTCCTCCCAGGGGTTATTCGAGATATCTTAATCGAAACCCTAGTAACAAGGCATTGGCTACCTTAAGAGAGTCATAGTTACTCGTCCCAATTGCTCACCCAGTCTGCCATTTTTTCTTACTGCGACCAGTCTGCCAGAAGCGATATGTCACTAGTTGTGTATCATAAAAGCGTGATCGTTACTCCTCCCAGGGTTTATTCGAGATATCTTAATCGAAACCCTAGTAACAAGGCATTGGCTACCTTAAGAGAGTCATAGTTACTCGTCCCAATTGCTCACCCAGTCTGCCATTTTTTCTTACTGCGGCCAGTCTGCCAGAAGCGATATTTCACTAGTTGTGTATCATAAAAGAGTCATCGTTACTCCTCCCAGGGGTTATTCGAGATATCTTAATCGAAACCCTAGTAACGAGGCATTGGCTACCTTAAGAGAGTCATAGTTACTCGTCCCAATTGCTCACCCAGTACAACATTTTTTCTTACTGCGGCCAGTCTGCCAGAAGCGATATGTCACTAGTTGTGTAACATAAAATAGTGATCGTTACTCCTCCCAGGGGTTATTCGAGATATCTTAATCGAAACCCTAGTAACGAGGCATTGGCTACCTTAAGAGAGTCATAGGTACTCGTCCCAATTGCTCACCGAGTCTGACATTTTTTCTTACTGCGGCCAGTCTGCCAGAAGCGATATGTCACTAGTTGTGTATCATAAAAGAGTGATCGTTTCTCCTCCCAGGGGTTATTCGAGATATCTTAATCGAAACCCTAGTAACGAGGCATTGGCTACCTTAAGAGAATCATAGTTACTCGTCCCAATTGCTCACCCAGTCTGCCATTTTTTCTTACTGTGGCAAGTCTGCCAGAAGCGATATGTCACTAGTTGTGTATCATAAAAGAGTCATCGTTACTCCTCCCAGGGTTTATTCCAGATATCTTAATCGAAACCCTAGTAACGAGGCATTGGCTACCTTAAGAGAGTCATAGTTACTCGTCCCAATTGCTCACACAGTCAAACATTTTTTCTTACTGCAGCCAGTCTGCCAGAAGCGATATGTCACTAGTTGTGTATCATAACAGACCCGTCGTTACTCCTCCGAGGGGTTATTCGAGATATCTTAATCGAATCCCTAGTAACGAGGCATTGGCTACCTTAAGAGAGTCATAGTTACTTGTCCCAATTGCTCACCCAGTCCACCATTTTTTCTTACTGCGACCAGTCTGCCAGAAGCGATATGTCACTAGTTGTTTATCATAAAAGAGTGATCGTTACTCCTCCCAGGGGTCATTCGAGATATCTTAATCGAAACCCTAGTAACGAGGCATTGGCTACCTTAAGAGAGTCATAGTTACTCGTCCCAATTGCTCACCCAGTCTGCCATTTTTTCTTACTGCGACCAGTCTGCCAGAAGCGATATGTCACTAGTTGTGTATCATAAGAGCGTGATCGTTACTCCTCCCAGGGTTTATTCGAGATATCTTAATCGAAACCCTAGTAACAAGGCATTGGCTACTTTAAGAGGGTCATAGTTACTCGTCCCAATTGCTCACCCAGTCTGCCATTTTTTCTTACTGCGGCCAGTCTGCCAGAAGCGATATATCACTAGTTGTGTATCATAAAAGAGTCATCGTTACTCCTCCCAGGGGTTATTCGAGATATCTTAATCGAAACCCTAGTAACGAGGCATTGGCTACCTTAAGAGAGTCGTAGTTACTCGTCCCAATTGCTCACCCAGTCCCACATTCTTTCTTACTGCAGCCAGTCTGCCAGAAGCGATATGTCACTAGTTGTGTATCATAAAAGAGTCATCGTTACTCCTCCCAGGGGTTATTCGATATATCTTAATCGAAACCCTAGTAACGAAGCATTGGCTACCTTATGAGAGTCATAGTTACTCGTCCCAATTGCTCACCCAGTACAACATTTTTTCTTACTGCGGCCAGTCTGCCAGAAGCGATATGTCACTAGTTGTGTATCATAAAAGAGTGATCGTTTCTCCTCCCAGGGGTTATTCGAGATATCTTAATCGAAACGCTAGTAACGAGGCATTGGCTACCTTAAGAGAGTCATAGTTACTCGTCCCAATTGCTCACCCAGTCCCACATTCTTTCTTACTGCGACCAGTCAGCCAGAAGCGATATGTCACTAGTTGTGTATCATATAAGAGTGATCGTTACTCCTCCCAGGGGTTATTCGAGATATCTTAATCGAAACCCTAGTAACGAGGCATTGGCTGCCTTAAGAGAGTCATAGTTACTCGTCCCAATTGCTCACCCAGTCCAATCTTTTTTCTTACTGCGACCAGTCTGCCAGAAGCGATATTTCACTAGTTGTGTATCATAAAAGAGTGATCGTTACTCCTCCCAGGGGTTATTCGAGATATCTTAATCGAAACCCTAGTAACGAGGCATTGGCTACCTTACGAGAGTCATAGTTACTCGTCCCAATAGCTCACCGAGTCCAACAATTTTTCTTACTGCAGCCAGTCTGCCAGAAGCGATATGTCACTAGTTGTGTATCATAAAAGAGTCATCGTTACTCCTCCGAGGGGTTATTCGAGATATCTTAATCGAAACCCTAGTAACGAGGCATTTTCTACCTTAAGAGAGTCATAGTTACGCGTCCCAATTGCTCACAGAGTACAACATTTTTTCTTACTGTGGCCAGTCTGCCAGAAGCGATATGTCACTAGTTGTGTATCATAAAAGAGTGATCCTTTCTCCTCCCACGGGTTATTCGAGATATCTTAATCGAAACCCTAGTAACGAGGCATTGGCTACCTTAAGAGAGTCATATTTACTCGTCCCAATTGCTCACCGAGTCTGATATTTTTTCTCACTGCGGCCAGTCTGCCAGAAGCGATATGTCACTAGTTGTGTATCATAAAAGAGTCATCGTTTCTCCTCCCAGGGGTTATTCGAGATATCTTAATCGAAAACCTAGTAACGAGGCATTGGCTTCTTTAAGAGAGTCATAGTTACTCGTCCCAATTGCTCACCCAGTCTGCCATTTTTTTTTACTGTGGCAAGTCTGCCAGAAGCGATATGTCACTAGTTGTGTATCATAAAAGAGTCATCGTTACTCCTCCCAGGGGTTATTCGAGATATCTTAATCGAATCCCTAGTAACGAGGCATTGGCAACCTTAAGAGAGTCATAGTTACTCGTCCCAATTGCTCACCCAGGCCAACATTTTTTCTTACTGCGACCAGTCTGCCAGAAGCGATATGTCACTAGTTGTGTATCATTAAAGCGTGATCGTTACTCCTCCCAGGGGTTATTCGAGATATCTTAATCGAAACCCTAGTAACAAGGCATTGGCTACCTTAAGAGAGTCATATTTACTCGTCCCAATTGCTCACCCAGTCTGCCATTTTTTCTTACTGCGGCCAGTCTGCCAGAAGCGATATGTCACTAGTTGTGTATCATAAAAGAGTCATCGTTTCTCCTCCCAGGTGTTATTCGAGATATCTTAATCGAAACCCTAGTAACGAGGCATTGGCTACCTTAAGAGAGTCATAGTTAGTCGTCCCAATAGCTCACCCAGTCCAACATTTTTTCTTACTGCGACCTGTCTGCCAGAAGCGATATGTCACTAGTTGTGTATCATAAAAGAGTCATCGTTACTCCTCCCAGGGGTTATTCGAGATATCTTAATCGAAACCCTAGTAACGAGGCATTGGCTACCTGAAGAGAGTCATAGTTACTCGTCCCAATAGCTCACACAGTCCAACATTTTTTCTTACTGCAGCCAGTCTGCCAGAAGCGATATGTCACTAGTTGTGTATCATAAAAGAGTCATCGTTACTCCTCCCAGCGGTTATTCGAGATATCTTAATCGAAACAATAGTAACGAGGCATTGGCTACCTTAAGAGAGTCATAGTTACTCGTCCCAATTTCTACACCCAGTCTGACATTTTTTCTTACTGCGGCCAGTCTGCCAGAAGCGATATGTCACTAGGTGTGTATCATAAAAGAGTAATGGTTTCTCCTCCCAGGGGTTATTCGAGATATCTTAATCGAAACCCTAGTAACGAGGCATTGGCTACCTTAAGAGAGTCATAGTTACTCGTCCCAATTGCTCACCCAGTCCCACATTCTTTCTTACTGCGACCAGTCAGCCAGAAGCGATATGTCACTAGTTGTGTATCATAAAAGAGTGATCGTTACTCTTCCCAGGGGTTATTCGAGATATCTTAATCGAAACCCTAGTAACGAGGCATTGGCTGCCTTAAGAGAGTCATAGTTACTCGTCCCAATTGCTCACCCAGTCCAACATTTTTTCTTACTGCGACCAGTCTGCCAGAAGCGATATTTCACTAGTTGTGTATCATAAAAGAGTCATCGTTACTCCTCCGAGGGGTTATTCGAGATATCTTAATCGAAACCCTAGTAACGAGGCATTGGCTACCTTAAGAGAGTCATAGTTACTCGTCCCAATTGCTCACCGAGTCTGACATTTTTTCTTACTGCGGCCAGTCTGCCAGAAGCGATATGTCACTAGTTGTGTATCATAACAGACCCGTCGTTACTCCTCCGAGGGGTTATTCCAGATATCTTAATCGAATCCCTAGTAACGAGGCATTGGCTACCTTAAGAGAGTCATAGTTACTTGTCCCAATTGCTCACCCAGTCTGCCATTTTTTCTTACTGCGGCCAGTATGCCAGAAGCGATATATCACTAGTTGTGTATCATAAAAGCGTGATCGTTACTCCTACCAGGGTTTATTCGAGATATCTTAATCGAAACCCTAGTAACAAGGCATTGGCTACCTTAAGAGGGTCATAGTTACTCGTCCCAATTGCTCACCCAGTCTGCCATTTTTTCTTACTGCGACCAGTCAGCCAGAAGCGATATGTCACTAGTTGTGTATCATAACAGACCCGTCGTTACTCCTCCCAGGGGTTATTCGAGATATCTTAATCGAAACCCTAGTAACGAGGCATTGGCTACCTTAAGAGAGTCATAGTTACTCGTCCCAATTGCTCACCCAGTCTGCCATTTTTTCTTACTGCGACCAGTCTGCCAGAAGCAAAATGTCACTAGCTGTTTATCATAAAAGAGTGATCGTTACTCCTCCCAGGGGTCATTCGAGATATCTTAATCGAAACCCTAGTAACGAGGCATTGGCTACCTTAAGAGAGTCATAGTTACTCGTCCCAATTGCTCACCCAGTCTGCCATTTTTTCTTACTGCGACCAGTCTGCCAGAAGCGATATGTCACTAGTTGTGTATCATAAAAGCGTGATCGTTACTCCTACCAGGGTTTATTCGAGATATCTTAATCGAAACCCTAGTAACAAGGCATTGGCTACCTTAAGAGGGTCATAGTTACTCGTCCCAATTGCTCACCCAGTCTGCCATTTTTTCTTACTGCGGCCAGTCTGCCAGAAGCGATATATCACTAGTTGTGTATCATAAAAGAGTGATCGTTACTCCTCCCAGGGGTTATTCGAGATATCTTAATCGAAACCCTAGTAACGAGGCATTGGCTACCTTAAGAGAGTCATAGTTACTCGTCCCAATTGCTCACACAGTCAAACATTTTTTCTTACTGCAGCCAGTCTGCCAGAAGCGATATGTCACTAGTTGTGTATCATAACAGACCCGTCGTTACTCCTCCGAGGGGTTATTCGAGATATCTTAATCGAATCCCTAGTAACGAGGCATTGGCTACCTTAAGAGAGTCATAGTTACTTGTCCCAATTGCTCACCCAGTCCACCATTTTTTCTTACTGCGACCAGTCTGCCAGAAGCGATATGTCACTAGTTGTTTATCATAAAAGAGTGATCGTTACTCCTCCCAGGGGTCATTCGAGATATCTTAATCGAAACCCTAGTAACGAGGCATTGGCTACCTTAAGAGAGTCATAGTTACTCGTCCCAATTGCTCACCCAGTCTGCCATTTTTTCTTACTGCGACCAGTCTGCCAGAAGCGATATGTCACTAGTTGTGTATCATAAGAGCGTGATCGTTACTCCTCCCAGGGTTTATTCGAGATATCTTAATCGAAACCCTAGTAACAAGGCATTGGCTACTTTAAGAGGGTCATAGTTACTCGTCCCAATTGCTCACCCAGTCTGCCATTTTTTCTTACTGCGGCCAGTCTGCCAGAAGCGATATATCACTAGTTGTGTATCATAAAAGAGTCATCGTTACTCCTCCCAGGGGTTATTCGAGATATCTTAATCGAAACCCTAGTAACGAGGCATTGGCTACCTTAAGAGAGTCGTAGTTACTCGTCCCAATTGCTCACCCAGTCCCACATTCTTTCTTACTGCAGCCAGTCTGCCAGAAGCGATATGTCACTAGTTGTGTATCATAAAAGAGTCATCGTTACTCCTCCCAGGGGTTATTCGATATATCTTAATCGAAACCCTAGTAACGAAGCATTGGCTACCTTATGAGAGTCATAGTTACTCGTCCCAATTGCTCACCCAGTACAACATTTTTTCTTACTGCGGCCAGTCTGCCAGAAGCGATATGTCACTAGTTGTGTATCATAAAAGAGTGATCGTTTCTCCTCCCAGGGGTTATTCGAGATATCTTAATCGAAACGCTAGTAACGAGGCATTGGCTACCTTAAGAGAGTCATAGTTACTCGTCCCAATTGCTCACCCAGTCCCACATTCTTTCTTACTGCGACCAGTCAGCCAGAAGCGATATGTCACTAGTTGTGTATCATATAAGAGTGATCGTTACTCCTCCCAGGGGTTATTCGAGATATCTTAATCGAAACCCTAGTAACGAGGCATTGGCTGCCTTAAGAGAGTCATAGTTACTCGTCCCAATTGCTCACCCAGTCCAATCTTTTTTCTTACTGCGACCAGTCTGCCAGAAGCGATATTTCACTAGTTGTGTATCATAAAAGAGTGATCGTTACTCCTCCCAGGGGTTATTCGAGATATCTTAATCGAAACCCTAGTAACGAGGCATTGGCTACCTTACGAGAGTCATAGTTACTCGTCCCAATAGCTCACCGAGTCCAACAATTTTTCTTACTGCAGCCAGTCTGCCAGAAGCGATATGTCACTAGTTGTGTATCATAAAAGAGTCATCGTTACTCCTCCGAGGGGTTATTCGAGATATCTTAATCGAAACCCTAGTAACGAGGCATTTTCTACCTTAAGAGAGTCATAGTTACGCGTCCCAATTGCTCACAGAGTACAACATTTTTTCTTACTGTGGCCAGTCTGCCAGAAGCGATATGTCACTAGTTGTGTATCATAAAAGAGTGATCCTTTCTCCTCCCACGGGTTATTCGAGATATCTTAATCGAAACCCTAGTAACGAGGCATTGGCTACCTTAAGAGAGTCATATTTACTCGTCCCAATTGCTCACCGAGTCTGATATTTTTTCTCACTGCGGCCAGTCTGCCAGAAGCGATATGTCACTAGTTGTGTATCATAAAAGAGTCATCGTTTCTCCTCCCAGGGGTTATTCGAGATATCTTAATCGAAAACCTAGTAACGAGGCATTGGCTTCTTTAAGAGAGTCATAGTTACTCGTCCCAATTGCTCACCCAGTCTGCCATTTTTTTTTACTGTGGCAAGTCTGCCAGAAGCGATATGTCACTAGTTGTGTATCATAAAAGAGTCATCGTTACTCCTCCCAGGGGTTATTCGAGATATCTTAATCGAATCCCTAGTAACGAGGCATTGGCAACCTTAAGAGAGTCATAGTTACTCGTCCCAATTGCTCACCCAGGCCAACATTTTTTCTTACTGCGACCAGTCTGCCAGAAGCGATATGTCACTAGTTGTGTATCATTAAAGCGTGATCGTTACTCCTCCCAGGGGTTATTCGAGATATCTTAATCGAAACCCTAGTAACAAGGCATTGGCTACCTTAAGAGAGTCATATTTACTCGTCCCAATTGCTCACCCAGTCTGCCATTTTTTCTTACTGCGGCCAGTCTGCCAGAAGCGATATGTCACTAGTTGTGTATCATAAAAGAGTCATCGTTTCTCCTCCCAGGTGTTATTCGAGATATCTTAATCGAAACCCTAGTAACGAGGCATTGGCTACCTTAAGAGAGTCATAGTTAGTCGTCCCAATAGCTCACCCAGTCCAACATTTTTTCTTACTGCGACCTGTCTGCCAGAAGCGATATGTCACTAGTTGTGTATCATAAAAGAGTCATCGTTACTCCTCCCAGGGGTTATTCGAGATATCTTAATCGAAACCCTAGTAACGAGGCATTGGCTACCTGAAGAGAGTCATAGTTACTCGTCCCAATAGCTCACCCAGTCCAACATTTTTTCTTACTGCAGCCAGTCTGCCAGAAGCGATATGTCACTAGTTGTGTATCATAAAAGAGTCATCGTTACTCCTCCCAGCGGTTATTCGAGATATCTTAATCGAAACAATAGTAACGAGGCATTGGCTACCTTAAGAGAGTCATAGTTACTCGTCCCAATTTCTACACCCAGTCTGACATTTTTTCTTACTGCGGCCAGTCTGCCAGAAGCGATATGTCACTAGGTGTGTATCATAAAAGAGTAATGGTTTCTCCTCCCAGGGGTTATTCGAGATATCTTAATCGAAACCCTAGTAACGAGGCATTGGCTACCTTAAGAGAGTCATAGTTACTCGTCCCAATTGCTCACCCAGTCCCACATTCTTTCTTACTGCGACCAGTCAGCCAGAAGCGATATGTCACTAGTTGTGTATCATAAAAGAGTGATCGTTACTCTTCCCAGGGGTTATTCGAGATATCTTAATCGAAACCCTAGTGACGAGGCATTGGCTGCCTTAAGAGAGTCATAGTTACTCGTCCCAATTGCTCACCCAGTCCAACATTTTTTCTTACTGCGACCAGTCTGCCAGAAGCGATATTTCACTAGTTGTGTATCATAAAAGAGTCATCGTTACTCCTCCGAGGGGTTATTCGAGATATCTTAATCGAAACCCTAGTAACGAGGCATTGGCTACCTTAAGAGAGTCATAGTTACTCGTCCCAATTGCTCACCGAGTCTGACATTTTTTCTTACTGCGGCCAGTCTGCCAGAAGCGATATGTCACTAGTTGTGTATCATAACAGACCCGTCGTTACTCCTCCGAGGGGTTATTCCAGATATCTTAATCGAATCCCTAGTAACGAGGCATTGGCTACCTTAAGAGAGTCATAGTTACTTGTCCCAATTGCTCACCCAGTCTGCCATTTTTTCTTACTGCGGCCAGTATGCCAGAAGCGATATATCACTAGTTGTGTATCATAAAAGCGTGATCGTTACTCCTACCAGGGTTTATTCGAGATATCTTAATCGAAACCCTAGTAACAAGGCATTGGCTACCTTAAGAGGGTCATAGTTACTCGTCCCAATTGCTCACCCAGTCTGCCATTTTTTCTTACTGCGACCAGTCAGCCAGAAGCGATATGTCACTAGTTGTGTATCATAACAGACCCGTCGTTACTCCTCCCAGGGGTTATTCGAGATATCTTAATCGAAACCCTAGTAACGAGGCATTGGCTACCTTAAGAGAGTCATAGTTACTCGTCCCAATTGCTCACCCAGTCTGCCATTTTTTCTTACTGCGACCAGTCTGCCAGAAGCGATATGTCACTAGCTGTTTATCATAAAAGAGTGATCGTTACTCCTCCCAGGGGTCATTCGAGATATCTTAATCGAAACCCTAGTAACGAGGCATTGGCTACCTTAAGAGAGTCATAGTTACTCGTCCCAATTGCTCACCCAGTCTGCCATTTTTTCTTACTGCGACCAGTCTGCCAGAAGCGATATGTCACTAGTTGTGTATCATAAAAGCGTGATCGTTACTCCTACCAGGGTTTATTCGAGATATCTTAATCGAAACCCTAGTAACAAGGCATTGGCTACCTTAAGAGGGTCATAGTTACTCGTCCCAATTGCTCACCCAGTCTGCCATTTTTTCTTACTGCGGCCAGTCTGCCAGAAGCGATATATCACTAGTTGTGTATCATAAAAGAGTGATCGTTACTCCTCCCAGGGGTTATTCGAGATATCTTAATCGAAACCCTAGTAACGAGGCATTGGCTACCTTAAGAGAGTCGTAGTTACTCGTCCCAATTGCTCACCCAGTCCCACATTCTTTCTTACTGCGACCAGTCAGCCAGAAGCGATATGTCACTAGTTGTGTATCATAAAAGAGTGATCGTTACTCCTCCCTGGGGTTATTCGAGATATCTTAATCGAAACCCTAGTAACGAGGCATTGGCTACCTTAAGAGAGTCATAGTTACTCGTCCCAATAGCTCACCCAGTCCAACATTTTTTCTTACTGCAGCCAGTCTGCCAGAAGCGATATGTCACTAGTTGTGTATCATAAAAGAGTCATCGTTACTCCTCCCAGGGGTTATTCGATATATCTTAATCGAAACCCTAGTAACGAGGCATTGGCTACCTTATGAGAGTCATAGTTACTCGTCCCAATTGCTCACCCAGGACAACATTTTTTCTTACTGCGGCCAGTCTGCCAGAAGCGATATGTCACTAGTTGTGTATCATAAAAGAGTGATCGTTTCTCCTCCCAGGGGTTATTCGAGATATCTTAATCGAAACGCTAGTAACGAGGCATTGGCTACCTTAAGAGAGTCATAGTTACTCGTCCCAATTGCTCACCCAGTCCCACATTCTTTCTTACTGCGACCAGTCAGCCAGAAGCGATATGTCACTAGTTGTGTATCATAAAAGAGTGATCGTTACTCCTCCCAGGTGTTATTCGAGATATCTTAATCGAAACCCTAGTAACGAGGCATTGGCTGCCTTAAGAGAGTCATAGTTACTCGTCCCAATTGCTCACCCAGTCCAACATTTTTTCTTACTGCGACCAGTCTGCCAGAAGCGATATTTCACTAGTTGTGTATCATAAAAGAGTGATCGTTACTCCTCCCAGGGGTTATTCGAGATATCTTAATCGAAACCCTAGTAACGAGGCATTGGCTACCTTAAGAGAGTCATAGTTACTCGTCCCAATAGCTCACCGAGTCCAACAATTTTTCTTACTGCAGCCAGTCTGCCAGAAGCGATATGTCACTAGTTGTGTATCATAAAAGAGTCATCGTTACTCCTCCGAGGGGTTATTCGAGATATCTTAATCGAAACCCTAGTAACGAGGCATTTTCTACCTTAAGAGAGTCATAGTTACGCGTCCCAATTGCTCACCCAGTACAACATTTTTTCTTACTGTGGCCAGTCTGCCAGAAGCGATATTTCACTAGTTGTGTATCATAAAAGAGTGATCCTTTCTCCTCCCACGGGTTATTCGAGATATCTTAATCGAAACCCTAGTAACGAGGCATTGGCTACCTTAAGAGAGTCATATTTACTCGTCCCAATTGCTCACCGAGTCTGATATTTTTTCTCACTGCGGCCAGTCTGCCAGAAGCGATATGTCACTAGTTGTGTATCATAAAAGAGTCATCGTTTCTCCTCCCAGGGGTTATTCGAGATATCTTAATCGAAAACCTAGTAACGAGGCATTGGCTTCTTTAAGAGAGTCATAGTTACTCGTCCCAATTGCTCACCCAGTCTGCCATTTTTTTTTACTGTGGCAAGTCTGCCAGAAGCGATATGTCACTAGTTGTGTATCATAAAAGAGTCATCGTTACTCCTCCCAGGGGTTATTCGAGATATCTTAATCGAATCCCTAGTAACGAGGCATTGGCTACCTTAAGAGAGTCATAGTTACTCGTCCCAATTGCTCACCCAGGCCAACATTTTTTCTTACTGCGACCAGTCTGCCAGAAGCGATATGTCACTAGTTGTGTATCATAAAAGCGTAATCGTTACTCCTCCCAGGGGTTATTCGAGATATCTTAATCGAAACCCTAGTAACAAGGCATTGGCTACCTTAAGAGAGTCATATTTACTCGTCCCAATTGCTCACCCAGTCTGCCATTTTTTCTTACTGCGGCCAGTCTGCCAGAAGCGATATGTCACTAGTTGTGTATCATAAAAGAGTCATCGTTACTCCTGCCAGGGGTTATTCGAGATATCTTAATCGAAACCCTAGTAAAGAGGCATTGGCTACCTTAAGAGAGTCATAGTTACTCGTCCCAATTGCTCACCCAGTCCCACATTCTTTCTTACTGCGACCAGTCAGCCAGAAGCGATATGTCACTAGTTGTGTATCATAAAAGAGTGATCGTTACTCCTCCCAGGGGTTATTCGAGATATCTTAATCGAAACCCTAGTAACGAGGCATTGGCTACCTTAAGAGAGTCATAGTTACTTGTCCCAATTGCTCACCCAGTCCAACATTTTTCTTTACTGCGGCCAGTCTGCCAGAAGCGATATGTCACTAGTTGTGTAACTTAAAAGAGTGATCGATACTCCTCCCAGGGGTTATTCGAGATATCTTAATCGAATCCCTAGTAACGAGGCATTGGCTACCTTAAGAGATTCATAGTTACTCGTCCCAATTGCTCACCCAGTCTGCCATTTTTACTTACTGCGGCCAGTCTGCCAGAAGCGATATGTAACTAGTTGTGTATCATAAAAGAGTCATCGTTTCTCCTCCCAGGTGTTATTCGAGATATCTTAATCGAAACCCTAGTAACGAGGCATTGGCTACCTTAAGAGAGTCATAGTTAGTCGTCCCAATAGCCCACCCAGTCCAACATTTTTTCTTACTGCGACCAGTCTGCCAGAAGCGATATGTCACTAGCTGTGTATCATAAAAGAGTCATCGTTACTCCTCCAAGGGGTTATTCGAGATATCTTAATCGAAACCCTAGTAACGAGGCATTGGCTACCTGAAGAGAGTCATAGTTACTCGTCCCAATAGCTCACCCAGTCCAACATTTTTTCTTACTGCAGCCAGTCTGCCAGAAGCGATATGTCACTAGTTGTGTATCATAAAAGAGTCATCGTTACTCCTCCCAGCGGTTATTCGAGATATCTTAATCGAAACAATAGTAACGAGGCATTGGCTACCTTAAGAGGGTCATAGTTACTCGTCCCAATTTCTACACCCAGTCTGACATTTTTTCTTACTGCGGCCAGTCTGCCAGAAGCGATATGTCACTAGGTGTGTATCATAAAAGAGTAATCGTTTCTCCTCCCAGGGGTTATTCGAGATATCTTAATCGAAACCCTAGTAACGAGGCATTTGCTACCTTAAGAGAGTCATAGTTACTCGTCCCAATTGCTCACCCAGTCCCACATTCTTTCTTACTGCGACCAGTCAGCCAGAAGCGATATGTCACTAGTTGTGTATCAGAAAAGAGTGATCGTTACTCTTCCCAGGGGTTATTCGAGATATCTTAATCGAAACCCTAGTAACGAGGCATTGGCTGCCTTAAGAGAGTCATAGTTACTCGTCCCAATTGCTCACCCAGTCCAACATTTTTTCTTACTGCGACCAGTCTGCCAGAAGCGATATGTCACTAGTTGTGTATCATAAAAGAGTCATCGTTACTCCTCCGAGGGGTTATTCGAGATATCTTAATCGAAACCCTAGTAACGAGGCATTGGCTACCTTAAGAGAGTCATAGTTACTCGTCCCAATAGCTCACCGAGTCCAACAATTTTTCTTACTGCAGCCAGTCTGCCAGAAGCGATATGTCACTAGTTGTGTATCATAAAAGAGTCATCGTTACTCCTCCGAGGGGTTATTCGAGATATCTTAATCGAAACCCTAGTAACGAGGCATTTTCTACCTTAAGAGAGTCATAGTTACGCGTCCCAATTGCTCACCCAGTACAACATTTTTTCTTACTGTGGCCAGTCTGCCAGAAGCGATATGTCACTAGTTGTGTATCATAAGAGAGTGATCCTTTCTCCTCCCAGGGGTTATTCGAGATATCTTAATCGAATCCCTAGTAACGAGGCATTGGCTACCTTAAGAGAGTCATAGTTACTCGTCCCAATTGCTCACCCAGGCCAACATTTTTTCTTACTGCGACCAGTCTGCCAGAAGCGATATGTCACTAGTTGTGTATCATAAAAGCGTGATCGTTACTCCTCCCAGGGGTTATTCGAGATATCTTAATCGAAACCCTAGTAACAAGGCATTGGCTACCTTAAGAGAGTCATATTTACTCGTCCCAATTGCTCACCCAGTCTGCCATTTTTTCTTACTGCGGCCAGTCTGCCAGAAGCGATATGTCACTAGTTGTGTATCATAAAAGAGTCATCGTTACTCCTCTGAGGGGTTATTCGAGATATCTTAATCGAATCCCTAGTACCGAGGCATTGGCTACCTTAAGAGAGTCATAGTTACTCGTCACAATTGCTCACCCAGTCTGCCATTTTTTCTTACTGCGACCAGTCTGCCAGAAGCGATAAGTCACTAGTTGTGTATCATAAAAGCGTGATCGTTACTCCTCCCAGGGGTTATTCGAGATATCTTAATCGAAACCCTAGTAACGAGGCATTGGCTACCTTAAGAGAGTCATAGTTACTCGTCCCAATTGCTCACCCAGTCTGCCATTTTCTCTTACTGCGGCCAGTCTGCCAGAAGCGATATGTCACTAGTTGTGTATCATAAAAGAGTGATCGTTACTCCTCCCAGGGGTTATTCGAGATATCTTAATCGAAACCCTAGTAACGAGGCATTGGCTACCTTAAGAGAGTCATAGTTACTCGTCCCAATTGCTCACCCAGTCCAACATTTTTCCTTACTGCGGCCAGTCTGCCAGAAGCGATATGTCACTAGTTGTGTAACTTAAAAGAGTGATCGATACTCCTCCCAGGGGTTATTCGAGATATCTTAATCGAAACCCTAGTAACGAGCCATTGGCTACCTTAAGAGAGTCATAGTTAGTCGTCCCAATAGCTCACCCAGTCCAACATTTTTTCTTACTGCGACCAGTCTGCCAGAAGCGATATGTCACTAGTTGTGTATCATAAAAGAGTCATCGTTACTCCTCATAGGGGTTATTCGAGATATCTTAATCGAAACCCTAGTAACGAGGCATTGGCTACCTTAAGAGAGTCATAGTTACTCGTCCCAATTGCTCACCCAGTCCAACATTTTTTCTTACTGCGACCAGTCTGCCAGAAGCGATATTTCACTAGTTGTGTATCATAAAAGAGTGATCGTTACTCCTCCCAGGGGTTATTCGAGATATCTTAATCGAAACCCTAGTAACGAGGCATTGGCTACCTTAAGAGAGTCATAGTTACTCGTCCCAATAGCTCACCGAGTCCAACAATTTTTCTTACTGCAGCCAGTCTGCCAGAAGCGATATGTCACTAGTTGTGTATCATAAAAGAGTCATCGTTACTCCTCCGAGGGGTTATTCGAGATATCTTAATCGAAACCCTAGTAACGAGGCATTTTCTACCTTAAGAGAGTCATAGTTACGCGTACCAATTGCTCACCCAGTACAACATTTTTTCTTACTGTGGCCAGTCTGCCAGAAGCGATATGTCACTAGTTGTGTATCATAAAAGAGTGATCCTTTCTCCTCCCACGGGTTATTCGACTTATCTTAATCGAAACCCTAGTAACGAGGCATTGGCTACCTTAAGAGAGTCATATTTACTCGTCCCAATTGCTCACCGAGTCTGATATTTTTTCTTACTGCGGCCAGTCTGCCAGAAGCGATATGTCACTAGTTGTGTATCATAAACGAGTGATCGTTTCTCCTCCCAGGGGTTATTCGAGATATCTTAATCGAAAACCTAGTATCGAGGCATTGGCTTCTTTAAGAGAGTCATAGTTACTCGTCCCAATTGCTCACCCAGTCTGCCATTTTTTTTTAATGCGGCAAGTCTGCCAGAAGCGATATGTCACTAGTTGTGTATCATAATAGAGTCATCGTTACTCCTCCCAGGGGTTATTCGAGATATCTTAATCGAATCCCTAGTAACGAGGCATTGGCTACCTTAAGAGAGTCATAGTTACTCGTCCCAATTGCTCACCCAGGCCAACATTTTTTCTTACTGCGACCAGTCTGCCAGAAGCGATATGTCACTAGTTGTGTATCATAAAAGCGTGATCGTTACTCCTCCCAGGGGTTATTCGAGATATCTTAATCGAAACCCTAGTAACAAGGCATTGGCTACCTTAAGAGAGTCTTATGTACTCGTCCCAATTGCTCACCCAGTCTGCCATTTTTTCTTACTGCGGCCAGTCTGCCAGAAGCGATATGTCACTAGTTGTGTATCATAAAAGAGTCATCGTTACTCCTCCCAGGGGTTATTCGAGATATCTTAATCGAAACCCTAGTAAAGAGGCATTGGCTACCTTAAGAGAGTCATAGTTACTCGTCCCAATTGCTCACCCAGTCCCACATTCTTTCTTACTGCGACCAGTCAGCCAGAAGCGATATGTCACTAGTTGTGTATCATAAAAGAGTGATCGTTACTCCTCCCAGGGGTTATTCGAGATATCTTAATCGAAACCCTAGTAACGAGGCATTGGCTACCTTAAGAGAGTCATAGTTACTCGTCCCAATTGCTCACCCAGTCCAACATTTTTCCTTACTGCGGCCAGTCCGCCAGAAGCGATATGTCACTAGTTGTGTAACTTAAAAGAGTGATCGATACTCCTCCCAGGGGTTATTCGAGATATCTTAATCGAATCCCTAGTAACGAGGCATTGGCTACCTTAAGAGATTCATAGTTACTCGTCCCAATTGCTCACCCACTCTGCCATTTTTACATACTGCGGCCAGTCTGCCAGAAGCGATATGTCACTAGTTGTGTATCATAAAAGAGTCATCGTTTCTCCTCCCAGGTGTTATTCGAGATATCTTAATCGAAACCCTAGTAACGAGGCATTGGCTACCTTAAGAGAGTCATAGTTAGTCGTCCCAATAGCTTACCCAGTCCAACATTTTTTCTTACTGCGACCAGTCTGCCAGAAGCGATATGTCACTAGTTGTGTATCATAAAAGAGTCATCGTTACTCCTCCCAGCGGTTATTCGAGATATCTTAATCGAAACAATAGTAACGAGGCGTTGGCTACCTTAAGAGAGTCATAGTTACTCGTCCCAATTTCTACACCCAGTCTGACATTTTTTCTTACTGCGGTCAGTCTGCCAGAAGCGATATGTCACTAGGTGTGTATCATAAAAGAGTAATCGTTTCTCCTCCAAGGGTTTATTCGAGATATCTTAATCGAAACCCTAGTAACGAGGCATTGGCTACCTTAAGAGAGTCATAGTTACTCGTCCCAATTGCTCAACCAGTCCCACATTCTTTCTTACTGCGACCAGTCAGCCAGAAGCGATATGTCACTAGTTGTGTATCATAAAAGAGTGATAGTTACTCTTCCCAGGGGTTATTCGAGATATCTTAATCGAAACCCTAGTAACGAGGCATTGGCTGCCTTAAGAGAGTCATAGTTACTCGTCCCAATTGCTCACCCAGTCTGCCATTTTTTCTTACTGCGACCAGTCTGCCAGAAGCGATATGTCACTAGTTGTGTATCATAAAAGAGCCATCGTTACTCCTCCGAGGGGTTATTCGAGATATCTTAATCGAAACCCTAGTAACGAGGCATTAGCTACCTTAAGAGAGTCATAGTTACTCGTCCCAATTGCTCACCCAGTATAACATTTTTTCTCACTGCGGCCAGTCTGCCAGAAGCGATATGTCACTAGTTGTGTATCATAAAAGAGTGATCGTTACTCCTCCCAGGGGTTATTCGAGATATCTTAATCGAAACCCTAGTAACGAGGCATTGGCTACCTTAAGAGAGTCATAGTTACTCGTCCCAATTGCTCACCCAGTCCCACATTCTTTCTTACTGCGACCAGTCAGCCAGAAGCGATATGTCACTAGTTGTGTATCATAAAAGCGTGATCGTTACTCCTCCCAGGGGTTATTCGAGATATCTTAATCGAAACCCTAGTAACAAGGCATTGGCTACCTTAAGAGATTCATAGTTACTCGTCCCAATTGCTCACCCAGTCTGCCATTTTTACATACTGCGGCCAGTCTGCCAGAAGCGATATGTCACTAGTTGTGTATCATAAAAGAGTCATCGTTTCTCCTCCCAGGTGTTATTCGAGATATCTTAATCGAAACCCTAGTAACGAGGCATTGGCTACCTTAAGAGAGTCATAGTTAGTCGTCCCAATAGCTCACCCAGTCCAACATTTTTTCTTACTGCGACCAGTCTGCCAGAAGCGATATGTCACTAGTTGTGTATCATAAAAGAGTCATCGTTACTCCTCCCAGCGGTTATTCGAGATATCTTAATCGAAACAATAGTAACGAGGCGTTGGCTACCTTAAGAGAGTCATAGTTACTCGTCCCAATTTCTACACCCAGTCTGACATTTTTTCTTACTGCGGCCAGTCTGCCAGAAGCGATATGTCACTAGGTGTGTATCATAAAAGAGTAATCGTTTCTCCTCCCAGGGTTTATTCGAGATATCTTAATCGAAACCCTAGTAACGAGGCATTGGCTACCTTAAGAGAGTCATAGTTACTCGTCCCAATTGCTCACCCAGTCCCACATTCTTTCTTACTGCGACCAGTCAGCCAGAAGCGATATGTCACTAGTTGTGTATCATAAAAGAGTGATCGTTACTCTTCCCAGGGGTTATTCGAGATATCTTAATCGAAACCCTAGTAACGAGGCATTGGCTGCCTTAAGAGAGTCATAGTTACTCGTCCCAATTGCTCACCCAGTCCAACATTTTTTCTTACTGCGACCAGTCTGCCAGAAGCGATATGTCACTAGTTGTGTATCATAAAAGAGCCATCGTTACTCCTCCGAGGGGTTATTCGAGATATCTTAATCGAAACCTTAGTAACGAGGCATTAGCTACCTTAAGAGAGTCATAGTTACTCGTCCCAATTGCTCACCCAGTATAACATTTTTTCTCACTGCGGCCAGTCTGCCAGAAGCGATATGTCACTAGTTGTGTATCATAAAAGAGTGATCGTTACTCCTCCCAGGGGTTATTCGAGATATCTTAATCGAAACCCTAGTAACGAGGCATTGGCTACCTTAAGAGAGTCATAGTTACTCGTCCCAATTGCTCACCGAGTCTGACATTTTTTCTTACTGCGGCCAGTCTGCCAGAAGCGATATGTCACTAGTTGTGTATCATAAAAGAGTGATCGTTTCTCCTCCCGGGGTTATTCGAGATATCTTGATCGAAACCCTAGTAACGAGGCATTGGCTACCTTAAGAGAATCATAGTTACTCGTCCCAATTGCTCACCCAGTCTGCCATTTTTTCTTACTGTGGCAAGTCTGCCAAAAGCGATGTGTCACTAGTTGTGTATCATAAAAGAGTCATCGTTACTCCTCCCAGGGGTTATTCGAGATATCTTAATCGAAACCCTAGTAACGAGGCATTGGCTACCTTAAGAGAGTCATAGTTACTCGTCCCAATTGCTCACACAGTCCAACATTTTTTCTTACTGCAGCCAGTCTGCCAGAAGCGATATGTCACTAGTTGTGTATCATAAAAGCGTGATCGTTACTCCTCCCAGGGTTTGTTCGAGATATCTTAATCGAAACCCTAGTAACAAGGCATTGGCTACCTTAAGAGAGTCATAGTTACTCGTCCCAATTGCTCACCCAGTCTGCCATTTTTTCTTACTGTGGCCAGTCTGCCAGAAGCGATATGTCACTAGTTGTGTATAATAAAAGAGTCATCGTTACTCCTCCCAGGGGTTATTCGAGATATCTTAATCGAAACCCTAGTAACGAGGCATTGCCTACCTTAAGAGAGTCATAGTTACTCGTCCCAATTCTCACCCAGTCCCACATTCTTTCTTACTGCGACCAGTCAGCCAGAAGCGATATGTCACTAGTTGTGTATCATAAAAGAGTGATCGTTACTCCTCCCAGGGGTTATTCGAGATATCTTAATCGAAACCCTAGTAACGAGGCATTGGCTACCTTAAGAGAGTCATAGTTACTCGTCCCAATAGCTCACCCAGTCCAACATTTTTTCTTACTGCAGCCAGTCTGCCAGAAGCCATATGTCACTAGTTGTGTATCATAAAAGAGTCATCGTTACTCCTCCGAGGGGTTATTCGAGATATCTTAATCGAAACCCTAGTAACGAGGCATTGGCTACCTTATGAGAGTCATAGTTACTCGTCCCAATTGATCACCCAAACTGCCATTTTTTCTTACTGCGACCAGTCTGCCAGAAGCGATATGTCACTAGTTGTGTATCATAAAAGAGTCATCGTTACTCCTCCGAGGGGTTATTCGAGATATCTTAATCGAAACCCTAGTAACGAGGCATTTTCTACCTTAAGAGAGTCATAGTTACGCGTCCCAATTGCTCACCCAGTACAACATTTTTTCTTACTGTGGCCAGTCTGCCAGAAGCGATATGTCACTAGTTGTGTATCATAAAAGAGTGATCCTTTCTCCTCCCACGGGTTATTCGAGATATCTTAATCGAAACCCTAGTAACGAGGCATTGGTACCTTAAGAGAGTCATATTTACTCGTCCCAATTGCTCACCGAGTCTGATATTTTTTCTCACTGCGGCCAGTCTGCCAGAAGCGATATGTCACTAGTTGTGTATCATAAAAGAGTCATCGTTTCTCCTCCCAGGGGTTATTCGAGAAATCTTAATCGAAAACCTAGTAACGAGGCATTGGCTTCTTTAAGAGAGTCATAGTTACTCGTCCCAATTGCTCATCCAGTCTGCCATTTTTTTTTACTGTGGCAAGTCTGCCAGAAGCGATATGTCACTAGTTGTGTATCATAAAAGAGTCATCGTTACTCCTCCCAGGGGTTATTCGAGATATCTTAATCGAATCCCTAGTAACGAGGCATTGGCTACCTTAAGAGAGTCATAGTTACTCGTCCCAATTGCTCACCCAGGCCAACATTTTTTCTTACTGCGACCAGTCTGCCAGAAGCGATATGTCAGTAGTTGTGTATCATAAAAGCGTTATCGTTACTCCTCCCAGGGGTTATTCGAGATATCTTAATCGAAACCCTAGTAACAAGGCATTGGCTACCTTAAGAGAGTCATATTTACTCGTCCCAATTGCTCACCCAGTCTGCCATTTTTTCTTACTGCGGCCAGTCTGCCAGAAGCGATATGTCACTAGTTGTGTATCATAAAAGAGTCATCGTTACTCCTGCCAGGGGTTATTCGAGATATCTTAATCGAAACCCTAGTAAAGAGGCATTGGCTACCTTAAGAGAGTCATAGTTACTCGTCCCAATTGCTCACCTAGTCCCACATTCTTTCTTACTGCGACCAGTCAGCCAGAAGCAATATGTCACTAGTTGTGTATCATAAAAGAGTGATCCTTTCTCCTCCCAGGGGTTATTCGAGATATCTTAATCGAATCACTAGTAACGAGGCATTGGCTACCTTAAGAGATTCATAGTTACTCGTCCCAATTGCTCACCCAGTCTGCCATTTTTACTTACTGCGGCCAGTCTGCCAGAAGCGATATGTAACTAGTTGTGTATCATAAAAGAGTCATCGTTTCTCCTCCCAGGTGTTATTCGAGATATCTTAATCGAAACCCTAGTAACGAGGCATTGGCTACCTTAAGAGAGTCATAGTTAGTCGTCCCAATAGCTCACCCAGTCCAACATTTTTTCTTACTGCGACCAGTCTGCCAGAAGCGATATGTCACTAGCTGTGTATCATAAAAGAGTCATCGTTTCTCCTCCCAGGTGTTATTCGAGATATCTTAATCGAAACCCTAGTAACGAGGCATTGGCTACCTTAAGAGAGTCATAGTTACTCGTCCCAATAGCTCACCCAGTCCAACATTTTTTCTTACTGCAGCCAGTCTGCCAGAAGCGATATGTCACTAGTTGTGTATCATAAAAGAGTCATCGTTACTCCTCCCAGCGGTTATTCGAGATATCTTAATCGAAACAATAGTAACGAGGCATTGGCTACCTTAAGAGAGTCATAGTTACTCGTCCCAATTTCTACACCCAGTCTGACATTTTTTCTTACTGCGGCCAGTCTGCCAGAAGCGATATGTCACTAGGTGTGTATCATAAAAGAGTAATCGTTTCTCCTCCCAGGGGTTATTCGAGATATCTTAATAGTAACCCTAGTAACGAGGCATTTGCTACCTTAAGAGAGTCATAGTTACTCGTCCCAATTGCTCACCCAGTCCCACATTCTTTCTTACTGCGACCAGTCAGCCAGAAGCGATATGTCACTAGTTGTGTATCAGAAAAGAGTGATCGTTACTCTTCCCAGGGGTTATTCGAGATATCTTAATCGAAACCCTAGTAACGAGGCATTGGCTGCCTTAAGAGAGTCATAGTTACTCGTCCCAATTGCTCACCCAGTCCAACATTTTTCTTACTGCGACCAGTCTGCCAGAAGCGATATGTCACTAGTTGTGTATCATAAAAGAGTCATCGTTACTCCTCCGAGGGGTTATTCGAGATATCTTAATCGAAACCCTAGTAACGAGGCATTGGCTACCTTAAGAGAGTCATAGTTACTCGTCCCAATAGCTCACCGAGTCCAACAATTTTTCTTACTGCAGCCAGTCTGCCAGAAGCGATATGTCACTAGTTGTGTATCATAAAAGAGTCATCGTTACTCCTCCGAGGGGTTATTCGAGATATCTTAATCGAAACCCTAGTAACGAGGCATTTTCTACCTTAAGAGAGTCATAGTTACGCGTCCCAATTGCTCACCCAGTACAACATTTTTACTTACTGTGGCCAGTCTGCCAGAAGCGATATGTCACTAGTTGTGTATCATAAAAGAGTGATCCTTTCTCCTCCCACGGGTTATTCGAGATATCTTAATCGAAACCCTAGTAACGAGGCATTGGCTACCTTAAGAGAGTCATATTTACCTGTCCCAATTGCTCACCGAGTCTGATATTTTTTCTTACTGCGGCCAGTCTGCCAGAAGCGATATGTCACTAGTTGTGTATCATAAAAGAGTGATCGTTTCTCCTCCCAGGGGTTATTCGAGATATCTTAATCGAAAACCTAGTAACGAGGCATTGGCTTCTTTAAGAGAGTCATAGTTACTCGTCCCAATTGCTCACCCAGTCTGCCATTTTTTTTTTAATGTGGCAAGTCTGCCAGAAGCGATATGTCACTAGTTGTGTATCATAAAAGAGTCATCGTTACTCCTCCCAGGGGTTATTCGAGATATCTTAATCGAATCCCTAGTAACGAGGCATTGGCTACCTTAAGAGAGTCATAGTTACTCGTCCCAATTGCTCACCCAGGCCAACATTTTTTCTTACTGCGACCAGTCTGCCAGAAGCGATATGTCACTAGTTGTGTATCATAAAAGCGTGATCGTTACTCCTCCCAGGGGTTATTCGAGATATCTTAATCGAAACCCTAGTAACAAGGCATTGGCTACCTTAAGAGAGTCATATTTACTCGTCCCAATTGCTCACCCAGTCTGCCATTTTTTCTTACTGCGGCCAGTCTGCCAGAAGCGATATGTCACAAGTTGTGTATCATAAAAGAGTCATCGTTACTCCTGCCAGGGGTTATTCGAGATATCTTAATCGAAACCCTAGTAAAGAGGCATTGGCTACCTTAAGAGAGTCATAGTTACTCGTCCCAATTGCTCACCCAGTCCCACATTCTTTCTTACTGCGACCAGTCAGCCAGAAGCGATATGTCACTAGTTGTGTATCATAAAAGAGTGATCGTTACTCCTCCCAGGGGTTATTCGAGATATCTTAATCGAAACCCTAGTAACGAGGCATTGGCTACCTTAAGAGAGTCATAGTTACTCGTCCCAATTGCTCACCCAGTCCAACATTTTTCCTTACTGCGGCCAGTCTGCCAGAAGCGATATGTCACTAGTTGTGTAACTTAAAAGAGTGATCGATACTCCTCCCAGGGGTTATTCGAGATATCTTAATCGAATCCCTAGTAACGAGGCATTGGCTACCTTAAGAGATTCATAGTTACTCGCCCAATTGCTCACCCAGTCTGCCATTTTTACTTACTGCGGCCAGTCTGCGAGAAGCGATATGTCACTAGTTGTGTATCATAAAAGAGTGATCGTTACTCCTCCCAGGGGTTATTCGAGATATCTTAATCGAAACCCTAGTAACGAGGCATTGGCTACCTTAAGAGAGTCATAGTTACTCGTCCCAATAGCTCACCGAGTCCAACAATTTTTCTTACTGCAGCCAGTCTGCCAGAAGCGATATGTCACTAGTTGTGTATCATAAAAGAGTCATCGTTACTCCTCCGAGGGGTTATTCGAGATATCTTAATCGAAACCCTAGTAACGAGGCATTTTCTACCTTAAGAGAGTCATAGTTACGCGTCCCAATTGCTCACCCAGTACAACATTTTTTCTTACTGTTGCCAGTCTGCCAGAAGCGATATGTCACTAGTTGTGTATCATAAAAGAGTGATCCTTTCTCCTCCCACGGGTTATTCGAGATATCTTAATCGAAACCCTAGTAACGAGGCATTGGCTACCTTAAGAGAGTCATAGTTACTCGTCCCAATTTCTACACCCAGTCTGACATTTTTTCTTACTGCGGCCAGTCTGCCAGAAGCGATATGTCACTAGGTGTGTATCATAAAAGAGTAATCGTTTCTCCTCCCAGGGTTTATTCGAGATATCTTAATCGAAACCCTAGTAACGAGGCATTGGCTACCTTAAGAGAGTCATAGTTACTCGTCCCAATTGCTCACCGAGTCTGACATTTTTTCTTACTGCGGCCAGTCTGCCAGAAGCGATATGTCACTAGTTGTGTATCATAAAAGAGTGATCGTTTCTCCTCCCGGGGTTATTCGAGATATCTTAATCGAAACCCTAGTAACGAGGCATTGGCTACCTTAAGAGAATCATAGTTACTCGTCCCAATTGCTCACCCAGTCTGCCATTTTTTCTTACTGTGGCAAGTCTGCCAGAAGCGATGTGTCACTAGTTGTGTATCATAAAAGAGTCATCGTTACTCCTCCCAGGGGTTATTCCAGATATCTTAATCGAAACCCTAGTAACGAGGCATGGGCTACCTTAAGAGAGTCATAGTTACTCGTCCCAATTGCTCACACAGTCCAACATTTTTTCTTACTGCAGCTAGTCTGCCAGAAGCGATATGTCACTAGTTGTGTATCATAAAAGCGTGATCGTTACTCCTCCCAGGGTTTGTTCGAGATATCTTAATCGAAACCCTAGTAACAAGGCATTGGCTACCTTAAGAGAGTCATAGTTACTCGTCCCAATTGCTCACCCAGTCTGCCATTTTTTCTTACTGTGGCCAGTCTGCCAGAAGCGATATGTCACTAGTTGTGTATCATAAAAGAGTCATCGTTACTCCTCCCAGGGGTTATTCCAGATATCTTAATCGAAACCCTAGTAACGAGGCATGGGCTACCTTAAGAGAGTCATAGTTACTCGTCCCAATTGCTCACACAGTCCAACATTTTTTCTTACTGCAGCTAGTCTGCCAGAAGCGATATGTCACTAGTTGTGTATCATAAAAGCGTGATCGTTACTCCTCCCAGGGTTTGTTCGAGATATCTTAATCGAAACCCTAGTAACAAGGCATTGGCTACCTTAAGAGAGTCATAGTTACTCGTCCCAATTGCTCACCGAGTCTGACATTTTTTCTTACTGCGGCCAGTCTGCCAGAAGCGATATGTCACTAGTTGTGTATCATAAAAGAGTCATCGTTACTCCTCCCAGCGGTTATTCGAGATATCTTAATCGAAACAATAGTAACGAGGCATTGGCTACCTTAAGAGAGTCATAGTTACTCGTCCCAATTTCTACACCCAGTCTGACATTTTTTCTTACTGCGGCCAGTCTGCCAGAAGCGATATGTCACTAGGTGTGTATCATAAAAGAGTAATCGTTTCTCCTCCCAGGGGTTATTCGAGATATCTTAATAGAAACCCTAGTAACGAGGCATTTGCTACCTTAAGAGAGTCATAGTTACTCGTCCCAATTGCTCACCCAGTCCCACATTCTTTCTTACTGCGACCAGTCAGCCAGAAGCGATATGTCACTAGTTGTGTATCAGAAAAGAGTGATCGTTACTCTTCCCAGGGGTTATTCGAGATATCTTAATCGAAACCCTAGTAACGAGGCATTGGCTGCCTTAAGAGAGTCATAGTTACTCGTCCCAATTGCTCACCCAGTCCAACATTTTTCTTACTGCGACCAGTCTGCCAGAAGCGATATGTCACTAGTTGTGTATCATAAAAGAGTCATCGTTACTCCTCCGAGGGGTTATTCGAGATATCTTAATCGAAACCCTAGTAACGAGGCATTGGCTACCTTAAGAGAGTCATAGTTACTCGTCCCAATAGCTCACCGAGTCCAACAATTTTTCTTACTGCAGCCAGTCTGCCAGAAGCGATATGTCACTAGTTGTGTATCATAAAAGAGTCATCGTTACTCCTCCGAGGGGTTATTCGAGATATCTTAATCGAAACCCTAGTAACGAGGCATTTTCTACCTTAAGAGAGTCATAGTTACGCGTCCCAATTGCTCACCCAGTACAACATTTTTACTTACTGTGGCCAGTCTGCCAGAAGCGATATGTCACTAGTTGTGTATCATAAAAGAGTGATCCTTTCTCCTCCCACGGGTTATTCGAGATATCTTAATCGAAACCCTAGTAACGAGGCATTGGCTACCTTAAGAGAGTCATATTTACCTGTCCCAATTGCTCACCGAGTCTGATATTTTTTCTTACTGCGGCCAGTCTGCCAGAAGCGATATGTCACTAGTTGTGTATCATAAAAGAGTGATCGTTTCTCCTCCCAGGGGTTATTCGAGATATCTTAATCGAAAACCTAGTAACGAGGCATTGGCTTCTTTAAGAGAGTCATAGTTACTCGTCCCAATTGCTCACCCAGTCTGCCATTTTTTTTTTAATGTGGCAAGTCTGCCAGAAGCGATATGTCACTAGTTGTGTATCATAAAAGAGTCATCGTTACTCCTCCCAGGGGTTATTCGAGATATCTTAATCGAATCCCTAGTAACGAGGCATTGGCTACCTTAAGAGAGTCATAGTTACTCGTCCCAATTGCTCACCCAGGCCAACATTTTTTCTTACTGCGACCAGTCTGCCAGAAGCGATATGTCACTAGTTGTGTATCATAAAAGCGTGATCGTTACTCCTCCCAGGGGTTATTCGAGATATCTTAATCGAAACCCTAGTAACAAGGCATTGGCTACCTTAAGAGAGTCATATTTACTCGTCCCAATTGCTCACCCAGTCTGCCATTTTTTCTTACTGCGGCCAGTCTGCCAGAAGCGATATGTCACAAGTTGTGTATCATAAAAGAGTCATCGTTACTCCTGCCAGGGGTTATTCGAGATATCTTAATCGAAACCCTAGTAAAGAGGCATTGGCTACCTTAAGAGAGTCATAGTTACTCGTCCCAATTGCTCACCCAGTCCCACATTCTTTCTTACTGCGACCAGTCAGCCAGAAGCGATATGTCACTAGTTGTGTATCATAAAAGAGTGATCGTTACTCCTCCCAGGGGTTATTCGAGATATCTTAATCGAAACCCTAGTAACGAGGCATTGGCTACCTTAAGAGAGTCATAGTTACTCGTCCCAATTGCTCACCCAGTCCAACATTTTTCCTTACTGCGGCCAGTCTGCCAGAAGCGATATGTCACTAGTTGTGTAACTTAAAAGAGTGATCGATACTCCTCCCAGGGGTTATTCGAGATATCTTAATCGAATCCCTAGTAACGAGGCATTGGCTACCTTAAGAGATTCATAGTTACTCGCCCAATTGCTCACCCAGTCTGCCATTTTTACTTACTGCGGCCAGTCTGCGAGAAGCGATATGTCACTAGTTGTGTATCATAAAAGAGTGATCGTTACTCCTCCCAGGGGTTATTCGAGATATCTTAATCGAAACCCTAGTAACGAGGCATTGGCTACCTTAAGAGAGTCATAGTTACTCGTCCCAATAGCTCACCGAGTCCAACAATTTTTCTTACTGCAGCCAGTCTGCCAGAAGCGATATGTCACTAGTTGTGTATCATAAAAGAGTCATCGTTACTCCTCCGAGGGGTTATTCGAGATATCTTAATCGAAACCCTAGTAACGAGGCATTTTCTACCTTAAGAGAGTCATAGTTACGCGTCCCAATTGCTCACCCAGTACAACATTTTTTCTTACTGTTGCCAGTCTGCCAGAAGCGATATGTCACTAGTTGTGTATCATAAAAGAGTGATCCTTTCTCCTCCCACGGGTTATTCGAGATATCTTAATCGAAACCCTAGTAACGAGGCATTGGCTACCTTAAGAGAGTCATAGTTACTCGTCCCAATTTCTACACCCAGTCTGACATTTTTTCTTACTGCGGCCAGTCTGCCAGAAGCGATATGTCACTAGGTGTGTATCATAAAAGAGTAATCGTTTCTCCTCCCAGGGTTTATTCGAGATATCTTAATCGAAACCCTAGTAACGAGGCATTGGCTACCTTAAGAGAGTCATAGTTACTCGTCCCAATTGCTCACCGAGTCTGACATTTTTTCTTACTGCGGCCAGTCTGCCAGAAGCGATATGTCACTAGTTGTGTATCATAAAAGAGTGATCGTTTCTCCTCCCGGGGTTATTCGAGATATCTTAATCGAAACCCTAGTAACGAGGCATTGGCTACCTTAAGAGAATCATAGTTACTCGTCCCAATTGCTCACCCAGTCTGCCATTTTTTCTTACTGTGGCAAGTCTGCCAGAAGCGATGTGTCACTAGTTGTGTATCATAAAAGAGTCATCGTTACTCCTCCCAGGGGTTATTCCAGATATCTTAATCGAAACCCTAGTAACGAGGCATGGGCTACCTTAAGAGAGTCATAGTTACTCGTCCCAATTGCTCACACAGTCCAACATTTTTTCTTACTGCAGCTAGTCTGCCAGAAGCGATATGTCACTAGTTGTGTATCATAAAAGCGTGATCGTTACTCCTCCCAGGGTTTGTTCGAGATATCTTAATCGAAACCCTAGTAACAAGGCATTGGCTACCTTAAGAGAGTCATAGTTACTCGTCCCAATTGCTCACCCAGTCTGCCATTTTTTCTTACTGTGGCCAGTCTGCCAGAAGCGATATGTCACTAGTTGTGTATCATAAAAGAGTCATCGTTACTCCTCCCAGGGTTTATTCCAGATATCTTAATCGAAACCCTAGTAACGAGGCATGGGCTACCTTAAGAGAGTCATAGTTACTCGTCCCAATTGCTCACACAGTCCAACATTTTTTCTTACTGCAGCTAGTCTGCCAGAAGCGATATGTCACTAGTTGTGTATCATAAAAGCGTGATCGTTACTCCTCCCAGGGTTTGTTCGAGATATCTTAATCGAAACCCTAGTAACAAGGCATTGGCTACCTTAAGAGAGTCATAGTTACTCGTCCCAATTGCTCACCGAGTCTGACATTTTTTCTTACTGCGGCCAGTCTGCCAGAAGCGATATGTCACTAGTTGTGTATCATAAAAGAGTGATCGTTTCTCCTCCCGGGGTTATTCGAGATATCTTAATCGAAACCCTAGTAACGAGGCATTGGCTACCTTAAGAGAATCATAGTTACTCGTCCCAATTGCTCACCCAGTCTGCCATTTTTTCTTACTGTGGCAAGTCTGCCAGAAGCGATGTGTCACTAGTTGTGTATCATAAAAGAGTCATCGTTACTCCTCCCAGGGGTTATTCCAGATATCTTAATCGAAACCCTAGTAACGAGGCATGGGCTACCTTAAGAGAGTCATAGTTACTCGTCCCAATTGCTCACACAGTCCAACATTTTTTCTTACTGCAGCTAGTCTGCCAGAAGCGATATGTCACTAGTTGTGTATCATAAAAGAGTCATCGTTACTCCTCCGAGGGGTTATTCGAGATATCTTAATCGAAACCCTAGTAACGAGGCATTTTCTACCTTAAGAGAGTCATAGTTACGCGTCCCAATTGCTCACCCAGTACAACATTTTTTCTTACTGTGGCCAGTCTGCCAGAAGCGATATGTCACTAGTTGTGTATCATAAAAGAGTGATCCTTTCTCCTCCCACGGGTTATTCGAGATATCTTAATCGAAACCCTAGTAACGAGGCATTGGCTACCTTAAGAGAGTCATATTTACTCGTCCCAATTGCTCACCGAGTCTGATATTTTTTTTTACTGCGGCCAGTCTGCCAGAAGCGATATGTCACTAGTTGTGTATCATAAAAGAGTGATCGTTTCTCCTCCCAGGGGTTATTCGAGATATCTTAATCGAAAACCTAGTAACGAGGCATTGGCTTCTTTAAGAGAGTCATAGTTACTCGTCCCAATTGCTCACCCAGTCTGCCATTTTTTTTTAATGTGGCAAGTCTGCCAGAAGCGATATGTCACTAGTTGTGTATCATAAAAGAGTCATCGTTACTCCTCCAGGGGTTATTCGAGATATCTTAATCGAATCCCTAGTAACGAGGCATTGGCTACCTTAAGAGAGTCATAGTTACTCGTCCCAATTGCTTACCCAGGCCAACATTTTTTCTTACTGCGACCAGTCTGCCAGAAGCGATATGTCACTAGTTGTGTATCATAAAAGCGTGATCGTTACTCCTCCCAGGGGTTATTCGAGATATCTTAATCGAAACCCTAGTAACAAGGCATTGGCTACCTTAAGAGAGTCTTATGTACTCGTCCCAATTGCTCACCCAGTCTGCCATTTTTTCTTACTGCGGCCAGTCTGCCAGAAGCGATATGTCACTAGTTGTGTATCGTAAAAGAGTCATCGTTACTCCTGCCAGGGGTTATTCGAGATATCTTAATCGAAACCCTAGTAAAGAGGCATTGGCTACCTTAAGAGAGTCATAGTTACTCGTCCCAATTGCTCACCCAGTCCCACATTCTTTCTTACTGCGACCAGTCAGCCAGAAGCGATATGTCACTAGTTGTGTATCATAAAAGAGTGATCGTTACTCCTCCCAGGGGTTATTCGAGATATCTTAATCGAAACCCTAGTAACGAGGCATTGGCTACCTTAAGAGAGTCATAGTTACTCGTCCCAATTGCTCACCCAGTCCAACATTTTTCCTTACTGCGGCCAGTCTGCCAGAAGCGATATGTCACTAGTTGTGTAACTTAAAAGAGTGATCGATACTCCTCCCAGGGGTTATTCGAGATATCTTAATCGAATCCCTAGTAACGAGGCATTGGCTACCTTAAGAGATTCATAGTTACTCGTCCCAATTGCTCACCCAGTCTGCCATTTTTACATACTGCGGCCAGTCTGCCAGAAGCGATATGTCACTAGTTGTGTATCATAAAAGAGTCATCGTTTCTCCTCCCAGGTGTTATTCGAGATATCTTAATCGAAACCCTAGTAACGAGGCATTGGCTACCTTAAGAGAGTCATAGTTAGTCGTCCCAATAGCTCACCCAGTCCAACATTTTTTCTTACTGCGAACAGTCTGCCAGAAGCGATATGTCACTAGTTGTGTATCATAAAAGAGTCATCGTTACTCCTCCCAGCGGTTATTCGGGATATCTTAATCGAAACAATAGTAACGAGGCATTGGCTACCTTAAGAGAGTCATAGTTACTCGTCCCAATTTCTACACCCAGTCTGACATTTTTTCTTACTGCGGCCAGTCTGCCAGAAGCGATATGTCACTAGGTGTGTATCATAAAAGAGTAATCGTTTCTCCTCCCAGGGTTTATTCGAGATATCTTAATCGAAACCCTAGTAACGAGGCATTGGCTACCTTAAGAGAGTCATAGTTACTCGTCCCAATTGCTCACCCAGTCCCACATTCTTTCTTACTGCGACCAGTCAGCCAGAAGCGATATGTCACTAGTTGTGTATCATAAAAGAGTGATCGTTACTCTTCCCAGGGGTTATTCGAGATATCTTAATCGAAACCCTAGTAACGAGGCATTGGCTGCCTTAAGAGAGTCATAGTTACTCGTCCCAATTGCTCACCCAGTCCAACATTTTTTCTTACTGCGACCAGTCTGCCAGAAGCGATATGTCACTAGTTGTGTATCATAAAAGAGCCATCGTTACTCCTCCGAGGGGTTATTCGAGATATCTTAATCGAAACCCTAGTAACGAGGCATTAGCTACCTTAAGAGAGTCATAGTTACTCGTCCCAATTGCTCACCCAGTATAACATTTTTTCTCACTGCGGCCAGTCTGCCAGAAGCGATATGTCACTAGTTGTGTATCATAAAAGAGTGATCGTTACTCCTCCCAGGGGTTATTCGAGATATCTTAATCGAAACCCTAGTAACGAGGCATTGGCTACCTTAAGAGAGTCATAGTTACTCGTCCCAATTGCTCACCGAGTCTGACATTTTTTCTTACTGCGGCCAGTCTGCCAGAAGCGATATGTCACTAGTTGTGTATCATAAAAGAGTGATCGTTTCTCCTCCCGGGGTTATTCGAGATATCTTAATCGAAACCCTAGTAACGAGGCATTGGCTACCTTAAGAGAATCATAGTTACTCGTCCCAATTGCTCACCCAGTCTGCCATTTTTTCTTACTGTGGCAAGTCTGCCAGAAGCGATGTGTCACTAGTTGTGTATCATAAAAGAGTCATCGTTACTCCTCCCAGGGGTTATTCCAGATATCTTAATCGAAACCCTAGTAACGAGGCATGGGCTACCTTAAGAGAGTCATAGTTACTCGTCCCAATTGCTCACCCAGTCCAACATTTTTTCTTACTGCGACCAGTCTGCCAGAAGCGATATGTCACTAGTTGTGTATCATAAAAGAGTGATCGTTACTCCTCCCAGGGGTTATTCGAGATATCTTAATCGAAACCCTAGTAACGAGGCATTGGCTACCTTAAGAGAGTCATAGTTACTCGTCCCAATAGCTCACACAGTCCAACATTTTTTCTTACTGCAGCCACACTGCCAGAAGCGATATGTCACTAGTTGTGTATCATAAAAGAGTCATCGTTACTCCTCCGAGGGGTTATTCGAGATAACTTACTCGAAACCCGAGTAACGAGGCATTTTCTACCTTAAGAGAGTCATAGTCACTCGTCCCAATTGCTCACCCAGTACAACATTTTTTCTTACTATGGCCAGTCTGCCAGAAGCGATATGTCACTAGTTGTGTATCATAAAAGAGTGATCGTTTCTCCTCGCAGGGGTTATTCGAGATATCTTAATCGAAACCCTAGTAACGAGGCATTGGCTACCTTAAGAGAGTCATAGTTACTCGTCCCAATAGCTCACCCAGTCCAACATTTTTTCTTACTGCAGCCAGTCTGCCAGAAGCCATATGTCACTAGTTGTGTATCATAAAAGAGTCATCGTTACTCCTCCGAGGGGTTATTCGAGATATCTTAATCGAAACCCTAGTAACGAGGCATTGGCTACCTTAAGAGAGTCATAGTTACTCGTCCCAATTGCTCACCCAGTACAACATTTTTTCTTACTGCGGCCAGTCTGCCAGAAGCGATATGTCACTAGTTGTGTATCATAAAAGTGAGATCGTTTCTCCTCCCAGGGGTTATTCGAGATATCTTAATCGAAACCCTAGTAACGAGGCATTGGCTACCTTATGAGAGTCATAGTTACTCGTCCCAATTGCTCACCCAAACTGCCATTTTTTCTTACTGCGACCAGTCTGCCAGAAGCGATATGTCACTAGTTGTGTATCATAAAAGCGTGATCGTTACTCCTCCCAGGGGTTATTCGAGATATCTTAATCGAAACCCTAGTAACAAGGCATTGGCTACCTTAAGAGAGTCATAGTTACTCGTCCCAATTGCTCACCCAGTCCCACATTCTTTCTTACTGCGACCAGTCAGCCAGAAGCGATATGTCACTAGTTGTGTATCATAAAAGAGTGATCGTTACTCCTCCCAGGGGTTATTCGAGATATCTTAATCGAAACCCTATTAACGAGGCATTGGCTGCCTTAAGAGAGTCATAGTTACTCGTCCCAATTGCTCACACAGTCCAACATTTTTTCTTACTGCGACCAGTCTGCCAGAAGCGATATGTCACTAGTTGTGTATCATAAAAGAGTGATCCTTTCTCCTCCCACGGGTTATTCGAGATATCTTAATCGAAACCCTAGTAACGAGGCATTGGCTACCTTAAGAGAGTCATAGTTACTCGTCCCAATTGCTCACACAGTCCAACATTTTTTCTTACGGCAGCCAGTCTGCCAGAAGCGATATGTCACTAGTTGTGTATCATAAAAGAGTCATCGTTACTCCTCAGAGGGGTTATTCGAGATATCTTAATCGAATCCCTAGTAACGAGGCATTGGCTACCTTATGAGAGTCATAGTTACTCGTCCCAATTGCTCACCCAAACTGCCATTTTTTCTTACTGCGACCAGTCTGCCAGAAGCGATATGTCACTAGTTGTGTATCATAAAAGCGTGATCGTTACTCCTCCCAGGGGTTATTCGAGATATCTTAATCGAAACCCTAGTAACAAGGCATTGGCTACCTTAAGAGAGTCATAGTTACTCGTCCCAATTGCTCACCCAGTCTGCCATTTTTTCTTACTGCGGCCAGTCTGCCAGAAGCGATATGTCACTAGTTGTGTATTATAAAAGAGTCATCGTTACTCCTCCCAGGGGTTATTCGAGATATCTTAATCGAAACCCTAGTAACGAGGCATTGCCTACCTTAAGAGAGTCATAGTTACTCGTCCCAATTCTCACCCAGTCCCACATTCTTTCTTACTGCGACCAGTCAGCCAGAAGCGATATGTCACTAGTTGTGTATCATAAAAGAGTGATCGTTACTCCTCCCAGGGGTTATTCGAGATATCTTAATCGAAACCCTAGTAACGAGGCATTGGCTACCTTAAGAGAGTCATAGTTACTCGTCCCAATAGCTCACCCAGTCCAACATTTTTTCTTACTGCAGCCAGTCTGCCAGAAGCCATATGTCACTAGTTGTGTATCATAAAAGAGTCATCGTTACTCCTCCGAGGGGTTATTCGAGATATCTTAATCGAAACCCTAGTAACGAGGCATTGGCTACCTTAAGAGAGTCATAGTTACTCGTCCCAATTGCTCACCCAGTACAACATTTTTTCTTACTGCGGCCAGTCTGCCAGAAGCGATATGTCACTAGTTGTGTATCATAAAAGTGAGATCGTTTCTCCTCCCAGGGGTTATTCGAGATATCTTAATCGAAACCCTAGTAACGAGGCATTGGCTACCTTATGAGAGTCATAGTTACTCGTCCCAATTGCTCACCCAAACTGCCATTTTTTCTTACTGCGACCAGTCTGCCAGAAGCGATATGTCACTAGTTGTGTATCATAAAAGCGTGATCGTTACTCCTCCCAGGGGTTATTCGAGATATCTTAATCGAAACCCTAGTAACAAGGCATTGGCTACCTTAAGAGAGTCATAGTTACTCGTCCCAATTGCTCACCCAGTCTGCCATTTTTTCTTACTGCGGCCAGTCTGCCAGAAGCGATATGTCACTAGTTGTGTATCATAAAAGAGTCATCGTTACTCCTCCCAGGGGTTATTCGAGATATCTTAATCGAAACCCTAGTAACGAGGCATTGGCTACCTTAAGAGAGTCATAGTTACTCGTCCCAATTGCTCACCCAGTCCCACATTCCTTCTTACTGCGACCAGTCAGCCAGAAGCGATATGTCACTAGTTGTGTATCATAAAAGAGTGATCGTTACTCCTCCCAGCGGTTATTCGAGATATCTTAATCGAAACCCTATTAACGAGGCATTGGCTGCCTTAAGAGAGTCATAGTTACTCGTCCCAATTGCTCACACAGTCCAACATTTTTTCTTACTGCGACCAGTCTGCCAGAAGCGATATGTCACTAGTTGTGTATCATAAAAGAGTGATCCTTTCTCCTCCCACGGGTTATTCGAGATATCTTAATCGAAACCCTAGTAACGAGGCATTGGCTACCTTAAGAGAGTCATAGTTACTCGTCCCAATTGCTCACACAGTCCAACATTTTTTCTTACGGCAGCCAGTCTGCCAGAAGCGATATGTCACTAGTTGTGTATCATAAAAGAGTCATCGTTACTGCTCTGAGGGGTTATTCGAGATATCTTAATCGAATCCCTAGTAACGAGGCATTGGCTACCTTAAGAGAGTCATAGTTACTCGTCACAATTGCTCACCCAGTCTGCCATTTTTTCTTACTGCGACCAGGTTGCCAGAAGCGATATGTCACTAGTTGTGTATCATAAAAGCGTGATCGTTACTCCTCCCAGGGGTTATTCGAGATATCTTAATCGAAACCCTAGTAACGAGGCATTGGCTACCTTAAGAGAGTCATAGTTACTCGTCCCAATTGCTCACCCAGTCTGCCATTTTCTCTTACTGCGGCCAGTCTGCCAGAAGCGATATGTCACTAGTTGTGTATCATAAAAGAGTGATCGTTACTCCTCCCAGGGGTTATTCGAGATATCTTAATCGAAACCCTAGTAACGAGGCATTGGCTACCTTAAGAGAGTCATAGTTACTCGTCCCAATTGCTCACCCAGTCCAACATTTTTCCTTACTGCGGCCAGTCTGCCAGAAGCGATATGTCACTAGTTGTGTAACTTAAAAGAGTGATCGATACTCCTCCCAGGGGTTATTCGAGATATCTTAATCGAATCCCTAGTAACGAGGCATTGGCTACCTTAAGAGATTCATAGTTACTCGTCCCAATTGCTCACCCAGTCTGCCATTTTTACATACTGCGGCCAGTCTGCCAGAAGCGATATGTCACTAGTTGTGTATCATAAAAGAGTCATCGTTTCTCCTCCCAGGTGTTATTCGAGATATCTTAATCGAAACCCTAGTAACGAGGCATTGGCTACCTTAAGAGAGTCATAGTTAGTCGTCCCAATAGCTCACCCAGTCCAACATTTTTTCTTACTGCGACCAGTCTGCCAGAAGCGATATGTCACTAGTTGTGTATCATAAAAGAGTCATCGTTACTCCTCCCAGCGGTTATTCGAGATATCTTAATCGAAACAATAGTAACGAGGCATTGGCTACCTTAAGAGAGTCATAGTTACTCGTCCCAATTTCTACACCCAGTCTGACATTTTTTCTTACTGCGGCCAGTCTGCCAGAAGCGATATGTCACTAGGTGTGTATCATAAAAGAGTAATCGTTTCTCCTCCCAGGGTTTATTCGAGATATCTTAATCGAAACCCTAGTAACGAGGCATTGGCTACCTTAAGAGAGTCATAGTTGCTCGTCCCAATTGCTCACCCAGTCCCACATTCTTTCTTACTGCGACCAGTCAGCCAGAAGCGATATGTCACTAGTTGTGTATCATAAAAGAGTCATCGTTACTTCTCCCAGGGGTTATTCGAGATATCTTAATCGAAACTATAGTAACGAGGCATTGGCTACCTTAAGAGAGTCATAGTTACTCGTCCCAATAGCTCACCCAGTCCAACATTTTTTCTTACTGCAGCCAGTCTGCCAGAAGCGATATGTCACTAGTTGTGTATCATAAAAGAGTCATCGTTTCTCCTCCCGGGGTTATTCGAGATATCTTAATCGAAACCCTAGTAACGAGGCATTGGCTACCTTAAGAGAGTCATAGTTACTCGTCCCAATTGCTCTCCCAGTAAAATGTTTTTTCTTACTGCGGCCAGTCTGCCAGAAGCGATATGTCACTAGTTGTGTATCATAAAAGAGTGATCGTTACTCCTCCCAGGGGTTATTCGAGATATCTTAATCGAAACCCTAGTAACGAGGCATTGGCTACCTTAAGAGAGTCATAGTTACTCGTCCCAATAGCTCACCCAGTCCAACATTTTTTCTTACTGCAGCCAGTCTGCCAGAAGCGATATGTCACTACTTCTGTATCATAAAAGAGTCATCGTTACTCCTCTGAGGGGTTATTCGAGATATCTTAATCGAGACCCTAGTAACGAGGCATTGGCTACATTAAGAGAGTCATAGTTACTCGTCCCAATTGCTCACCCAGTACAACATTTTTTCTTACTGCGGCCAGTCTGCCAGAAGCGATATGTCACTAGTTGTGTATCATAAAAGAGTCATCGTTACTCCTCTGAGGGGTTATTCGAGATATCTTAATCGAAACCCTAGTAACGAGGCATTGGCTACCTTAAGAGAATCATAGTTACTCGTCCCAATTGCTCACCCAGTCTGACATTTTTTCTTACTGTGGCAAGTCTGCCAGAAGCGATATGTAACTAGTTGTGTATCATAAAAGAGTCATCGTTACTCCTCCCAGGGGTTATTCCAGATATCTTAATCGAAACCCTAGTAACGAGGCATTGGCTACCTTAAGAGAGACATAGTTACTCGTCCCAATTGCTCACACAGTCCAACATTTTTTTCTTACTGCAGCCAGTCTACAGAAGCGATATGTCACTAGTTGTGTATCATAACAGGCCCGTCGTTACTCCTGCGAGGGGTTATTCGAGATATCTTAATCGAATCCCTAGTAACGAGGCATTGGCTACCTTAAGAGAGTCATAGTTACTCGTCCCAATTGCTCACCCAGTCCACCATTTTTTCTTACTGCGACCAGTCTGCCAGAAGCGATATGTCACTAGTTGTTTATCATAAAAGAGTGATCGTTACTCCTAACAGGGGTTATTCGAGATATCTTAATCGAAACCCTAGTAACGAGGTATTGGCTACCTTAAGAGAGTCATAGTTACTCGTCCCAATTGCTCACCCAGTCTGCCATTTTTTCTTACTGCGACCAGTCTGCCAGAAGCGATATGTCACTATTTGTGTATCATAAAAGCGTGATCGTTACTCCTCCCAGGGTTTATTCGAGATATCTTAATCGAAACCCTAGTAACAAGGCATTGGCTA